>NW_028280807.1:0-325401 GCF_059751285.1 Brachycentrus maculatus
TATATATATAAATATACATATATATATATATATATATATATATATATATATATATATATATATATATATATATATATATATATATGTATATATATATATTTATATATATATTTATATATATATATATATATATATATATATATATATATATATATATATATATATATATATATATATATATATATATATATATATATATATATATATATATATATATATATATATATATATATATATATATATATATATATATATATATATATATATATATATATATATATATATATATATATATATATATATATATATATATATATATATATATATATATATATATATATGTACGTTGATTAAGTACCTACATATAGTACCAACTTTCAATATTGTGACAGTCGGTAAAGCAGATCGCGCAAATCTACCACCAGATGTCGCCATGCGTTGCACTGGGAAAAACAAGAGAATCAGATAGATTGTTTGCATACAGACAGAGTGGTGTGGCGTTCTATTCTCCCTTCTTACCCCTGCGGAAAAGCGACATGACAGTAATTTTTTTAGTTATTTATGCCAGGCATCACTGTACTTAATACCTGAAAACGTCATTTATAAGACTGCTTTCAAAAAATTTCAGTGAAAAAAACAATTTATATGTCAATCACAGATTTAGCAGGTTTTTTTCACATATTAAGTACGCGCGTCGAAATCAGAGATGGTTTCAAACTACGTAACCATCCAAATTACAAAGGTCAATGCTCAATTATACGTTTTTTAATGTATGTACGTCAAGATTCAGCTTTATTGCTCGTGTAATTCTTGTTTTTAATACCGTCCGAAGTACAGTATGAAATAATGGGCTGTGGCGTCAGCCATTTTTTACGGTCTGAAAATTGATGTTAATAAGTAGGTTTTTGCGCTTTTCGACTTAAATATATATATATATATATATATATATATATATATATATATATATATATATATATATATATATATATATATATATATATATATATATATATATATATATATATATATATATATATATATATATATATATATATATATATATATATATATATATATATATATATATATATATATATATATATATATATATATATATATATATATATATATATATATATATATATATATATATATATATATATATATATATATATATATATATATATATATATATATATATATATATATATATATATATATATATATATATATATATATATATATATATATATATATATATATATATATATATATATATATATATATATATTAAGTCACTTTTGCTTGGCAAGAAAATAAACATCAATGCAGTTAGTAATTTTTAACAAGTCAATATATTATACTTCCAAGTTTAATATCCTTTAGGATTTTTTCAGCGCAATATTAAGCTAGTAAGATATCAAATATTCAATGATCACGTTTTTGTAAGAAATGCACTTGGTCACTTTCTCCTGTATGACTACGATATATATATACATATATAAATATTTGTATATATAGGAGTTGGAAGAAGCGAAGATTGTTTGCAAAGACAGATTAATGTGGCGTTCTAACTCTCTGCTTACCCCAGCAAGGAAGCGAGGTGATGGTTGGTTAGTTTGCTTGATAAAAGTAATAGAGTCTCGTATTCATTACACTTTATTCATTGTCATTGTTCGCGTCATATTCAATCACTTTTTTGATATTATAATTTTGGGATTTTTTGCAACATTTCAAAGTTCAAAACAAAGTATTGTCGTCATATCGCTCACTCCTTTCCAAATATGATTTTTTTGTTTATGTACAGAAAAAAAAAATGTTTTTTAACTTGTTTTTTTTTCAAAATCAGTTTTTTTTCAAAACCATTTAATTAATTGATTTAATTTTAAATTAATTTCATTTCATTAATTGATTCAGCAGTCACTTTGTGGTAAAATCTGTCAATTTTTTTTAATTTAAGTTTTACTTAGTAAATACAATTATTTCTAACTAAAACTACTTTCTTTTCAAAACCATATTTATTTCGAAAAAAAAACTTTTTTCAATTAAAAATGTGTCGGGTCGTAGTCCTGTGGTTAGTGTCGCGGACTCTTGAGTCAGAGTGTCTCGGTTCGAACCCCCTCTACTACAATTTGATGCATATTTCTAATAATGAGCTGCTTAGGCTCACAAAAATACTAGGAAATTAAAGTATTTTTGTAAATAATAATAACGAACAAATATTTTTTAAGAAAAAATAAATAAAAACGGTGTTTTAAAAAAAAACAATTAGGTACTTGGTAAGTAAATTACTTAATTTAAAATGAAATAGTGATCATTATTAAGTCAAATTATATATATATTTCGAAGGAAAACTTATTTTTTTCAATACAAAAATGGTTTTTTAAGAAAAAAATTCAATAAGGTACTTACTAAATACCTAATAGTTTTTTAAATGAAATAGTGGTATTTACTAATTAAAACCATATACTGTATTTATAGATTTAAAGTTGAATTTGTAGAACTCTATTTTAATTTACGTATGAAATGTTATATCAAACACTGATTTTTTGAGTCTACTAAGTTGTATTTTATTGTTAAAAAAAACATTTGAAAATCAATTTTGTGACAATTGTTTCTCCTAGTTATGGCATTTAAAAACGAATCATTCAAACGAACATTCGTTTAAAAATGCCATAACTAGGCGAAACAATTGTCATAATATTTTATCTGTTTTTTTTAATAAAGTACAACTTAGTAGACTCTATATACATTTTCAAACGAATACATGAAACTACTTAAATATTTATTTTGAAAAAAAACTTATTTTTTCAGTACAAAAACGGCGTTTCAGAAATAAACTTGATTACGGTACATATTACCTGAGTTTTTTTTTAATCTGAGCCCGCCATCCACCCGCAGCAGTTATAGAGTTTTGAGGGACTCTCTGTCAGCTGCACATAGAGGAAAATCTTCAAAATATTTCTGAAGAAATAAATAATGCTCTATTCAATTAATGAGGGGGGAGGAGGATGTACGGACAGAGGCCGACACTTCGTCCCCACCCCTCGGGATCCCCTCATTACCTCTTTTACTTTTAATAAAATAAAACAATAAGAAAACAAACGAAAATACAAAAAAATAACAATGTTTGCAAAAAAAAATACAATTTACACAAATATATTACCTGAATTTGAAGAAAATTAAGTTGCGATCTATCGATTATCCCGCTTTAATACTAGGTGTAGATGTACATAGAATACACATTCCCGAATTCATCGCTGATTGCCATATATTGCGAGAGGTACACGGGCAAGAGCCGTGTATTTATGGGATTATTTATTTACGGCTAGATCACTCGATGGCGATTAGATCGGCTTCCTGCATCCAATTTCCCATTGAAAGGTTTCTCAATAGCAGAACATAACAGTATCCAGTTGACCCACATATGGGAAACCGGTGTTTTTTACAACCAACCACTCAGAAACGCAATTACACACGAATCGCCGCTCGTCAAAACACAAATGGAGTTACGCGAGGTAGACTTAATGATGGTTTTAAAAAAACAGCCAGTTTTCTAGGGATGGAGAGATTGATAAAGAAATTAATACATTTAAGAAACTTCTGAGACATTATTTTTGACATCTCAATTTAGATGAAGAAGAATACGAGAGTCCGGGCATTTCACAACATTTTGAGTGTGTCCAAATACTTGTTCACAAAATCTGGATTATCTCCAATTACAGGAGTTACCTTCATATTATTTTTTGACATCTCATCAAAGATGAAGAAGAATATGGAAGTCTGGGCATTTACGGGGCTGACAACCGTCATAATGTTACACGTGTGTAAAGTGATCAGTTAAACCAACCTATGTCGGTCGTCAGCCCCGTAAATGCCCAGACTTCCATATTCTTCTTCATCTTTGATGAGATGTCAAAAAATAATATGTCCGGGCATTTATTTACGGGGCCTACGACCGTCATAGCATAAGGTGATCACTTTGCACATGTCGCTCACTCCTTTCAACAACGTCAAATATCAAAAATCGTCAATTTTCAGTTGTGCATGTTTTCGGAATGCCTTAAACTTTAAAAACGTTCTCCTGAAAAATCAAGTTTTTTTTATATATGACGTTGTTGAAAGGAGTGAGCGATGTATGATGTTCCAATGGCGAAATAAGGAAAGAATTCAAGGCTGAGATGAGCATTATCGATACAATTAAGAATAAGAAAGTGTGACGGGATGGTTTGGGCATGTGGAACGAATGTGTGAGGGAAGAACTGTACAACAAATTTATGAGGCGAATATAGTTGTAAATAAAAGCTGAAGAAGACTGAAGAAGACTTGGCATGATCAATAATTTCAATTACTTGAATGTGTTTAGGTCAGGAGTCGAAATAATCGGCGGAGATTGAGGAATACTTAAATATGGAAGATTCCAAGTTTGTTTGCAAATACAGAGTAGTGTGGTTCTCTATTCTCTCTGAATACCGTCTTCAGACTGACCATTCTCTGTAAATGTCTTTGCACTATTCCGTGTCTGTCTGCTGTGCTGGTCGGGGCTTTAAGCGTCTGTGTACCGGCCAACGTCGGGTCGGAATCGGATCTGGCTGACTAATTGAACTAACTACTAATCCCTTTCACTGCCTACACCGGGGTACTTCTTGAAAATTTGGTGACGGATTTACAAACTTGAATTTATTTAGATTGGCAGTGACATGGATATTGAATGCTTTTGAATGTGAATTCACAGTAAAATCGGGATACAATTTTATATTGTTTCACATTTTCAATAAAATTCGCAACTTAGTTTTTAAAAAAATTGTTTTGCAAGAGCAGATCTGTCAGGAAGCCTAGATGCTTCTGTATCAGATCTGGGCATGCGGTGGGACAGCTTTCAATCAATACCGTCTTCTGCATCATCATGGTTGATTATGTTGTTTGGGTCGCCATTCTAACATACTTGGGCGAACGTGTTCACGAATGCACATGCCTTCTGTATTTGTTTGGTCCGTGTCTCGATGTCAGTACCCAAATGTATATAACAATTAGTTATTACACGCTCTGAAAAATATATGTCATACACATTATACATCATACTTTCTCGGTGTATACAGATGTGGAGAGACATGTGATCTTAATAGTGTCGTAGGTAGAGGGGATAGACTGACAAACGCAAGACTATTTGAAATCGTGGATATCTAAATGTCAAAAAATAACCAAAAAGTAAGTATATTTTGTATATTAATGGCAATGTTAACTTTGTGGTATGGTAATATAGGGTTTTACCCCTGCCTTGTTGGGTTTATAACATATAATTTCTTACAATGATTAAAGGAAACACTTGTTTTTTACCACTTGAGTTTTATTATAGACTACATGTTTCAGAAGTTAAACTTCCATCATTCAGGTCTGTATAATAACTAAAAAATATAATATAAAATTGTTCTATAAATAAGGAGAGGGGAAAGTAAAAATCTGGATTATCTCCAATTACAGGAGTTATTTTCATATTTTTTCATATTATTACTCCTGTAATTGGAGATAATCCAGATTTTGTGAACAAGTATTTGGACACACTCAAAACGTTGTAAATAAATTATCTGGTCAAATTATAAGCTTAAATAATAAAAATGGAAATGGTATTTTCTGGCGTTTCTCATGTGTGTGATTATAATCCAGGATTCGGACCTCACATACTAATATAAGAATTTCAGCTTAGTAAAAAGCTTCTTTACATCTCACCAAAAGATGTCTAGTGAAGTTCTAGTGATTCAAGAACACGGTTTTTAAATTGATTCATATATATAGAACTTCCAAGAATTTGAGTAGTGTGGTTGTCAATAATGGGTAAAATTGGTGAATGTTACACGTGTGTAAAATAATCACTTAAACCAGCCTATGATAGTCGTCAGCCCCGTAAATGCCCAGACTTCCATATTCTTCTTCATCTTTGATGAAATGCAAAAAATAATATAATTTCTTCATTAATTTATGTGGCAGTCAAATAAAAAGAGTTTCTGCTCAATAAAAAAGCTTCGTCGTCTTACCAATAGATGTCTCTAGTAAAAATTCTAGTGATTCAAATACAATGTTTCGAAATTGGATCATAAATATAGAATTTCTAAGAATTTGAGAAGTGTGGTTGTCAATCATGGGTAGAATTGGTGAATGTTACACGTGTGTAAAGTGATCACTTAAACCCGCCTATGACGGTCGTAAACCCCGTAAATGCCCAGACTTCCATATTCTTCTTCATCTTTGATGAAATGTCAAAAAATAATATAATTTCTTCATTAATTTATGTGGCAGTAAAATAAAAAGAGTTTCTGCTCAATAAAAAAGCTTCGTCGTCTTACCAATAGATGTCTCTAGTAAAAATTCTAGTTATTCAAGTACAATGTTTCGAAATTGGATCATATATATAGAATTTCTAAGAATTTGAGTAGTGTGGTTGTCAATCATGGGTAGAATTGGTGAATGTTACACGTGTGTAAAGTGATCACTTAAACCCGCCTATGACGGTCGTAAACCCCGTAAATGCCCAGACTTACATATTCTTCTTCATCTATGTTGAAATGTCAAAAAATAATATATGAGTATTGTAATTATTATTTAAAATATGTAGAATAGTTAATGGTAAAATGCATAAATACTTATGTTTTTTACAAATTTAAAAAATGTGTGAAATTTGCAGTAATGCTGATATTTCGTTCATGTCGTAAAATTCAGCATACTAAATTGTGCGTTGTGTCGAAAATTTGTACGAAACCAGTATATTTAATGTTCACACGGAATTAATTATTATATTGAAACAGTTATATTATTATATATGCATATGAAACAGGACATTATAGGCAGGATATAAAAATAATTAAATCCGGGAAATTTACCGTTATAACACCAACTATCTCAATATATCTTGTTTCATCCATTCGTAAGGAGCATATCATAACTAATTAACTAACTAACCATCACGCCGCTTCCCGCAGGAGTAGGCAGAGAGAATAGAACGCCACACCATTTGTCTTTGCAAATATTCTTCGCCTTTTCCACGTTCATGCATCTCCTCATACACACCCGCCGATTGTTTCGACTCCTAACTTGACCGCTTTCAAGTATTTGCGATACCTGATCGTGCCAAGTTTTTCTCGGTCTTCCTCTGCTCCTTTTTCCAATTACATTCGCCTCATAAATTTGTTTTACCGTTCTTTCCTCACTCATTCGTTCTACATGTCCAAACCATCTCAACACACCTTTCTTAATTTTATCGATAATGCTTGTCTCAGCTTTGCATTCCTTCCTTATTTCACTATTCGAACATCTATCATACATCGTTTTGTCACACATTCTTCTGAAAGATGGCATTTCGACTGCATTCAGTCTACTTTCATCCTTATTTTGCCAACTCCATGTTTCACTTCCATACATTAGGGTCGGAACCAGGACTCCGTTGTGTACTGGCAGTTTAGCTTTCGCTGATAAAATTCAGCAAAACGATAAAATGCATATTTTCTCGTCTCGCCTTACAAGAGAACAAGTGGAGGAAGGCGGATTTGGGAACAAGTATTTGGACAAACTATGTATATACAGAGTGGCGCAAAATGAATCACTCTATCGGAAGATGTTATAACTTTTGCAAATGGCGTCGTACGTCAATCATATTTTACATTTGTGATCATCCAACTTTGTTAATAAATAACTAATTTACTAAAAAAAATTAAAATATTTGTAACTATGAAAATCTTTACTGGGATCTAAGCAATCAAAATGTTTTAACAAAAATAGTTAAATATAATGTAGTTTTAAAAAAATATCCGGATATGTCCGACACCGTAGTGTAAAGCACGCTCGGCTACTGTTCTGGAGGTCCCGGGTTCGATTCCCAAGGGGGGTAAAATAAATAAAAGTGATTTTTTCACAGTAATATTTATTCAATATTACCCTGGACCGGTACCTGAAGCGGAGTGCTGATCACCTTTGCTTTGCTTGTTAAAGATCAAGATAACACTGCGTTAATTAAATGCAGTGCCCTATGCACCATTGGGGTGCGGATAAGGGTATTATTTTATTATTATAGCACCAAGCGTTTAGTTAAGCTGGAATAAAAATTATTATTATTACTGTCGTTTTTCAGTGGTGCCAATGACTGAGGGTGTCAATAATACCACGGTTTACCCTAACATCGAATTAAAACATTTTTCCCAGTATTATTAATATTTAAAGCATTAACTTTGTGGTTAGTCATTTTTACTTTTTTTTTACAAAAATGTTAATGATATTAGTATATAAACACTCAACGAGATTTTCATGTCTACCAGTTTCGAGACTTACCCGTCTCTTCGTCAGGACAATCACTACCACAGAATTGTAGTTTTAGTGATTGTCCTGACCGGTAGACATAAAAATCTCAGTAATTGGTTATATATTAATATTATTAACATTTAAAAATAAGTAAAACATTTTTCTTTACAAATGAACGATCTCTGTAGTTTTTTTCGTACTATTATCACAGCTGTGTAACTTTTTCGTCGAATTTATGATTTCATACTCGCTTCTCTTTGTTACAATTCGATTTAGCCACGTAAATGGCCGTTAAGGGAAATTAGAATCGCTTACATTTGGTATGTTAATGGAGGAATTATGAAAATTTAACGTTTAGGCAAACAGATGGAGTTGATTATGTTTCAAGGCTTTGACGCAAATAATTTTTTAAAGAAGAATAAAAATTTCTTGAAAAAAGTTACATAATCCTGGAGATTATATATGTAGGTATATTTAGAAGTCTTCATCTTAATCAAACTTTTAGGAATACGGGTATGCCACTTCTATGAAAAAATATGTACATAATTTTCATACACACATCGCTCACTCCTTTCAAGAACGTCATAAATCAAACAACTTGATTTTTCGGGAGAACGTTTTTAAAGTTTAAAAATATAACACAATGTATTAAAAATAAATATCAAGCCACTTTTTGAACTTTTTACTGTGCAACAGATCCTTTTAGGTAAAACCTGAAGGTTTTTTTCTGCATTTGCAAAATATTTAGTATATTTAAAAAAAAATAAACAATACCTTTTCTTCAAAATACGAAGCGGGTAAATATTAAATTTAAAACATGCCTCTTTTGCTGGGATATAGTACATTTTCTGGGCATTCCGAAAACATGCACAACTGAAAATTGACCTTTTTTGATTTATGACATTCTTGAAAGGAGTGAGCGACATATCGGCTGTCCGAATTCAAAACACAGTAAGGGACATTTTTTTTGGACTACATAAAACTATATACTACATAAAAATGTCCCTTACTGTGTTTTAAGTTTGGACAGCCGATTTATACGAGAATACGTACATTTTTTATGGAGACCCATAAACCACCTTATGTGTCTTGTCAGTGGAGTTAATTTTTTACACACTTTGTTTGTCCACCTCCGTAGTGTAATGGTCAGCGCGCTCGGCTACCGTTCTGGAGGTCCCGGGTTCGATTCCCAAGAGGGGTAAATTAAATATAAGTGATTTTTTCACTATCATTTTTATTCAATATTACCCTTGACTGGTACCTGAAGCGGAGGGCTGATCCCCTTTCCTTCATGTTTAAACGATCAAGATAACACTGCGTTTATATGACGCAGTGCCCTATGCACCATTGGGGTGCGGATAAGGGTTTTATTATTTATTATTATTATTATTATTTCCTTATATAATATTCACCTTGGGGATGATTTAAATGCTTTTTTTTAAAGAAAAAAGTAAATATATACACACATATGAACTAGTAAAAGTATTATTTCTATTTCAAAACACCATCATGGAGGGCACTTTACCGTAATCTATAATTTGAAATTATGTTTCTGATGATAATAAATAAACAAATAAATATAATATAAGCATTGTATAAAAATGTAAATGCCCAGACTTCCATATTCTTCTTCATCTTTGATGATATGTCAAAAAATAATATGAAAATAACTCCTGTAATTGGAGATAATCCAGATTTTGTGAAAAAGTATTTGGACACACTCAAAATGTTGTAAATAAATTATCTGGTCAAATTATATGCTTAATAATAAAAATGAAAATGGTATTTTCTGGCGTTTCTCATGTGTGTGATTATAATCCAGGATTCGGATCTCACATACTAATATAAGAGTTTCTGCTTAATAAAAAGCTTCTTTACATCTCACCAATAGATGTCTCTAGTGAAGTTCTAGTGATTCATGAACAAGGTTTCTAAATTGGTTCATATATATAGAACTTCCAAGAATTTGAGTAGTGTGGTTGTCAATAATGGGTAGAATTGGTGAATGTTACACGTGTGTAAAGTGATCACTTAAACCAGCCTATGACGGTCGTAAGCCCCGTAAATGCCCAGACTTCCATATTCTTCTTCATCTTTGATGATATGTCAAAAAATAATATTGTATAAAAATAAAAAATAAAAATTAATATTTACCAAATCCTTCAAAAGAATCTTCATAATATCCATCTTTGCGTTGTTTTTATTAAATAAAATAAATAAATCACTTAATTATCCACAGCATTAAAAAAAACACTTTTTACGATTATTTTATCAAATTTTAATCACTCGGTGTAATTCGTTCCATCGTTACCATAGCACAGACACACAAAAATTACGCGTTACGACTTAACCGAGCGATTTCGAATCTCGAATCGCTATAATCGATTATGCACTCCATGGGCAATGACGTTCGCGAAATTTCCCCGTTCGTAAAATGACCGAGAAATTTCACCTGCTGGAATTGTTATAATGAAAGCTCTTCCGGCTCCAAACAGGTTCGATATTATCGGAAAAAATGTAGTCCGCAAGAACCGCTATGTGGTTGAGGCGCTCGCGACACGTCCGCGCCGGTAGATGGTCGGACGCTGAATGGCCAACGAGGAAGCCACACTCCAACGGTGAATTGCCGACGGTGGTACCTCGAGAGTTGACGTTTCAGATAACCCCTCAAATGACGTCTTCACTTTTTTAAAGACAATTTAAAATACATACATATCGTAGTTATACAGGAGAAAGTGACCAAGTGCATTGTTTTACAAAAACGTGATCATTGACTATTTGATATCTTACTAGCTTAATATTGCCCTGAAAAACATCCCAAAGGATTTTAAACTTGGAAGTATAATATATTGACTTGTTAAAAATGCAGCGGAAGCTAAACTGGCAGTGCACAACGGAGTCCTGGTTCCAACTCTAATGTATGGAAGTGAAACATGGAGTTGGCAAAAGAAGGATGAAAGTAGACTGAATGCAGTCGAAATGCGATCTCTCAGAAGAATGTGCGACAAAACGATGTATGATAGATGTGCGAATAGTGAAATAAGGAAGGAATGCAAAGCTGAGATAAGCATTATCGATAAAATTAAGAAAGGTGTGTTGAGATGGTTTGGACATGTAGAACGAATGAGTGAGGAAAGAACGGTAAAAAAAATTTACGGGGCTAATGTAATTGGGAAAAGAAGCAGAGGAAGGCCGAGAAAAACATGACACGATCAGGTATGCCAAATACTTGAAAGTGGTCAGGTTAGGGGTCGTAACAATCGGCGGGTATGTATGAGGAGATGCATGAACGTGGAAGAGGCGAAGAATGTTTGCAAAGACAGAGTGGTGTGGCGTTCTATTCTCGCTGCCTACCCCTGCGAGGAAGCGGTGTGATAGTTAGGTAGTTAGTTAGTTAAAAATGACTAACTGCATTGGTGTTTACTTTCTTGCCAAGCAAAAGTGAAATGGCCCTCCTGAACATTTTACGTTTTGGTAGTTGGTCACTTTCTCCTGTACGACAACTATATTATTAAAATTGTATAAAAATTATATTAAAGATGTGTTAAAATTGTAGGTATTATACGTATTTGTCCCGGAAGGGTCCGGGAGGTCCCGGGTTCGATTCCCAGAGGGGAGTCTAATAAATATAAATGATTTATTAGACTCCCCTCTGGTGCATAGGGCACTGCATCATATAAACGCAGTGTTATCTCGATCGAACACACGAAGGAAAGGTGATCACCGTTCCGCTTCAGGTACCAGTCCAGGGTAATATTGAATAAATATTAGAGTGAAAAAACACTTTTGTTTATTTAACCCCCACTGGAATTCGAACCCGGGACCTCCAGAACGGTAGTCAAGCATGCTGACGATTACACTACGGAGGCGGACATAATAAGCAAGATCTCTAAAAAAACATAAGATGAAACATCTATCGTTCCTCTATACATTAAAATATGAAAGTCTGTGAGCATCCTAGGGCTTGAGACCTGGCATTCTGAAAAAAATCAACTTCCGATATAGATAAAAAAATATCAGACACGTCTGGTACCTAGCGCACCCGATTGCTTAATACCAAATTGATAAATAATATCACGATTATTTTACGTCCGTGGTGGGTGAAAGGGTTAAAGTACGTTTGACATAATTGAGGTCTCGAAGTTGACTCAAAAATGAGAAGACAAACACAACATCTGGTCTGGAATTATAGTACGAAGATAAATCGTTAACCACCTTGCGTAGATAACTAAAACATTACTTTTGTTAAGTAAAAAACAACATACATACATTTACAGGGCTTACAACCGTCATATATCACTTTACACACGTCGCTCACTCCTTTCAAGTACGTCATAAATCAAAAATTGACAATTTTGAGTTGTGCATGTTTTCGGAATGCCCATAAAATGTACTATATCCCAGCAAAAGCGGCATATTTTTAACTTAATATTTACCCGCCACAGGGCAGAAAGTGTTGTTTTTGCATTTTGAAGAAAAGGTATTGTTTAATTCTTTTTTTAAATATATTAAATATTTTTCTAATACAGAAAAAACCCACAGGTTTTACCTAAAAAGATCTGTAGCACAGTAAAAAGTTCAATAAGTGGCTTGATATTTATTAACATTGTGTTTTATTTTTAAACTAAAAAAACGTTCTCCTAAAAAATCAAGTTTTTTGATTTCTGACGTTCTTGAAAGGAGTGAGCGACGCGGAACATTCGCCAATTCTACCCATGATTGACAAAACTATGTATATATGCAAGGCTGAGAAAGGTGAGTTGATTTATGTATTAATTTTAAATCAAACACAGATTTTTTGAGTCTACTAAGTTGTATTTTATTAACAAAAACACATAAAAAATTATATTGTGACAATTGTTTCGCCTTGTTAGGGCATTCGTTTGATAATGCCCTAACAAGGCGAAACAATTGTCACAATATAAATTTTATGTGTTTTTGTTAATAAAATACAACTTAGTAGACTCAAAAAATCTGTGTTAGGTTTAAAATTAATACATAAATTAAAATGGAGTTCTACAAATTAAACGCCAAATCAATAAATAAGGTGAGTTGAGATGGTTTGGTTATGTGAATCGAATGATTGAAGAAAAAACAGTAAATCCAATTCATGAGACGAATGTAGTTGGAAATATGAGCAGAGGAAGAACGACGAAAACTTGGAGTGATCAAGTTTGTCACATACTCGGGCGTGGATAAATGAAGAGTTGGAACCATCATCGGATATGTATTAGGAGATCATAAATATGGAAGAGAAGAAGATTGTTTGCAAAGACATATTGGTTTGAAGTCATATTACGGCGACGATTGGAGATTGGAGGAGATGGACTCAGTCGTGGCATTGTTAGCAGAAGATGATTCGCTTTTAATTATATCGGCCTTTAAACTTTTCACGGTCTGTGACGAAGGGTTGTTTAGTAGGTACATGGGGCAGTCGTCTTGATAGTAATGTATGCGATGCGTGCAGACGAAACCACAGAGGCGTGCAGTCGGTCAGGCATGGCCGACCAGCAACTCAAGATGGTGTCCAATTTGCTGTTAACGCAAAACAAACGTTCAGCTAAGCCCTGTGAATACACAGACTTCCATATTCTTCTTCATTTATGTTGAGATCTTGTTTTCTTATTTTTCTTGTTGTAGGCTTTGTGGTATGTTTTTATGAGGGATTAGCCTCCTGCGATGTTGATTCCCAGCTGTCAATCCATCTATTTGGGTTGGCAGTGCAATGCAATGTGGGGGCGTCTGGATGGTCCATCATCCTCACATGCGCATACCATTGTTTTCTATGTTTCCTTCCCCACCTAACGACATCTTCCATCTCGCATATTTCTCATATCCTGGTGTTGCTTATTCTATCTCGTAGACTCTTGCCAGATATGCTCTTAGTGTCTTCATTTCTGACACTCTTAGTGCGTTTTTTGCTACTGCGTCGTAGCTCTGCATTCGATCCCATATATTATATATCGTGAATCGCACACAAGTTTTATATATTTTAATTTAACTGCCGATCCTAATGTCAGTGTTTTTTCTATACAGAATTTTTCAGGCATCCTGAGATGACTGCAGCCATGTTTATTTTCCCCATTACTTCACATGATAGATACATAAGACCACACAGGTCCACACTCAGGTATTTTAACTTTTCCACCTGTTCCACTAATACCCACAGTCCACAGTCACGCTACATCCCACCGGAATCCGAGAGAGCACCATGCTTTTTAGTCTTTGTAGCTGATATAGTCATGTTGTATTTTTGACAAGCAAAAAGGAAATCGTGCAAGAGTAATTGCATATCCTTCAGGTGTTGAGACGTTAAAATGTAAAAATAAAATCATTTCAAAAATATATGGATATCTTCTTCCTGGCTACCTACGTCTCAACTTATAGTCTTTGTAGACTGCTGGGGTCAGCTCTCCTCGTCCTCAGATTGTAGGTCCTTCTGTCATGGACAACGTCACCTAGGCTATGTCTTCGAACAAAGTTCTCTCTTTACAGCATCCATGAATTTTTTGGTCTTCCTCTAGATATCTTTTGAGTAAGATCCATTGCTATTGCCTGGTTTGGTATATGAAGTTCTATGGACCACTTTTCTAGAATCGCAATTAACACTGGCAGACAATTTTATAATATTAATCATGATATCATTTTGAAACCTGAGTCATACCACGCTCTGATGGGCACCTGAGAAAAATAACAAAATCTTTATTATTCTACAAGACAATGAAATATCTTCACAGCTCACAGCCTCGCACAGTAACCAGCCTATTTAAAATATAATCAGCAAAATTATTTGCGGAAAATGCTTCCTTATTTCCATAATTAAATCAACATCCAGTGTTGAAATAATTATTAAGTTCTAGCGCCAGATAAACCTTGGAATGCTCAGGCTTCCATCTTCTCTCGTATAAAAACGATAGATGTTTTATCTCAAGTTGAGACACATTTATATTTATTTTTTTTTTTTTTTTGACATCTCATCAAAGATGAAGAAGAATATGGAAGTCTGGGCATTTACGGGGCTGACGACCCCATGCTTCTTTACATCTCACCAATAGATGTTTCTAGTGAAGTTCTAGTGATTCAGAACAAGGTTTATAAATTGGTTCATATATACAGAACTTCCAAGAATTTGAGTAGTGTGGTCGTCAATAATGGGTAGAATTGGTGAATGTTACACGTGTGTAAAGTGATCACTTAAACCAGCCTATGACGGTCGTCAGCCCCGTAAATGCCCAGACTTCTATATTCTTCTTCATCTTTGATGAGATGTCAAAATATAATGTCAAAAAATAAAATGCAATATAAATGTTCTGTAATAGCCTAAATGTAAAAAAAAATAACTCCTGAGCAGAGATAATCCAGATTTGTGAACAAGTATTTGGACACACTCAAAATGTTGTAAAGGAAGGGAAGTTTGGGTTGAATCCCTTCTACACAATTGAGCATAAATAAAGGAAGTGTGTTCACTCACTTCCTGCAGGTAATAAAACAACTTGTACTTACGCTGTTTACACTCCGAACCAAACGAAGCTCTGTTAGGCCGACGCATTGTTCATTGTCCAATTAAAAGAGCAGTAACAAAATGAGAATTGTCATTAAATTGGAGCATATATCGCTCACTTATTTCAACAACGTCACACATCAAAAATCGTAAATTTTCAGTTGTGCATGTTTTCGAAATGCCCAGAAAATGGACTATATCCCAGCTAAAGCGGCGTATTTTTAACTTAATATTTACCATATTATTTTTTGACATCTCATCAAAGATGAAGAAGAATATGGAAGTCTTGGCATTAGCGGGGCTGACGACCGTCATAGGCTGGTTTAAGTGATCACTTTACACACGTTTAACATTCACCAATTCTACCCATTATTGACAACCACACTACTCAAATTCTTGGAAGTTCTAAATATATGAACCAATTTAGAAACCTTATTCTTGAATCACTAGAACTTCACTAGAGACATCTATTGGTGAGATAAGAATTGAGTAGTGTGGTTGTCAATAATGGGTAGAATTGGTGAATGTTACACGTGTGTAAAGAGATCACTTAAACAAGCCTATGACGGTCGTAAGCCCCGTAAATGCCCAGACTTCCATATTCTTCTTCATCTATGTTGAGGTGTTAAAAAAATAACCTATACTTTCTGTTTCAAATCTGAACATCAATTATTATAAAAAAAACATCGTATGCACCTTAAAAGGACACTTTTCAACAACATTTTATATTTTTTATTTCTTCTTATGATACTTAGACTTCCATATTCTTCTTCATCTTTGTTGAGATATCAAATTATAAATAAATCCTATTTTTCAAGTTGGTGTTGCGATATGTGATCATCAATATGGCATTGACTTTAAAAAACATTACGAAAAAAAATCTTTTAATATTACAGAATGCTTTTAATCGCTACCAATAAAAATTAATGTTTTTCTTTATATCAGATATCAAGGAGAAAGCTGTTTCGGCCCGATGAGCGTTTTGAATCTAAAGAAGACCTTAAAACTCAAGGTCTGCTAACCCAGCCAGGCAGAACACATACTATATAGTATGTAGAGTACAGTAGGGAACAGATCAGACAGTTCCATTCAATGAACAGTTGAGTTGAAGACTGTCTGTTGCCTTTTGTATGCTGACGATGCTGTGTTTCTTGCCGATAGTAGAAAAAAACCTGCAGAAGCTGGTGACAAGGGTGTATAGTGTGTGCAAGGAAAGTTATTAATTAGTTCTTCTTCTTCATCTTGTTGTAGGCCTTGTAGCCTGTTTTTAAGAGGGATTAGCCTCCTGCGATGTCGATTCCCAGCTATCGACCCATCTCTTTGTTGGTCTGCCCGGCAGTCGTCTGCCATGGGGTTGGCCGTAAAGTGCGATGTGGGGGAGTCTGGATGATTCCATTCTCCTCACATGCGCATACCATTGTTTCCTTCGTTGCCTTTCCCGCCTAACGACATCTTCGATCTCGCATATTTCCCTGATCCTGGCGTTTCTTATTCTATCTCGAAGAGTCTTGCCTGATATGCTTCTTAGAGTCTTCATTTCTGACATTCTAAGCGCGTTTTTTGTGGCAACGGTATCCGCTTTACTTTCGATTCCATACGTCATGATGGGTCGGACACAAATAATTAGTTAATGTTGTCAAATCCAAAGTTATGGTTTTTGAAAGAGATGACTGTAGATCTGGGTGCATAATAGTAGTTGATGGGTAAATTTTGGAACAGGTAGTACATTATATTTAGGAACTGTCTTTTGTCTTTTGTATGCTGACGATGCTGTCATTCTTGCCAATAGTAGAGAAAACCTGCAGGAGCTGGTGTCATAGGTGTATAGTGTGTGTAAGGAAAGTTATTAGTTAATGTTGTCAACTCCAAAAGTCATGGTTTTTGAAAGAGATGAATGTAGATCTGGGTGTGAAATAGTAGTTAATGGGGAAATTTTGAAACAGATGGATGATGTCGTATATTATGTTCAAGAACTATCTTTTGCCTTTTGTATGCTGACGATGCTTTACTTCTTGCAGATAACAGAGAAGACTTGCAGGAACTGGTGACAAAAGTCTATAATGTGTGCAAGGAGAGTAATAAGTTAATGTTGTTAAATCCAAAGTCATGGTTTTGAAAGAGATGACTGTAGATCTGGGTGCAAAATAGTAGTTAATGGGGAAATTTTGGAATAGGTAGATGATTTCGTACATTATGTTCAGAAACTGTCTTTTGCCTTTTGCATGCTGACGATGCTGTGCTTCTTGACGACAGTGGAGAAGACCTGCAGGATTCGGTGACAAGGGTGTATAGTGTGTGCAGGAAAGTGATTTGCTGATGAATGTGCAGAAAACCCAAAGTCATGGTTTTGAAAGAGATGACTGTTGATCTGGGTGCAAAATAGTAGTTAAAGGGGAAATTATGGAAAAGGTAGATGATATCGTTTATTTGCGAAGTAAATTTTCTAGGATATATGATAGGTGTTCGAATGGTGATATAAGGAAAGAATGCAAGACTGAGATGAGCATTATCGATAAATTCAGAACATTTTGAGTGTGTCCAAATACTTGTTCTGGGTTTCATCACTTAGGAGTTATTTAACATTTTTGACATCTCAACAAAGATGAAGAAGAAAATGCTACATAAAAACTTTTTAAATATAATCATAGATGGCTGTTGTCTCTTTGAATTTTATAACCCCCTGTTAATTTCACTGGCATGTGACAATTAAAATATAGCGTATTTTATTATACTGACCCATTTCACACGATTAATTACATGTTTCTAAAAAATATATATAATGTGTACAGTTCCGACATTTTATGACTAAAAATAGGTTAAGTATTTGAAATATTGTAATAAAACAACATAAACTTGTATTAGAAGTGAATGAAAAAGCGATCTACTGATGGATCAAACTAATTTACAAACCATCACGCCGCTTCTCCGCAGGGATAGGCAGAGAGAATGCCATACCACACTGTCTTTGCAAACATTCTGCCCCTGTTTCACATTCACAAATCTCCTCATATATACCTGCCGTTTATTTTTCAAAGTTTTTATTATTTCGAAGATTTACTTTTTTATTTTTATTTTATTATTTCGATGAAAGTTTTTATTTTAATTTTTGAATACGTATTTCGATGAAAAAAATGTTTTTTTTAAAAAAATGTATTTCAAGTATTTGATGACCAAGTATATTAATTACTTGAAAGTGGTCAGGTCAGGAATCAGGAATAATTGGCGAGTATGTATGAAGAGATGCATGAATGCGGAAGAGGCTAAGATCGTTTGCAAAGACTGAGTGGGTGGCATTCTATTCTCCCTGTCATCTAGTAATGATGTCGGTAAAGACGAAACCCGGTAAAAACAAATGTGAAAAAAGCCACATATGTAGTAGTTTTTAATATATAAAATGCAGTTCCACCAAGAAATGTCAGTACAAAATTCAAATCCAATAAAACGTTAATTGATTTTTTTTATTAAATCCATTAAAGTTAATGGATAATCAAATACGATATTAAATTTCTGCAACTTTAAAATCTATAATAATTTCTATTTTACTAAATTAAATTATATATATTTCGACCACGTTCGTTTTTATATTATATCAATAACAATTACATATGCGAATACCTCTAAGTGAAACTTGATTTGAGACATTCTCTCAATTTGTAATATATGTGTACATACATAGAATCTACTACCGAATATAAATTACAAATATGACTGTCTAATTTATTGATATAATATACGTTAATTCATGAGTAATTCATAGAAAATGAATGTTTTTAAAGATATTAATTTAACCAATGAAAATTGAAAATTAAAATGAGAGTGTTCAATTGATTATATTTTTTTGAGTATTTTTTTATTAAGAAAAGTATTTGTAAATAAAATGTAACTTTGTTTTAAAATCACTATAAATATTTTATCATAACTTAATTATAATGTCTACCGGTTTCGAAGCTTACCGCTTCTTTATCAAGACTAAATAATACTAAAACACTATCAACTTAAAAAAATTCAAAATATTTTGACGGTTATGCAAAGGAGGTTTTATAAAAATATTTGCGTTTGCATTAATTACATAAAAAAAAAAAAAATTATACTACCATTATTAGAAATAGGTATCAAATTGTGTTCAAAGTGGGTTCGAACCGAGAAACTCTGACTTAAGAGTCCGCGACACTAACCACGGGACCACAACCCGACACACTTTCATTTTAACTTTTTACATTTTACTTTTTTTTGACATCTCAATATAAATTAAGAAGAATATGGGAGCCTGGATATTTACAGGGCTTAAGACTTGTCAAAGGCTGGTCAAGTGATCACATCACACACGTGCAACATTCACCATTCGACCCATGAATGACAACCACACTACCCGAATTAATGAAACTGCTTCTTTTTCTTCTTCTTGTTGGAAGCCTTGTGGCATGTTCATAAGAGGGATAAGCCTCATGCGATGTCGGTTCCCAGCTGTCAATCCATCTCTACCTTCTACCTTGGGGTTGGCCGTGCAGTGCAATGTGGGGGAGTCTGGATGGTTCCATTCTCTTCACATGCGCATACCATTGTCTCCTTCGTTGCCTTCCCTTCATTTCTCTTATCCTGTTATAAGGAATTCTATCTCGTAGACTCTTGCCAGATATACTCCTTAGAGTACTATACTAAATATTTTTTTAAATTGCGATTGGCGATTCAATTTGCATATTAATATTATTTTTTTATTTATTTTCTAACATACAAATAATTAAAAATACAATCATGTGCTCTCACTCAGTTTTCCTGTGCCGAGGGCACATTTTACAATACTTATTTATAAAATTATATGAAAGAAAATTGTTTATGACATCCAATCAAATACGACATGACATAATGATGCGATCTAGTTCAGATCTACCCACCTCCATTATGCATTTATGAATAGATCTTTTGTATTAATTTTGAGTTTTTAATGACTTTATGGATAGCGGAAGCAGGCTGCACAACCTTATTGCATAATAATCAAACATCCTTTGAGCAATAAAGGTATGTGCTAGGTTTCGCTTGACGTATTTCTGTGTTTTAAATCTTAGAGTTCTATCTATGTTTCGTTACTATAAAGCTTGTCAATTGTGATTTGAGTGCTTTGCTGGGAGGTGCTTTCTTGTGTTATGTTAGAGTAATTCCCAAAAGCACATGTCGCTCACTCCTTTCAAGAACGTCATAAATAAAAAAACTTGATTTTTCAGGACAACGTTTTTAATGTTTAAAAATATAACACAATGTATTGAAAATAAATATCAAGCCACTTATTGAACTTTTTTCTGTGCAACATATCTTTTTAGGTAAAACCTGAAGGTTTTTTCTCCATTTGAAAAATATTTAGTATATTTTAAAAAATAATTAAACAATACCTTTTCTTCAAAATGCTAAAACAACACTTACTGCCCTGTAGCGGGTAAATATTAAGTTAAAAATATCTCTCTTATGTTGGGATATAGTACATTTTCTGGGCATTCCGAAAACATGCACAACTGAAAATTGTCGTATGTCGCTCACTCCTTTCAAGAACGTCATAAATCAAAAAACGACAATTTTCAGTTGTGCACGTTTTTGGAATGCCCAGAAAATGTACTATATCCCAGCAAAAGCGGCATATTTTTAACTTAATATTTACCCGCTACAGGGCAGAAAGTGTTGTTTTTGAATTTTGAAGAAAATGTATTGTTTAATTATTTTATTGTAAATATACTAAATATTTTTCAAATGAAAAAAAAACCTTCAGGTTTTACCTAAAAAGATCTGTTGCACAGTAAAAAGTTCAGTAAGTGGCTTGATATTTATTTTTAATACATTTTATCGTATTTTTAAACTTTAAAATCTTTCTCCTGAAAAGTCAAGTTTTTTGATTGACGACGCTCTTGAAAGGAGTGAGCGATATAATGTAATTGATTAAATAGTACATTAAAAGACTTACATATTATGTAGAAGTAGGCAACTGAAGTAACTTACCTGAAAGGAAAAGAAAAAAAATCGTTAGTTGAAATCATTATTATATTTTTTAAATTAAAAGATAAATATTTTTGTTTTTATTATTTAAAAAATACTTCACTTTCATACTATTTCTGTGAGCCTGAGCGGCTAGTTATTAATAAAAATGGTATTAAATTGTGGTAGAGTGTGTTCGGATCCAGAAACTCTGACTCAAGAGTCCGCGACACTAACCACGGGACCACAACCCGACACATGAAATATATATATATATATATATATATATATATATATATATATATATATATATATATATATATATATATATATATATATATATATATATATATATATATATATATATATATATATATATATATATATATATATATATATATATATATATATATATATATATATATATATATTTAAGAAATAAAATATTAAAACGTATTCATCCTTCCTTCTGAACCTAATTCTAGAATTGCGGGCATAATTTCCAAAATGATAACTCGTATGACCATGTTAATTAAGATTAAATGTAATTATCTGAAATATTTTTTGGTAGAATATACTTGGGTGATAGAGAAATAAGTGCTTAAAGTTATACCTGCGCCGGGCCAGACATTGTGGCCCACGGAGCTGCCTACTAGAATCATACGGGCCAGAATGTCTGGCCTACAGAGTGGTAAGAGTTAAACATTCTTCAAACCCTTATCCGCACCCCGATGATGCATAGAGCACTGCATCATATCATAAACGCAGTGTAATCTTGATCGTTAACACACGAAGGAAGGGTGATCAGCCCTCCGCTTCAGGTACCAGTTCAGGGTAATATTAAATAAACATTAGAGTGAAAAAATCACTAATATTTATTTTCACCCCCCCTGGGAATCGAACCCGGGACCTCCAGCGCGGTAGCCGAGCGTGCTGACCATTAAACTACGGAGGTGGACACAATAACGGAGAGTTAAACATAATATATTAAATATGTTACCATAATATGGTACATATGCTCCTCTGAAATTTCTGCATTTAGTAAGTGTACCTTGAATAGAAAAAGTTTTCCGGACAACTAACATAAAGTAATAAAAAAACAAAAAACGAATAAAAAAAATAAAAATAAAAAGTCTACAAACATTTTTATTGACCTGGTAGTATTTTTTTGCAACCAGGAAGTAGTCGTACAAATTGAAGCCAACTACTGCCGAATATTTTAGACGGACAGAAATGAGACCAGTGGATGGTCTAGATTTTTATATTATGCAAGATGGCTCAGTACCTATCTATCTTGTCGCTTAAATTAAATTGCTAAATGAGTGCGAATTAAAAACGAAACAGCCGAGTGAAAAATTACATTTATTATGTGCTAGCTCTCCGGGGCTCTAGCGGGTAGAATCAAAGGTCGCATTCTCCAAAAAAATCAATTAAAAATGTGAGAAAAAAACAGATTACTATAATTTTAAAAAAGAGAAACATTCGTGTTTTCCTTATTTACAAAAATGAAAAAAACTTGATTTTTCAGGAGAACGTTTTTAATGTTTAAAAATATAATACAATGTATTAAAAATAAATATCAAGCCACTTATTGAACTTTTTACTCTGCAACAGATCTTTTTAGGTAAAACCTGGAGGTTTTTCTCCATTTGAAAAATATTTAGTTTATTTAAAAAAACAATTAAACAATACCTTTTCTTCAAAATACAACATTCTGGCCTGTAGCGGGTAAATATAAAGTTTAAAATATGCCGCTTTTGCTAGGATATAGTATATTTTCTGGGCATTCCGAAAACATGCACAACTGAAAATTGACGATTTTTGATTTATGACGTTCTTCAATGGAGTGAGCGATATGTGTGTACAGGTAACCGTCGTTTTACGCCGGGGTTGTGTTCCGATATACGCCGGCGTAAAGTTAACATTAATATATTGGACAATATATTTTTTATTTATTAATTTTATAAAAAAGAGAAATATTTGTGTTTTTATGAATAAAACAAATATTTCACTTTCATACTATTTCTGTGAGCCTAAGCGGCTCATTATTAGAAATAGGCATCAAATTGTGGTAGAGTGGGTTTCAACCGAGAAACTCCGACTTAAGAGTCCGCGACACTAACCCCAGGACCACAACCCGACACATAAATATAGTTTTCTATATATTTTTTTGACATTTTAACATAGGTGAAGAAGAATATGGAAGTCTGGGAATTTACGGGGCTTACTTACCCGGGGAAATAATAAAAAAATAACTCCTAATTGGAGATAATCCAGATTTGTGAACAAGTATTTGAACATATTCAAAATGTTGTCTAAAAAAATTACTTACATCTTTTAAACATCCAAATCATCATCATCCATATAAAGATGTCAACAAAATAATACAAGCTATATAAAAGTTAGCTTCTACCATGTACTGTCCGTTCATATTTATTTTACCTCTGATTTATTTTTATTCATATTTATTTTATTTTATTTTATTTATGTTCATATTTATTTTACTTTATACATATTTATAATATACACATTTATTTTATGTATGTTCATATTTATTTTACCTCTGATTTATATTTACAAAAAAAAAACATAACAACTCGAGGTTAAATAAATATAGATTGATTCACTGTAGTCAGTTGCTCAGTTAAAAATATATTTTTTGAAATTTCAAAATGGAGATAGGTGCTCTTGATTTTACACTTCACTGCTCCACTTTACACTACAAAGCAATTCAGACAAGTCCAATTTATTGATAGGAAATGATTTTCGATGAGTATTCACTCAACAGCTAACTGATTTATGGACGCGAACCTATCAGGCTTACAATTTCTTCGAGTTACGCTTCATTTGCCTTCCAGTGGCATCTTCCGCACTGATTATCCAATCGTTACGAATAATTTCATTAAAATAAACATTTCCTTACACACGACTAATTTCAATATACGGTACGTGATGGAATATCAAATCAAGCTATAACGATGGCAAATAATGCACAGAAACCCAGCTAAATAAAAAAAAATAAAAACAGGAAAACGATTTAAATATACCGAGTGGCGCAAAATGAATCACCCTATCGGAATATGTCATAATTTTTGCAAATGGCGTTGTACGTCAATCATATTTGACAATTGTAAACTAGACAGCTGCAGTATACAAATAAATTGATAAAATGGCACAAATGTTTATCAACACTGGCGGCAGCCAATTGGCGAATATGATATTTTCCACTTAACAGAAAAAATGTAAAAGTCGAAATAAAGATTTCAATCACAATTTTTTTTTATTTGGTAAAAAAATATTCAAAAACAAAATTAATTTAGCACCACGCTTAATCTGTTTGTGTACTGCAGCTGTCTAATTAAAAAAAAAAATGTCAAATTTGATTGACTTACGATGCCATTAGAAAAAATTATAACATCTTTCGATAGATCTTATCGTCTTTATAAACTGCTGGGGTCAGCTCTCCTCGTCCTCAGGTTGTAGGTCCTTCTGTCATGGACAACGTCACCTAGGCCATGCCTTCGAATCATGTTATCTTCCTGCAGCATCCATGAATTATTTGGTCTCCCTTTAGATGTCTTTCGAGGAAGATCCATGGCGATCGCCTGGTTCACAATATGATCAAGTTCTCTGCGTTCTATGTGCCCATACCATCTCAATTGCCTTTTCTCTACCTTACTATTGATGTCTGTGTCACCCAGGCTTTCACAAAACAATTAAAATATACAAATAATATTATGATTTCAGAATTAAAATAATAAATATGAGGTTATTATTTCTTACAAAATAAAATAAAATAATATTATCAAACATCAAACTTGTTTAACGTATTACGCTGTGTAAATAATAATATACCGTTTTCAATATCGCATATTTATTTTTCATGTTTTGTAAACGTAATTACAGTACGGTCGTAAGTCCCAGAATTCTATATTCTCTTTGTTGAGATGTCGAAGAGTAATATAAATAATAAAATAAAATTGAAAAAATCTATACGGTTATTTTATTAAAATATAATAAAATAGTTTATGTATTAATTTTAAATCAAACACAGATTTTTTGAGTCTACTAAGTTGTATTTTACTAACAAAAAACACATAAAAATTATATTGTGACAATTGTTTCGCCTTGTTAGGGCATTAGTTAGGTATAGATATAAGGGTACAGACCTACATCCCCCATTAGCTACTGTTGTCTCCCATAAATTATTGCTGCACGTGTTAAAACTGTCACTTAGAACTGTATAGCTACATAAGGACCGTAGTCCATTTGATCTTCACATTCGTTTGATAATGCAGGGGTAGGCAGAGAGAATCGAACGCCACATCACTCTGTCTTTGCAAACATTCTTTGCCTCTTCTACATGCATGCATCTCCTCATACATACCCGACGATTATTACGACTCCTGACCCGGCCGCTTTCAAGTATTTGACATACCTGATTGTGCCAAGTTTTCCTCGGTCGTCCTCTGCTTCTTTTTCCAACTACATTCGCCTCATAAATTTGTTTAACCGTTCTTTCTTCACTCATACGCTCCACATGTCCAAACCATCTCAACACACCTTTCTTAATTTTATCGATAATGCTTATCTCAGCCTTTCGTTCTTTCCTTATTTCATCATTCGAACATCTATCAAACATCGTTTTGCCACACATTCGTCTGAGGGATCGCATTTCGACTGCATTCAGTCTGCTTTCATCCTTCTTTTGCCAACTCCATGCTTCGCTTCCATACGTAAGGATTGGAACCAGAACTCCATTGTGTACTGCCAGTTTAGCTTCCGCTGATAGATTATATAAATAATAAAATGAAATTGTTCATTTTATTATTTATATAATTTATATAAAATCTATATATTGTGGTTATTTTATTAAAATGCAGTTCCACCAAGAAATGTCAGGCAGTAATCACATAAAATTACGACAAAAATGTACATGTTACATTAAAAGCTAGGCATTTTTCCCAACAGATAAATACACAGGTTTCCAGTATGTAACTGGCTTCGTAAGAAAGGCATAATAAGTGTGCTTATGTATTGAACATAACAAGTTCCTCATTCCACAGAGTTACATCACTCCTCTGAGCATTGGACAATTTGTTCCACCAACACTGTCGCGAGAGAAAAAGACGTAAAAATAGACAAACGCAAAAATAGGACTATTCTTCTGACTATTGGAGAAGCTCTGCTGATAAAATGTACTCCAATTATATTAATATATAATAATAATAAACCCTTATCCGGACCCCAATGGTGCATAGGGCACTGCTTCATAAAAACGCAGTGTTATCTCGATCGTTTACACATGAAGGAAAGGTGAGTACTCCGCTTCAGGTACCAGTCAAGGGTGATATTGAATAAATATTACAGTGAAAAAATCACTGATATTTATTTGACCCCCCCTGGGAATCGAACCCGTAACCTCCAGAACGGTAGCCGAGCGTGCTGACCATAACACTAAGGAGGCGGACATTAATATATACTTAAGTATTTTTTTTAAATAATCCGCAGGGGTAGGCAGAGAGAATAGAGCGCCACACCACTCTGTCTTTGCAAACATTCTTCGCCTCTTTTACGTTCGTGCATCTCCTCATACATACCCGCCGATTGTTACGACTCCTAACCTGACCACTTTCAAGTATTTGGCATACCTGATCGCGCCATGTTTTTCTCGGTCTTCCTCTGCTTCTTTTCCCACTAACATTCGCCTCATAAATTTGTTTTACCGTTCTTTCCTCACTCATTCGTTCTACATGTCCAAACCATCTCAACACACCTTTCTTAATTTTATCGATAATGCTTATCTCAGCTTTGCATTCCTTCCTTATTTCACTATTCGCACATCTATCATACATCGTTTTGTCGCACATTCTTCTGAGAGATCGCATTTTGACTGCATTCAGTCTACTATAATAGAGAGATACCTATAGTATAAATTTATAAAGATCCTTCGATAACACTGAAATAATTAATGGAAAAAGAGATCTATTAAACTCAACCCAGTTTCTCTCAAGAATTCGTGTTGAAATGACAAACACACATCGCTCACTCCTTTCAAGAACGTCATAAATCAAAAATCGTAAATTTTCAGTTGGTTCATGTTTTTGGAATGCCCAGAAAATGTACTATATCCCAGCAAAAGCGGCATATTTTTAACTTAATATTTACCCGCTACAGGGCAAAAAGTGTTGTTTTTGCATTTTGAAGAGAAGGTATTGTTTAATTATTTTTTTAAACATACTAAATATTTTTCTAATGGAGAAAAAACCTTCAGGTTTTACCTTAAAACATCTGTTGCACAGTAAAAAGTTCAATGAGTGGCTTGATATTTATTTTAAAAACATTGTATTATATTTTTAAACTTTAAAAACGCTGTCCTGAAAAATCAAGTTTTTTGATTTATGACGTTCTTGAAAGGAATGAGCGACATAGTATAGTACTGTGTAGTAGAGTAGAGTAGTATAGTACCGAGTTTAGTATGCGAATCACGCCAGTATTAGCGGTTAGAGAACACGCATTTTTGATGTTACCAGAAAACGTGACATGGAAAAATTAATAATCAATATCTTTACGTGTTTTCTTTTAAGCATTTTATTTATATCATGATGATTATTTCACGGTATTCGATAAATCGCAAGTTAAGTTTCTATAAACCCAGGTAACATTTGAAATAATTGGAAAATTTACTTGAAACACCGTTTTTGTATTGAATAAATATATTTTTCTTCTAAATAAGTATACGTTCTGGAGGTCCCGGGTTCGATTCCCAGGGGGGGGTCAAATAAACATAAGTGATTTTTTCACTGTAATATTTATTCAATATTACCCTGGACCTGTACCTGAAGCGGAGGGCTGATCACCTTTCCTTCGTGTGTAAACGATCAAGATAACACTGTGTTAATATGAAGCAGTGCCCTATGCACTATTGGGGCGCGGATAAGGGTTTTATACTGTATAATTATTTCACAGTATTCGATAAATCGCAAGTTAATTTTCTATAAACCCAGGTAACATTTGAAATAATTGGAATTTGTACTTGAAACACCGTTTTTGTATTGAATAAATATATTTTTCTTCTAAATAAATATACAGTATTGAAAAAAAGAGATATTGAAAGGTCACGAGTTTAAAAAATATGTAAAAATATTTTTTGATAAATTCTCTAAAAAACAAACTTAACTTCAATAAATATATATTTTTTATTTCATGTGAAATGACGTCCGGTTCTCAGCGCATACGTACGCCTAATGAATTATATTATTGCCAGTAAGGGCTTAATGATGGGTACCTACAGCGTATATATACTTATATATTTAAATATTTTAATTTTGAAATTTCTCGATTTTTTTACCTGTAAACAGCGATTTGATAATCGGTAATTGCGTGAGAATGGAGAGTGAATTTTCAAGGGCGCGACA
This sequence comes from Brachycentrus maculatus, assembly GCF_059751285.1. NCBI lineage: Eukaryota > Metazoa > Arthropoda > Insecta > Trichoptera > Brachycentridae > Brachycentrus > Brachycentrus maculatus. The sequence goes on from NW_028280807.1 coordinate 29,164, forward strand.
CATTTATTAGGCACATTTCGTTACATGAGAGAGAAGATATAACGCAGAGAGAAGGAGAAAGATTGCTATATATTCCAACGCCAAGTGACTTTCGTAAAATACCAAGTAGCAATACGTTCTTCTTCTTGGTGTAGGCCTTGTGGCCTGTTTTTGAGAGGGATAAGCCTACTGCAATATCGAATCCCAGCTGTTAATCCATCTTTACCTTCTACCTTGGAGTTGGCCGTGCAGTGCAATGTGGGAGAGTCTGGATGGTTCCATTCTCCTCAAATGCGCATAACATTGTCTTCTTCGTTGTCTTCCCCACCTAACGACGTCTTCGATCTCGCATATTTTTCTCATCCGGGTGTTCCTTATTCTACCTCGTAGACTCTTGCTAGATATGCTCCTTACAGTCTTCATTTTTGACACTCTTAGCGCGTTTTTTGTTACTGCGGTGTCCGCTCTGCATTCGATCCCATTTGCTATGATGACTCTTTTCCTTGCAATAGCCCTCGTTGTAAATGTTCATAGAACTAAATCGTCAATTATTTTAATATACAAGAAGTTGCGAATACTAAATCTGTGATTTAATTAACAACAGCATACGTGTTTTTGCGCCTAATCGCTTCAGTCATTTCTATTGGACATTAGCCAAGAGAAAGTGTTGTTCATAACAAAAGTTTACAATGCCACACCTCTTAAGTTTCTACTGGCGATAAACATTACATAAAATGCAAATATTCTCTATGCTGTCGCAGCTATTCAGTGCCTGATGTCGAGTAGTGGCTACTCTTAGCTAAAATATAATATATTATAAAATAGTATAAGATTGTTGGGTAATATATCCAAAATTAAACACGGTTATTGGATTGAATTCTACTCTCATTTACATTTATGATATCGCTCATTCCTTTCAAGAACGTCATAAATAAAAAAATATGATTTTTCAGGAGAACGTTTTTAAAGTTTAAAAATATAATACAAGTCATTGAAAATAAATATCTAGCCACTCATTGAACTTTAACTGTGCAACAGATCTTTTAAGGTTAAACCTGAAGTTTTATTCTCCATTTGAAAAATAACTAGTTTATTTTAAAAAAATAATCAAACTAAGCCTTTTCTTCAAAATGCAAAAACAACACTTTCGGCCCTGTAGCGGGTAAATATTAAGTTAAAAATATGCCGCTTTTGCTGGGATATAGTACATTTTCTGGGCATTCCGAAAACATGCACAACTGAAAATTGACGATTTTTGATTCATGACGTTCTTGAAAGGAGTGAGCGATATGTGACGCGTTTCGTCTTATTAGGACATGATCAAAAACTCATGTGTTTGATAGTGTCACATTTTTTTTAAAGAGAAATATTTGTGTTATTATTATTTACACAAATATTTCAATTTCATACTAATTCTGTGAGCCTAAGCGGCTCATCAGAAATAGGTATCAAATTGTGGTGGAGTGGGTTCGAACCGAGAAACTGACTTAAGAGTCCGCGACACTAACCACGGGACCACAACCCAACAATATATTATCATATACATATATGTAAATAAAAGTAGAATTCAATCCAATAACCGTGTTTAATTTAGGATATATTATCCAACAATGCAATATGGAATTCTACCAACTGCCCGCAGTTACAATAAATAAATAAGTATATGATATTCAAATTTTGTCACAGAAATATCAGTACACAAACATACCGCTCACTCCTTTCAACAACGTCATTTATCAAAAAACTTGATTTTTCAGGAGATCGTTTATAAAGTAAAAATATATAATAAAATGCATTAATAATAAATATCAAGCCACTAATTGAATTTTTACTGTGCAACAGATCTTTTAGGTAAAACCTGAATGTTTTTTTCTCCATTTGAAAAATATTGAGTTTATTTAAAAAATATTAAACAATAACTTTTCTTCTTAACTGCAAAAACAACACTTTCTGTCCTGTAGCGGGTAAATATAAAAATTTGACAGTAAAATTTGACACGGTAAAAAGTTCGGTAACATTTTGTAGTCAAAGAAAAATTAACACGCGTTCATCTATTGCCAATAGCGCAAAGCTTTTTGACATTTGCTCCACTGTTATTATTTTTTTTATTATAAATTACAAATGAAAATCAATCACATCATCATACGGATTATTTAAGCAGTTTCTTAAAAAACAACAATTAAAGTAAAAGTAAAAATAAAGATACTTACTGAGAAGAATATATTAATCAGAGAACATTTTTCACTAGACAATACGCATTGTGGTTTGAATCTTTGATAATATTCCTTTCACGGTATCTAGCGCTTGTGTTTGGTGATCATTTCAACAGATGGCAGTAGCTATTCCAAAATATTTTAATTGTAAATTTTTATAAACATATCGCTCACTCCTTTCAACAACGTCATGTATCGAAAATCGTCGGTTTTCAGTTGTGCATGTTTTCGGAATACGCAGAAAATGTACTTTATCCCAAAAATCATTATATTTTTTACTTAATGTACTAAATCCCAGCAAAAGAGGCATATTTTTAACTTAATATTTACCCGCTACAGGGCAAAAAGTATTGTTTTGCATTTTGAAGAAAAGGTATTGTTTAATAATTTATTTAAACATCCTAAATATTTTTCAAATAGAGAAAAAACATTCAGGTTTTACCTTAAAAGATCTGTTGCACAGTAAAAAGTTCAATAAGTGGCTTGATATTTATTTTTTATACATTTCATTATATTTTTAAACTTTAAAAATGATCTCGTGAAAAACGAAGTTTTTTGATATATGACGTTGTTGAAAGGAGTGAGCGACATATGCAATTACAATTTACAATAATGTGCCCTCACAGAGTTTTCCCGTGCTGAACGCACATTTTGAAATATTTTTTTGTAAAATTATATGAAATAATTTTTTTATGACATGCAATCAATACGACATGGCCGAATGACGCGATCTATTTCAAATCTACCCACTTATATTATCGGTTTATGAATAGCTCTTTATTTATTTTTATTTTAAATATATATATATATACTTAAATATATATATATATATATATTTATATATATATATATATATTTATATATATATATATATATATATATATATATATATATATATATATATATATATATATATATATATATATATATATATATATATATATATATATATATAAGTTTAGTTATAGCAAATAAAAACCTATCAGCGGAAGCTAAACTGGCAGTGCACAACGGAGTCCTGGTTCCAATTCTAATGTATGGAAGTGAAACATGGAGTTGGCAAAAGAAGGATGAAAGTAGACTGAATGCAGTCGAAATGCGATCTCTCAGAAGAATGTGTAACAAAACGATGTATGATAGATGTGCGAATAGTGAAATAAGGAAGGAATGCAAAGCTGAGATAAGCATTATCGATAAAATTAAGAAAGGTGTGTTGAGATGGTTTGGACATGTAGAACGAATGAGTGAGGAAAGAACGGTAAAACAAATTTATGAGGCGATTGTTAGCGGGAAAAGAAGCAGAGGAAGACCGAGAAAATCATGGCACGATCAGGTATGCCAAATACTTGAAAGTGGTCAGGTTAGGAGTCGTAACAATCGGCGGGTATGTATGAGGAGATGCATGAACGTGGAAGAGGCGAAGAATGTTTGCAAGGACAGAGTGGTGTGGCGATCTATTCTCTCTGCCTACCCCTGCGGGGAAGCGGCGTGATGGTTAGTTAGTTAGTTAGTTATATATATATATATATATATATATATATATATATATATATATATATATATATATATATATATATATATATATATACATGTATATATATATATATATATATATATATATACATGTATATATATATATATATATATATATATATATATATATATATATATATATATATATATATATATATATATAAAAATATATATATATATATATAAATATATATATATATATATATATATATATATATATATATATATATATATATATATATATATATATATATATATATACATGTATATATATATATATATATATATATATATATATATATACATGTATATATATATATATATATATATATATATATATATATATATATATATATATATATATATATATATATATATATATATATATATATATATATATAATATATATATATATATATATATATATATATATATATATATATATATATATATATATATGTGTGTGTGTGTGTGTGTAGATGTAGTAAATTAAGTGTATAAAATAGTTCATATTATGTGATATAAGCTAACTTAAGGAATAAAAAAATAAAAAAACTTAGATAAGATATTACGTTTTTTATATTCTTTAAACGGTACGTTTAATGGAACTGAACATTTTTACGATATTAATAAACTGTATAAATATTGGATTAGCTGTGTGCATACGCTCTATATGCCCTCAAATCCTCACAGCTGATTGACGCGCAAACCTTGACCACTGTCGCCAAACTCTTCATTGGTTGGTTGGAAGGTATTGCTATTCACATGCCCAAAATGCCCCCAATATTATTATGTAGAATTTTTATGATTTTTGTAAATAAGCATACTTATGGTGAAATGCAATGCTTACAAAATGTAACGATAAAAAATATTTAACTTTTGCATTGCGATTCTCAAAGAGACCAGAGATTCTCAAAGATTTAAGTAAATATTCCTCTTCTTCTTCAAACTCTTATCCGCCCCCGATGGTGCATAGGGCACCGTATTGTATTAAGGAAGTGATATCTTATTAACACATGAAGGAAAGGTGATCAGCCCTCCGCTTCAGCTTATGCCACTTATTGAACTTTTTACTGTGCAACAGATCTTTTTAGGTAAAACCAGAATGTTTTTTCTCCATGTGAAAAATATTAAGTACCTATATTAAAAAAAATAATTCAACAATACCTTTTATTCAAAATGCAAAACAACACGTTCTGCCCTGTAGCGAGTAAATATTAATTATGTTAAAAATATGCCGCTTTTGCTAGGATATAGTACACATTTTTTGGATATTCCGAAAACATGCACAACTGAAAATTTACGATTTTTTTTATATATGACTTTGTTGAAAGGAGTGAGCGATATGAAGTTTTCGAAACTAGTCGTGTTTACATTAAAAAACTCAAAAATTGGTTTTATACAATTTTGTGTTTCATTTTTTATCGTTAAATCATTTCCTTTCAGTTTTTCCTACACGAAATACGCAATTACAACATTTTGGTTCTGAATTATTAAAATACGAGTGGAAACGAGAAGTATTGTGTATATTTCAGATACCGCATTCGTAAGTTTTTTTCCTTAGATAATTATTTAAAAATGAAAGTGGATTGTGTGGTCGTGTTATTAAAACAAGTTGGCAAATGGAAATAGTAAATTTATCTGAGAGAAATCGTCAACATCCGCTTAGCTGATTTAAAACCCGATCTGCAAAGGGAATGATCTGAACTCTCAAATTATTCACATTAATTTTGAGAGTACAATATGGACTTAAAATATTGCTAATTAAAATAAATAGTTAAAACGTATCGACGTGCCCTACGTAAAGTGCTCTAAGTAGATTTTTGCCAATTTTTAGATATTTGGTATACGTTATCAACTGACCGTTACGGCTGACCAAACTTAAAACACAGTAAGGGACATTTTTTGTAGTACGTTTTTTTTGCATTTTTGGACTAAGTAGATTCTACTTAGTCCAAAAATGCAAAAAAAACGTACCACAAAAAATGTCCCTTACTGTGTTTTAAGTTTGGACAACCGGTTATCTTCAAATATAAATAAAGAAAAAATATATATAAAATAAATTCCGCCTAGTTTTCAGGCGTATAAGACGCTATTTACATCTTTTTTTTTACTACTTCATTTTGACAAACCATAAAGTTTTAAAATGATTTTATACATCATTTTATCGTGTTTTTTAATGAATAATACTAGTTCAGAATTTCAGATAAAACCGTTAATTAATAAAAAGAATACGTTGAAAAAATCTTCTAAGCTCTCTCCTGTAAAGTAACAGATTTGCAGATAGAGTACTTTACGTAGGGGCCGTCGATATGTTCAATGAAAATTGGAGATGCCATTTCTTCTTATTATTATTCTTCTTTAGCCTTCTCTATAGTGTACTAGTAAGCCCGTTTGGCTACCGTGCTGGAGGTCCCGAGTTCGATTCCCAGGGGGTCAAAATAAATATGGGTGATTTCATATTTTATTTAATATGACACAGGACTGGTACAAGGAGCGCAGGGCTGATCGCCTTGCATTCATGCAATTAAAAAGCAAGATAGCACTACGTCGCTGCGATGCAGTGCTCTACGCACCATTGGATGAGGGTTAAAAGAAAGAAGAAATCGTATTTAATCGATAAGGGTTAAAAGAAACAAGAAATCATATTTTTTCGGTCGGTTGCTGTTAGCAGCCAGTTTTTACCCCCCACAGCAGCTATGTCGTCGGACCATCTCTTTTAAGGTCTTCTGACGCCTCTTTTCCAGGGTTTCTATCTAAAAAATTTAAGGGTCAATCTTGTAGGGTCTTGTCTTGCAACATGTCCTGCCCATTGCCACTTAAGTTTTGCAACGCGATCCATAATATCCGGTATTCTGGTTTTATTCCTAATTTCTTCATTTCTTATTCTGTCTCTTAGGCTTATACCAAGCATGGATCTTCTATGGATCGCTGTGTGCATTTGAGCTTCTCCGCATTCCTTTTTGTCAGAACTATCGTCTATTATGCATATCGCTCACTCCTTTCAAGAACGTCATAAATCAAAAATCGTCAATTTTCAGTTGTGCATGTTTTCGAAATGCCCAGAAAATGTACTATATCCCAGCGAAAGCGGCATATTTTAAACTTAATATTTACCCTCAACAGGGCAGAAAGTGTTGTTTTTTGCATTTTGAAGAAAAGGTATTGTTTAATTATTTTTTCAAATATACTAAATATTTTTCAAATGGAGAAAGAACCTTCAGGTTTTACCTTAAAAGATCTGTTGCACGGTAAAAAGTTCAATAAGTGGCTTGATATTAATTTTTAATACATTGTATTATATTTTTAAATTTTAAAAACGTTCTCCTGAAAAATCAAATTTTTATTTTATTTATGACGTTCTTGAAAGGAGTGAGAGATATGTAGACTGGTAGTATACATGATTCATATGTTTTCCTTTTCAGGCAAGTCAGAAATTATATTTACTAACAATACTTTGAGTGTGTTTATCTTCCTTCTTATAGATCCTCGGATATGTCTGTCTGCTTCGTTATCCGTCTCTTGTGACGTAGACTAGCAGCTGTCACGCCATCGCTTCGAAGGTCTTCCAGGTGGTCTTCCATACGGGTTCTCTTGAAGAGAAATTCGGGCCAGTCTATTTTCTTGCATCCTATTGACATGGCCATTTCAGAATCATCTTCGCTGTCTTCCCCATCTGACTATATCCTCCGTACTGCACATTTTTCCTGTTCCTTATTTGGTCTCTAAACGTGTTTCCGGTTATGCACCTCAACATAGGCCGATGGTTAAAATTCTTTAACGATGAAATGCAGAAATAAAAGAGACAAAATGACCGGAAATACGTATCATAGGACACGATGCACAATTCACAGCGGAAGTGGATGCTGGTTCTAGACAAGAATCGCTAGAATGAAAAGAAAATCAGAAGATAAAAATGCGGAGAAAGTGTTCCTGTATGTGAGACTATAAAAATAACTGCAAACTAGTATGTATAAATAAGTGACATGCTGATAAATGTTGGCAAATTAAAAGTCATGGTTTTCGAAAGAGATAAATGTATATTTGGTTGTAAAATAGTAGAAAGCGGTGAAATTTTGGAACAGGTAGATGATTTCGTATATTTAAGAAGTATGTTTTCCAGGGTTGGAAAAATTGATGAAGGCATAGAAAGGAGAGTTAATTTTGCAATGAAATCAGTTGTCAAAAATAAAACCCTAACAGAGGAAGCGAAATTAGCAGTGCAAAAAAAGAATTCTAGTACTAACCCCAAGGTGTTGGACTCAAGCACGGATTTGGCAAAAGAAGGATGAAAGTTGACTGAATGCAGTCAAAATACGATCTCTCAGTGCGGCAAAACCGTGTATGGTAGATGTTACAAATAAGGAACGAATGCAAGGTTGATAAGCATTATCGATAAAATTAAGACGTTCCGAAAAAGACTTGGCACGACCAGATGAATCTTGTGGTGTCTAAAGTCTACAAATCAGAGGGCATGTATGATTTGATCTATGGACGTGAAGGAAGCTAGGAGAGTATGTCAGAATTGGTGTGGCGTTTCATTGCAGAAGTAGGCAGAGAGAGTGATGATGTGATGGTAGTAGTAGTAGGTTTGAAGGGTATCGCCGTGACATCGTGGTTGAACACTATAATAGGCAATTAGGAAATGTCCTTCTTCGTAAGGACAGTGGCGACTCAACGGTAATTACCGAGTCACGTATCCTTCCTTACCCACTTTGTTTACAGTTCGTGCGACGTGACAATAGTTGGTAATTTTATTGCTCAAACCACCGGTGCTCGAAGCGAGCCCTAGAAAAGCCTTGCGAGGCTCAGCCACGACTACAAACATACTATTATTTTTGACATCTCAACATAGATGAAGTATAGTTTTTTTCACTTTTATTTTGTCGTTACCGACATTATTAGACTAGTGGCAGGCAAGACAATTTTTTTTGACATCTTATCAAAGATGAAGAGGAATATGGAAGTCTGGGCTTACGGCCATCATAGGCTTGGTTAAGTGATCACTTTACACACGTGTAGCATTCACCAATTCTACCCATGATTGACAACCATACTACTCAAATTCTTGGAAGCTCTATATATATGAACCAATTTAGAAACTTTGTTCTTGAATCACTAGAACTTCACTAGAGACATCTATTGGTGACACTGTAACAAACATCTTTTAAAATAATACATATACAATAATGCATGGGCGAGCAAAATAAAGGCGCATGGCCAAATTTAAGGTCACTATCCCACAGTTATGCAGAGATAACGATATACCAGTGGCGTTAAACTGCGGATCGCGTGCCGCATGCGACTCTTTGGCCCCTTGAGTGCGACTCATCATCATAAGAACAGCAGACGTTAGTTTTTTCTTCTTTTCGGTTCTACATATTCTTCTTTTTTCTTCTTATAGATCGTCGGATCTGTCTGTTATGCTATCTGTCTCTTGTGACGTGGACTGGCAGCTGTCACGCCATCACTTCGGAGGTCTTCCAGGAGGTCTTCTTCCGTATGGGCTGTCCTGAAGAGCAATTCCGGCCAGTTTATTTTCTTGCATTATATTAACCTTTCCCTTTCGATGCTAAAATAAAACACGCGTCCCGTTTTTGGGTAGTCACTACACAAAAAAAATTAGCGATTTTAAATAGGAAAAATACAGACATTCATAGCTAATCCCCTTAATTAATTATAAATGAAGTCAAAAATCATAAAAATCTAGATTTATTTGTTAGAAACATTGAAAAACCATCTGGCAACGCTCACGGAACAAGCATAGGTTCACTCTTGTCGAAAGCTCAAGAGCTACTGCCGCCAACCCGCTAGCTAGCCAGAGAACATTGAGCTTTGAGCTCCTTGCGCTTGCACAGTGCTAGTATGCAAGAGTGAGATGCGGATAAAGTTTTGCGGTTCCCGCACACTCTTCGCGCGCTGTTTATACGCGAATTTGTATCCGATATTCACAAAATACCTCCGATGTACCCGATAAATTCTGATTTTTATTAATATTATTTTTTAAATCAGTGCGTAAATATGTTATGGAGAAATACATTAAATCTTAGCCTTGTATTTATTATATTCATGGAGATATTATGGTTATTAGAAGCAATGTGTACAAGGTACACAACACCGGGAAGGGAGGGTTAATAACAAATTTGTCTCTCAAAAATAACCTTATTGTATTTTGGATACTTGTTGACCACTGCCATATACTTATATCAAGAATAGATCAATCACAAGACCGATGTATGTATATCAATCCTTAACGTAACAAACCGCCCAACGCGAATCACATATGATTCATGTAAGTATGTATATGTGCAAATAAACACAATGATCCATCAATACAATCAAAAACTATCACTAAGCCAAATTGACTTCCTCTCGAAATGGTTCCAGCCGATATTAGTGGATTTTAATGGCTGACATTGAAATCGTCACAATGAACCATATGCCAAATAATGGCGACCGAAAATGGACATGTCATAATCGAATTGATAACTCGCGTCGAGAAATAATAATGAATTCAAGTTAAATACTCCATATTTATATCATATAACCAGAGCTCAAAAACTGGTTTGTGTAATCAAGGCAATATAGGGGGTCTAAAAGTGATCCTTGTGGGACACCAGAAATGATCAATCAAAATGATTGCAAATATCAACCGATATGAATAACAATCAAAGTATTGTATTTCAGAATTAATATCAAGCACTTTTATAATCGTATTTTATATTGATTCGACATCAACTTTGTGGAATAACATGGTTTAAATTATATAAATAAAACACTTGGATAACAAATCTCATTTTGTACAAAAATACTTGTACAAAAAAACATATTCTGGAGAGATTCTACTACTACTACTACTACTACTACCATCACGCCGTTTCCCCGCAGGGGTAGGCAGAGAGGATGGAACGCCACACTCTTCTGTCCTGACATACACTCCTAGCCTCCTTCACATCCATACATCTAGTCATACATGCCCTCCGATTACGCAGACTTTTGACACCGCCAGATTTTAGGTTCTGATTGATCTGATCGTGCCAAGTCTTTTTCGGTCGTCCACGTTCTGTTTTTCCTCTCACATTCGCAACATATATTTTCTTAGTCATTCTCTCGCTATCCATTCGCTCCACATGTCCATACCACCGCAAAGAGCTCTTTCTAATCTTTTCAATTATTTCTCGTTCAGCCTTACATTCCTTTCTTATATCTTCGTTTTTAATTCTGTCATACAATGATTTTCCACACATTCGTCTGAGGGAGCGCATTTCAACAGCATTCACTCTGCTTTCATCCTTCCTTTGCCAGTTCCATGTTTCGCTTCCATACATTAGTGTAGAAAAACGTATGAATCCTGCGTACTGCTGATGAATACAAATGCACTAGAAACTATGGTTCTGACAGAAGGAAACGCAGATAAACTCAAATGCACACATACAGGAGCAGAAAAATACAGAGGAAAACTTGGCATGATAAAGTATGCCAAATACTTGGGTGCAGTCAGGTTAGAAGCCGGAATAATCGGCGGGTATGTATGAAGAGATACAATAAAGTGGAAGAAGTAAGGATTGTTAGCAAAGACAGAGTAGTGTGGCATCCTATGTAATCTCTGCCTACACCTGCGGGGAAGCGGCATGATTGTTATTAAGTAAAAAAAAAACATGATGAGGTTAGAGTTCTTCATCAGCCTCACTCTATGCCTTATCAGCCCATCCAGTGTGGTATACCATAAGCGCTTAATTTGGTATTTCTTTTGATATTTTTCTGAACCCCATTTCCGTCAGTTTTGGCAGTTCATAGTACAACTTACTTCCTTGGTTCAAAGGCCTTTGAAATTCATGCGAATCGCTTGTATCCATTCTCTCGGTAATGGCGTGTTTTTAAAAACGTTTTTTAGCATTTTATTGAGAATTTATCTATTTAGTTGGCTCATATTATTATTATTCATACGGGCTATGCAAAAACAGGTGTTATACCATGTACATGTACCATCCATTGTTGCGGATCAATGACCTTATTGGATAACAAAAACACAAAGTGTGGACTATTTCATACAATTTAAACAGACAGTCCACAATATTTGAACACATTTTAAGTGAACCTTCTTTAGCCAGGATTCGATAATACACGAGGACATAATAAAATGTATATGGAGCCGACAAACGTAACCAAGTTTGGAATAAGGTCCTTGCAATATATTGCCTATACTCAAATTGACCAGATCCCTGACATATTTAATATAAAATAGAACCCAGTCAGGATCCAAAATGAATGAACTGAAAATGCTTTATGAAAGATGTGGAAAGTGTTAGTAATTACTTATATTTATTAATTATTTATATATATATTCATAAAGAGTGAATTACTAGTATTATCAATTGAAAACACTTACATGTTACTTATATGGAAGCAGACAACTTACCTGAAACGAAAAGAAAAAACAACGTTATTTTAAATCATTTCAGTAAGCAATAAATATTTGTTACAAAAATAAATAAAACCAAAGCAAATATTTTTTTTTTTATACCAAACCCAATTTGGGACTATTACGTACACATTATAGAGACAATCTCACATTTGCATATGTACAAACCCTCATGCGTATATACACTGCAATATAAAGTAGGAAGTATTAATATCATAGTAAGATATAATGAAACATCGTGGCAATGAAGGGTACATTGAAGATAAAAAGAAAGATAATAGATGTTGATGAAAAACAGGCAAGGAAAAAAGGGGAAGCAAAGAAGGGTACATTGAAAAATAAAACAAGCTATAATAGAAGTTCTTGGCAAGCAAAGACAGAAGGGAAGAGCAAATAAGGGTTCATTAAAAAAAACAAGAGATAATAGAAGTTCTTGAATATCAAGCAAGGACAGAAACGGGAAGCAAAGAATGGTACAATTAAAGACAAAACCGGCGATAATAGAAGTTCTTTAACAACAAGCAAGGGCAAAAGGAGGAAGTGTAAACAAACTAGTAGAATGAAAAGCCCATATCCAGAAGAGCCGTGGAGTTGGAAGCAATGTGAGTCGAAGAAACCGAAAGTGTAACCGGTTCTATACAGCAGCCTTACATAACTCCGAACAGTACCCCATGTGGCAGGTAGGATCTACTATCATCGTGGTCAGGAAAGTTTAAATTGTTAAACCCGAAATATGAAAAGGTATTTTGAGTTATATAAATTATAGCAAATATATTAGACTGTCCCTTGTTAAATGATTATTTTTGAATCCATAGGATAATGCTTATCTTAGACTTGCATTCATTCAAAATAAGCTAATCAAATTACTGATAAAGGCTTACAACATGATATTGACTGGTGTAAGTGATCACTTTACAAACATTCGGTATTCTACTCATGATTGAAACCACATGACTAATTATATATATATATATATATATATATATATATATATATATATATATATATATATATATATATATATATATATATATATATATATATATATATATATATATATATATATATATATATATATATATATATATATATATATATATATATATACACACACATACACACACAACATTTATATAACATATGTGTAAATATTTTGTTTATATGCAAAAATTTTACATTTATCATTATTTTACAAAGTTAATACCAGATCTACAATTCTCAGTTTGCATTTTCACTCACTAACGACTATTTTAACCCATTGATAAGAATATCTTTAGTTCTCGAAACTAGTCGTATTTATGTTAATATACTCAAAAAGTCGTTCCATGCAAATATTTTTTATTTAAATTATCACCTTATTAGACAAACGGGAAACTGTATTTTCAAATATTTTGAGTATGTCCAAATACCTTTTCGCATTAATCTATTAAAAAAATTACTTATTCAACTGTTAAATTTGAAATGTCTATTTTATACTGAAACTTCGCTTATATAATATAATAGCAGGCAAAACTGTGAAAGGTCGTTATTAGGTTGAGTTACCCTATTCTCCGAATGCAAGTACCCTACAAACTCCTACTGCGGTTTTCGTTGATGGAAAAAAACCCTCGATTCACGGATGACTAGTCACACGCTGATTAGTAGGCTAAGTGCCGTTAAGGCAACGCTGGAATACGTTGTCGTAGGATGATCAATTTACTATTCAAACGTTTGGCTATGCAATATGAAGGCCTGCATCGTGCGCAGTGCTTGCTACCTCTGTTTTAATCACCTTGTACTATGTCTTGAAGGTGTACTCTCAAATAATCAAAGCCAGTACGCGACCGGCTGCGCGAAAAGCCACACGTTTTTATTTTTTATTTTTTATAATATGTTCTGGAACTCGGCTACCGTTCTGGAGGTCCCGGGTTCCGAGACATCTATTGGTGAGATGAAAAGAAGCTTTTTATTGAGCAGAAACTCTTTTATACAAAGAAAAGTGTAAAGTATTTATGTGTTATCACATTAAATTAAATTTCACCCAACATTTAAAGTTCTAAATGAATGTAAAATTTATCTGTGAATTAAGGTTTTTCAAATATCACTAACACCGTAAAAGTGTCAAATATTTGAGTACAACATTTTGAGTGTGTCCAAATACTTGTTCGCAAATCTAGATTACATCCAATTATAGGAGTTAATCTGTGCTCTCTCTTACTTTTGATGTTTTGAGTATAAAAAATATGATATAAAAACAGTCAAACAACAATACGCTAAAACATATTATATATGGCAACCACCGGCTACTTGAAGTCCACGATGACCAAACGAAGGCCATAATTGGTACCGATGCTTTTGAAACCACCTAAAACATATTATTTTTTGACATCTCATCAAAGATGAAGAAGAATATGGAAGTCTGGGCATTTTTCATCTCACCAATAGATGTCTCTAGTGAAGTTCTAGTGATTCAAGAACAATGTTTCAAAATTGGTTCATATATATAGAACTGCCAAGAAATTGAGTTGTGTGGTTGTCTATAATGGGTAGAATTGGTGAATGTTACACGTGTGTAAAGTGATCGCTTAAACCAGCCTATGACGGTCGTCAGCCCCGTAAATGTCCAGACTTCCATATTCTTCTTCATCTTTGTTGAGATGTCAAAAAAATAATATGAAAAGTCGGTAGTGTAAAGGCACAGGGGTATATCTATCAAATTTTTCTTTTTCTAAGTTGATTTCACAAAATGTCTAAAATAGTGTATTCCATAATCTGACTAAGGATATACAATAGCTGTAGTTGCAATATTTATTTAGTTTTATAAAGATATGTACATATAAAAATACATAAAACAAATGAGTTATTTAATTTCAAAAGTTTGTTTTTGCTCTCCTGTAAAATTTGGTCTGAGACAGATATACCCCTTTCCATTTACACTACCGATATAACTCCTATAATTGGAGATAATCCAGATTTATGAACAACTATTTGGACACACTCAAAATGTTGTTTTATAAATTAATTCATAAGTCTGTCAGAGATCCTACACAATCGTCAACCTGAATTCGATTAGCCTTGAAAGGTCTGTAGCCATTGTAGAAGGTGTGTCGTTCTTGTATTTCTTCAATGTGTTTTTATACGTAGGAGGAAATATGTTAATTGTTTTAGAACTTACAGACACGGTGTCTCCATCCTATTAAAACAATTGTGTTTTTTAATTTTTTATTTCATCAAACGTATAATTACAATTTTAAATTTACAATAATGTGTCCGCATTGGGTTTTCCCGTACCGAGGGCACATTTTGCAATTATTTTTTTTTTAAATTAAAATGTAACTTTGTTTTAAAATCACCATAAATATTTTATTATAACTTAATTATAATGTGTACCGGTTTCGAAGCTAACCGCTTTTTTATCAAGACTGATTAATACTAAAAGTGTTAATCAGTCTAGATAAAGAAGCGGTTAGCATCGAAACCGGTAGACATTATAATTAAGTTATAATTAAATATTTATAGTGATTTTAAAACAAAGTTATAATTTAATTATAAAATGGAAAATCACAAAGTTAGTGCTTCAAATATAAATTATATTTAATTTTTAATTTACCTGGATTTAAAATCCAAATCCAATCCCCTAAAACAACGTTTTACATACAACATTTTTAATAATAATAATAATAAAACCCCTATCCGCACCCCAATGGTGCATAGGGCACTGCTTCATATAAACGCAGTGTTATCTCGATCGTTTTACACATGAAGGAAAGGGGATCAGCCCTCCGTTTCAGGTACCAGTCCAGGGTAATATTTAATAAATATTACAGTGAAAAAATCACTTATATTTAGTTGACCTCCCCTGGGAATCGAACCCGGGACCTCCAGAACGGTAGCCGAGCGTGCTGACCATTACACTACGGAGGCGGACACAACATTTTTAGTGTGTGCAAATACTTTTCACAAATCAGGATTATCTCTAATAATTTTTTTCATGATAGATATTTGTGTTTTTATAATATTATTTACACAAATATTTCAGTTTCACACAATTTCTGTGAGCCTAAGCAGCTCATTATTAGAAATAGGTATCAAATTGTGGTAGAGTGGGTTCGAACCGAGAAACTCTGACTTAAGAGTCCGCGACACTAACTGCGAGACCAAAACCCGACACAGTTATACAATTATGAGTTTTTTTCATAATTTTTTGACATCTATACAAAGAAGAATATCTAGAAGATGTCGTGGGTATACTGGCAAAAAACGTTAACTCTAAAATCCCTGTTTGAATAATCCCTGTTATTTAAAGCTTTTAACTAACTAACTAACTAACTAACTAACCATCACGCCGCTTCTCCGCAGGGGTAGGCAGAGAGAATCGAACGCCACACCACCCTGTCTTTGCAAACATTCTTTGCCTCTTCTACATTCATGCATCTCCTCATACATACCCGACGATTATTACGACTCCTGACCCGGCCGCTTGTATATACTTTAGTGCTTATAATACTTGAGTATTTGACACACCTGATTGTGCCAAGTTTTCCTCGGTTGTTCTCTGCTTCTTTTTCCAACTACATTCGCCTCATAAATTTGTTTAACCGTTCTTTCTTCACTCATACGCTCCACATGTCCAAACCATCTCAACACACCTTTCTTGATTTTATCGATAATGCTTATCTCAGCCTTACATTCATTCCTTATTTCATCATTCGAACATCGATCAAACATCGTTTTGCCACACATTCGTCTGAGGGATCGCATTTCGACTGCATTCAGTCTGCTTTCATCCTTCTTTTGCCAACTCCATGCTTCGCTTCCATACATAAGGGTTGGAACCAGAACTCCATTGTGTACTGCCAGTTTAGCTTCCGCTGACAGATTTTTATCTGCTAAAACTGATTTTAGTGCACCATCCATTCATTTAAAGCTTTTAGCTTGGATAAAATATCCGCTATTAAACATAAAATTGCATTTACTTTTAAAACCACATAAATATGACATTTTAAACTACTTAGTGTATTTTGCCAGTTTACAAAACGTTGAAAACTTTATAATATGCATCATTGAGTCAAAATTGCATATTTTAGAGTTGACGTTTTTTGCCAGTACACCCGCGATATATTCTTCTTCATCTAAATATCTTTCAGATTTGTGAACAAGTATTTGGTGATATTCAAAATGTTATAAATAATATAACTGATCAAATTTCAAGCTAAACAAAATAATGATTAATTAATTAATTTGATAAGATGTCAAAAAATAATATG
The DNA here is from genome assembly GCF_059751285.1 of Brachycentrus maculatus. Classification (NCBI taxonomy): domain Eukaryota; kingdom Metazoa; phylum Arthropoda; class Insecta; order Trichoptera; family Brachycentridae; genus Brachycentrus; species Brachycentrus maculatus. Next base: position 46,557 of record NW_028280807.1, read on the forward strand.
AAAATAACTCCTGTAATTGGAGATAATCCAGATTTTGTGAACAAGTATTTGGACACACTCAAAATGTTGTAAAAAAATAAAATAACATAAGAAATAGAAAAGAATAGAATATAACATAATATAAGAAAATAATAGAATATAATATAATATAATATAAGAAAAGAATATAACCCAGGATTCGGACCTCACATACTAATGGACAGAGTTTCTGCTTTATAAAAGCTTCCCTGTTGTCACTATAGATGGCTATTGTGAACTCACGCATGTTGTGGTACGAGTTTGATCAATATATCTAGAAATTTCAAAAATTTCAGTGGTGCGGTTGTCAATCATGCACGCATTGTAGAGTTGCAAGTTTGTAAAGTGATCACTCAACCAGCGTATGACATGTGATAAGCCTTGTAAATACTCCATACGACGTCCATATTCTTCTTCGTCTATGTTGAGATGTAATTTTTTTTTAATAATTCCTACATGGAGACACCCAATATTTGTGTGCAAATATGTGGACACACTCAAAAAGTTGTGAATGAAACTTATAAAGTAGGAATATGATAAACTGTGTTGCATAAGCCGTAACTAGATTTCAGAGTCACTTGGACGTAAGATAATTCCAAAACAGCTTTCATTGTATATCGTAGTCGTACAGGAGAAAATGACCAACTACCAAAACGTAAAATGCTCAAGAGGGCCATTTAAGTCACTTTTGCTTGGCAAGAAAATAAACATCAACGCAGTTAGTCATTTTTACCAAGTCAATATGTTATTTTTCCAAGTTTAAAATCCTTTAAGATTTTTTCAGGGCGATATTAAGCTAGTAAGATATCAACTAGTCAATGATCACGCTTTTGTAAAGCAATGCACTTGGTCACTTTCTCCTGTATGACTACGATATATTGATTACGAAAAAATATTAAAATGGATGTTTAATAGTGCATTGAATTCAGAAAAAAACACTTATCGTGATAGTCATCTGACAGTAGATAATATAATGCATCTCCCCTTGAAATCCCATCTCTACCTTGAACTAAAAAAAATAATTATGTATTTCTCTACGCGTTTGATTATGGTACATAAAAACAATGTTCAAACCAAGCTGTCGAGATGATCTTTGACCCTCTTATGCACATTTAAAAAAGTAAGAATAAAAAATCTTGACACTCTCCTTATCATTTCTTGAATGTTTGTAGCACATTTTATAAACTTTATAAAATTAAACAACTAACCACTTTTTTATTGGTGCACTTTATCCAACCGGTTTCGACAAGAACCTTGTCATCATCAGGGTTTATGTACTAAATTCTAAAACATTGAAATACTCATAGGTAATTATTACCTTTCCCTTACCAAAACTTATACGCACTCCGTACACCATATGAAAATATGATTTAAAAAATATGATTTAAAAACTCATAAATGCTGTTTTAATTGTGTATTGCGTAGCGAATACGTATGGTGTATGGAGTGCGTGGAAGTTTTCGATAAGGGAATTATTGTAATAGTACCTAACCTAACCTAACCATTCTATGACATATCGCTCACTACTTTCAAGAACGTCATATATCAAAAAACTTGATTTTTCAAAGGAAAAACGTTTTTAACGTTTAAAAATATAATACAATGTATTAAAAATAAATATCAAGCCACTTATTGAACTTTTTACTGTGCAACAGATCTTTTTAGGTAAAACCTGAATGTTTTTCTCCGTTTAAAAAATATTTAGTAAATTTAAGAAAATAATTAAACAATACCTTTTCTTCAAAATGCAAAAACAACACTTTTTGCCCTGTAGCGGGTAAATATTAAGTTAAAAATATGCCGCTTTTGCTGTGATATACTACATTTTTTGGGCATTCCGAAAACATGCGCAACTGAAAATTGATGATTTTTTTATATATGACGTTAAAGGAGTAAGCGATATAGCATACGATCCGTAACCGATAGAAGTGCACAGTATCTATAATGCATATCAGTATAATACAATGCTTCAATTAAACTAACGACTTCCACCTTGGACTTTAGTACTGCTGCACCGTCTGTTTTTCGCTTGGCTGGTCGCTTGCCAATGTCATAGGCTAGTATGTGCAATATAATGGTCTTCGTGCTAAAGACGCCGTAAATGCAAGCACACACAAGACTGCATCACGTTTTGCTAGTAATCTATTGAAAATTTAAAAAATATCGTGGTTTTTTATTTATTTAACATTATTCAAAACCATTTATGTTAAAGTCTATATAAATGTGTGTGTGTATATGTGTGCATGTACATATCGCTTACTCTTTTCAACAACGTCATATATCAAAAATCGTCAATTTTTAGTTATGCATGTTTTCGGAATGCCCAGAAAATGTACTATATCCCAGCAAAAGCGGCTTATTTTTAACTTAATATTTACCCGCTACAGGGCACAAGTGTTGTTTTTGCATTTTGAAGAAAATGTTTGTTTATTTTTTTTAATGTACTAAATATTTTTCAAATGAAAAAACATTTAGGTTTTACCTAAAAATATCTGTTTCACAGTAAAAAGTTCAATAAGTGGCTTGATATTTATTTTTAAAACATTATATTATATTTTTAAACATTAAAAACGATCTCCCGAAAACTCAAGTTTTTTGATAAATGACGTTGTTGAAAGGAGGGAGCGATATGTGTGAATGTACGTGTTTTATGCAGGGCTTTTTAAAAGGTCGAGGAACTCACTTCATATCAAGCTTTTTACAAAAAAAAATATTAGAATATACACGAGTGTATATATATATATATATATATATATATATATATATATATATATATATATATATATATATATATATATATATATATATATATATATATATATATATATATATAGGTATTTTATTTATATCTCATCCTCTCTGCCTACCTAGGCGGGGAAACGCTGTTATGGTAGTGCTAGTTACACCGTACTAGTGTTACACCTTATTCTTGTCAAGATAAAACAATACAAATCGCTGGCTGGGCCAGATAGAAAAATAACTCATGCGGAATATTAAGTTGAGAAAGATTTTATAATTTGTTTGAATATTACCAATTGTGTGTGAACATTGGCTGTGTGGCTTGAAGCGTGGTGATATAACTGACACTTTTTTTTATTATATGGGAACTTATTTCGACAGCAGAAACTCGCTGTTTATAAGCAAGAACACCTTGCTTAATACGAATTATCTTGTACTACTAGAACATACGCAATCATGTAGAACAGATCAATTGAACAGTCGTTACATAAGTGTAGAACAGTGGGGTTTTCCATATAGAAAAACCCTGACATAAAGATCGGCAGCAAATTCAAAAAATGTAAAACTTGTGTGCGACCCATCATGACATATCGCTCACTCCTTTCAACGTCATACATAAAAAAACTTGATTTTTCAGGAGATCGTTTAGTTTAAAAATATAATACAATGTATTAAATATAAATATCAAGCCACTTATTGTACTTTTTACTATGCAACAGATCTTTTAATGTAAAACCTGAATGTTTTTTCACCATTTGAAAATATTGAAAATATTTAAAAAAATAATTAAACAATACCTTTTCTTCAAAATGCAAAAACAAAACTTTCTGCCCTGTAGCGGGTAAATATTAAGTTAAAAATATGCCTTTTTTGCTGGGATAAAGTACATTTTCTGGACATTCCGAAAACACGCACAACTGAAAATTAACGATTTTTGATATATGACGTTGTTGAAAGGAGTGAGCGATATGGGATCGAATGCAGAGCGGACACCGCAGTAACAAAAAATGCGCTAAGAGTGTCAGAAATGGAGACTGTAAGGAGAATATCTGGCAAGAGTCTACGATATAGAATAAGGAACACCTGGATAAGAGAAATATACAAGATGAAGGATGCTGTTAGGTGGGGAAGACAACGAAGGAGACAATGGTATGCGCATGTGAGGAGAATGGAACCATCCTGACAAGAAGGGAACCCCAAGGGACGACTTCCGGCCAGATCACCAAAGAGATGGATTGACAGCTGGGAATCGACATCGCAGGAGAGTCATCCCTCTTCAAAACAGGCCTCAAGGCCTACACCAAGAATAATAATATTGACCAGAATGGTGAACGTTATACGAGTTCAAAATGTAGTCACTTAATCCCGGAATGCTCAGTCTTCCATATTCCCTTCGTTTAAAAACAATATATGCTTGTTGAGACACCTTTGATATAACATATGGGCTTACGATCTGTTATAGGCTAGCTTCATTGATAACATTATAAACGTGTGAATGTGGTGCAAAACGATGTATGATAGATGTTTCAATGGTCATAAAAGGAAAGAATGCAAGGTGGAGATAAGCATTAAGGCCTCAATCGCAATAATACAATTCAGTTGGCGTCCGGCAACGCAAAGAGCCGGACGTCAGGTCACGCCCATTTTTTTAGAATATATATTGTTTTTTTTTTGGTTTCTTAGAATATATATTGTAAAAATATTTTATATATATTTTAAAAAATCGTTGTCTTTCAATAATTCTTTTCTTTTCAAAACCACATTTTTATTTCGAAGAAAAACTTATTTTGTCAATGCAAAAATGTTTTTTTAAGAAAATTAATCATTGTGTAAAATGTTAACTGGATTTACAGAAAAATAATTTGCGACTTAAGGAATACTTGGCCTTAAATATGTAATATTACATACCACAAAGTTAACAATGCTTTATATATACAAAATTAACTATATGGTTGTTTTATTATATTAACGTATTGCTTTCGTTGAGAAATTCTTTGATTTTTAAACACGCGAGGCCTTTGAAACAGCATGTACCTACACATATTATCTTATCTCCCAAGACATTGGAATATAATTATACTGCATGGACCTGCATGAGTACTCGTACAATATTTAAAAGCCATTAAGAACAGCTAGTGAGAGAGCATTCTTAATGACAAATGCCTTAATGACGCAGTTAGTCGGAAAATTAACTCATATTCGAATCGTTTTTGGGTAAAAAAACTAAATACATATAAATATATATATATATATATATATATATATATATATATATATATATATATATATATATATATATATATATATATATATATATATATATATATATTTTATTTATTGTTTCGGCATTAACTTTGTGGTAAGACATGTTACAATAATTAAAGAAAATTTTATATATTTATAGAACAATTTTATATTTTATATTTTAGTTATTATACAGACCTGAATGATGGAAGTTTAGCTTCTGAAACATGTAGTCTATAATTAAACTCAAGTGGTAAAAAACGAAGTGTTTTCTTTAATTATTATATATATATATATATATATATATATATATATATATATATATATATATATATATATTTATATGAGTATATATATATATGTGTGTATATATATATATATATATATATATATATATATATATATATATATATATATATATATATGTAATAAAATACCTAGGTACCTACCTATACATTTTATTAAGTACTTACAAATAATACCTACATAAAACAGTTCTACCACCAGATGTCGCATGCGTCGCACTGAATAAAACAAAAGACATCAGATAGAAAAAATATAATATTCTGAACTGTCAGAATCAGGTAGATAGATAGAAAAATATTATAAAGATAAATTAAGAATAAACTTTAATTATAAACATTAATTACAAAGCAACACATTGTTTGTTTTATTATTATACACCCACTTTACATATTATTTACACCCAATTTACAAAGAAAAATATGCACACGTACGCCTAATGAATTATATTATTGCGAGTAAGGGCTTAATGATGCGTACCTACAGCGTATATATATATATATATATATATATATATATATATATATATATATATATATATATATATATATATATATATATATATATATATATATATATATATATATATATATATATATATATATATATATATATATATATATATATATATATATATATATATATATATATATATATATATATATATATATATATATATATATATATATATATATATATATATATATATATATATATATATATATATATATATATATATATATATATATATATATATATATATATATATATATATATATGCAATGGTAGGTATACAAATTATGATTAATTTAGCAGTATAACGTCACCTGCTTTCCACAAATGGACGATCGAATAAAAACTAATAATTAAGGCCCAGCATTCGTTAAGTCGCAACTCAATATTCTCTAAATTTTTCTTTATTTTCTTTGCTGTAAGCCAAATGAGATCTGTGATTGCGAGTATTCCCTTTATTAAAATATATCAGTTTAAGAGAATTCAACATTGTATATTAATTAAGTTTTATTTCAGTGGTATCAATTAGTTTTGTTTCATTATGCAGTGTGTAATGAAATAAAACGCATAAAGTAGTATTATACAATATAAATATTTAAAAAAAAAATCTATTTATAATTAGTTTACGCCGAAACAATAAATAACATAATATACCAAAGGTTTTGAATATTTTTAACAAAAAATGACACAGTATTAGTAGGTATAAAAGTATTCATTCACCCTACGGATGATATATCGATATTATAGGTAACTTGTAATGTGATATCTATCGTTATTTTGAACTCAAGCAACAATAATGATGATGATCGTACGTATTTGAGAGTATTTTAACACTTAACCTACATTTATAATTCACTAAGACAGGTTTGTTATATCGCTCACTCCTTTCAAGAACGTCATAAATCAAAAAACTAGATTTTTTTGAGGAGAACGTTTTTAAAGTTTTAAAATATAATACAATTTATTCAAAATAAATATCAAGCCACTTATTGAACTTTCTACTGTGCAGCATATCTTTTTAGGTAAAACCTGAAGGTTTTTTCTCTATTTGAAAAATATTTGGTATATTTCAAAAAATAATTAAACAAAACCTTTTCTTCAAAATGCAAAAACAACACTTTCTGCCCTGTAGCGGGTAAATATTATGTTAATAATATGCCTCTTTTTCTGGGATATAGTACATTTTTTGGGCATTCCGAAAACATGCACAACTGAAAATTGACGATTTTTTATTTATGACGTTCTTGAAAGGAGTGAGCGATATGTTATATCTACGACTCTCAAGTAATCATAATTTATCTTTTAATTACTTAATTTTTAAAGGCAATCGCCATGAGGCAAGAATCGTTTATCGTCTGTTAGAACCTAATGTATTTATTTCATGATACATGATATGTAATTGTAGGTAAGAGAACACACACCTTCATCATTAAATAAACCACTACACTATATATATTTTTTATTAATTAGAGTAGAATCTCTTATAACGAGTAATTCGCATAGCGAGCAAAAAAATGTGAAAAAAGCTCCCTTAAAGAGCGATTTATAGAGAAAGGGCATGTCCCCTTTTCACGACATTCACTTGTGTGCCAGGACTTCTCGGCTGTCCAAACTTAAAATACAGTAAGGGACATTTTTTTGTTGTACGCTTTTTTTTTGCATTTTTACTTTAATTACTAAGTAGAATCTACTTAATACAAAAATGCAAAAAAAAACCTACTTCAAAAAAATTTCCTTTACTGTGTTTTGAGTTTGGACAGCCGTTCTGCGCCAGTGAAAACAAAAAATAATTTTTGAGAAATAAAAAACTTCGTTTTTTCATCAACTCACATTTTCATAAAAACCAACTAGTTTCGGCAACAACCTGTTGGTTTTAATAAAACTATTTGGTTTTAATAAAAAATATGAGTGGATTATAAACAAAGTGTTTTTTTTCTCCAAAATATATTGCAATAATACCTTAAAATTTTCAAAAAATAAAACATAAAATGCTTCGCTTGACGAGTAAGATTCTGATACGAATTTTACTCGTTATGAGAGGTTCCACTATATTTAATAGATACAAAAATATTACAATTTAATTCATTTGCTAGACAATTCTACTTTTAACACATCCTTTTAATAGTTACAATGTGCCTCTGTTTTTAAAGCTATGTTTTTTTTAAACTCCGTCCCTTTCAAGAACTCTTTTCTTTTCAAAACCAAATATTTTATTTATTTAATAAAAACGGTGTTTCAAGAAAAAAAATCAATTAAGTATTATGTTACCTGTTGTTCATAGTTTTACAGGAAGTTACTTCATATAACACAAGTTTAAATCTTGAGCTAAGTGTAAGGGAGTATAGTATGTTCACAAAAAATGCGTTTTATACGTTCGACACGGATTCTGCTACGTGCTGCGATTATTTAAGCATGCATTATGTTAGTATGTCAGAGATATATATGTTCGTACAGTTATATAGACGTTGGCTCGCTTACAACCTCAGAATGCAGTCAATCATGGTTCATTTCCCGACTTACAAGTCAACATTTTCCTCCATCACAATCGGCCATTGTTCCGCAAGCTGTAAGCACGAGGAAAGAGGTCGGCGATAAGTCACTCTCGGGCACCATATGTGGCAGATTTTGTGCGCAAATATCTGAAATACTTGCGTCTCTGACAAACAAAACTCTTGTTTGTTTTATTTTTCTTTTGATAACAGCTGAACGTTTTTGACGAGTCCATTTACCAAGACAATCTCGTGAAGAGACTGTATGTCATTTTTGGCTAGAACAATTGTGTCTATAATTTGTCAATCAGTAATGAATAAATCAATTTATATTAACCTGTCATATTTTGTGTATAATTAATTTATTCGCCTAGACTCAGGCATGGGGAACATTTCTATTCCAAAAGGTCTGATTCAACATGAGGCCGCAGTAAAGAAAACTTTGGCAACCCCCCATAAACTAAATATTTAAACTATATCACAATACAAACTGTAAAAATGCATATTTACAAATCAATTTACTAATTATCAAGCTGCGTATCTAAAAGAAACATACTTAATACATAATAAAAATACGTACATCATTAAAAATACTTGTTAATGTTACAGGTTTACCAACCTTTAATGACTAATTTGCATCTGCTTTTTGTTAGAAATCATTTGAATATTTGGTGCTCAAGGCGAGCTCACTCATTTTTTCTCGCTTACACATCGGTAATCTGTGTTTTATTTAAAAAAAATTGGCATCAGTCAAAAGGCCGCACTAGAATAGCCAAAAGGACGCAGGTTCCCCATGCCTGGCCTAGACATTTTAACCGGGGTATTTTGTCTTTGGGCTGTGTTAACTCATAGGCATATCAGTTTTTTTTGTAAATATGTATATAAATATACTAATTGAATGTATCCCCGAACGTAAAATAGCTACCCCACCCGGAGGGGAGGTGACATGGTTCGTCAAACAATGGCGCGATAATATTTTGCTTCTGATAAATCGAGAACAAGCATAAAATAATCGTTAAATGCAGAATAAGGATTTTTGTGGTATAAATCAGTCCGACAAATCATAATGCTCGTGTGTGGCTTGTACTTTTGAAGCGTAAAAGTCGTCCAAATTCAACCGAGTTATAAAAATAAACCGTCTCATAAAATTATTACTATCACTGTTTTTACCTTCTTAGGACATCGGAAATAAAGACTCTACGACCCATTGCAGGCCTAACACTTCGCGAGTTAGAAACTCAGATATGAGAAAAATCTGCGATGTTGAAGATGTTGTGCGACGGGGAAGAGAAAGAAGACGTTTCTGGAGAGATCATGTGGGAAGAGCGAGTTCGGATCGAGTGGTGAGGGTGGCAGCGGACAGCAAAATAAGCGGGATCAGACCCCCAGGAAGACCACCTAAACGATGGAAGGATAGCTGGTCTTCCACCTCCCAGGAGCGACCCGAGAATGACAGGACCTAGTCCTAAAAGAAGAAAAAGAAGAAGGAGAAGACTGTTTTTGCCAATAAATATGGTACTTATAACTATAACGCACGTATTTTATCGAGTGTGAGATCAGAAATGTGATAAATTAACAAGGAAATTTGAAAAATAACCCAGTAAAACAATACGCCTGGGATGTATTGGAAGTTTTGACTTTTAACTGATTTTCGTAATATTTTAATCAAAAGGATATATTGTCGATGTGCGGTTAGTAAAGAGTTTGAAGATGATGCGGAATGCATCGAAACACCTATAACAATAGATTTAATGAAATATTGGTATTTCTTTCATTTGTCACATACCATCTTCAGCGAAAATAGGGTCATTATTGTGAAATATCGTTATTATCTCCTCCATAGATGACATCATTCGATAGATAAGGAATTGTATCAGCGCTGAACGGAACAATGGTTCATATTTTCCAAATATGGCGACTGTTTGGCGCGTTTTTCTCAACAATTTTCCCGCGGAATGTGTACACACGCCGAGTGTTGCTATCGCGGGAAGAAGATTGTCGGATCCGCAGAGTAAACAAATGGCTGCGCAGTACCTAACTATTAATAAAGAAAAATGAACGTAAGATTGTATGAAATGGGGCTCAGAAAAGGTATAACGCATTATGCCTTTTATGTATGTATATATATATATATATATATATATATATATATATATATATATATATATATTTATATATATCCTTTTTATGGAAGTGAAGCATGGAGGTGGCATAAGAATAATAAAAGTGGACTGAAGTGCGTTCCCTCAGACGAATGTGGGGCAAAACGATGTATGCCGCCAGAAAGAATGCAAAGGTGAGATTAGTTTTATTGATAAAATTAAGAACGGTGTATTGAGATGATTTGGACATGTGGAACGAACGAGTGGGGAAAGAAGAGTAGAACAAATTTATGAGGTGAATGTAGTTTTAAAAATGGGGAAGACCGATTAAAACTTGGCATGATCAGGTTCGTCAAATACTCAAAAGCGGTCAGGTTAGGAGTCCAAATAATCGACGGGTATGCACGAGGAGATGCATGAATGTGAAAGAGGCGAAGAATATTTTATAAAACAGAGTAGTGTGGAATTGTATGCTCTTTTTTCCCACGCTGAGGGGAAGCGGCGTTATGGGCTAGTTAGTATATTTTAAGAATTATTTGTTATTACCAAGTAGAATTATGTTGAAAATACATGGATACTATCACAAAGTGATTGCCGAAAAAATTAATGAGAAAATATAATGCAATATATAATATATTTACAACATTTTGAGTGTGTCCAAATACTTGTTCACAAAATCTGGATTATCTCCAATTACAGGAGTTATTTTCATATTATTTTTTGACATCTCATCAAAGATGAAGAAGAATATGGAAGTCTGGGCATTTACGGGGCTTACAACCATCATATGACGGTTGTAAGCCCCGTAAATGCCCAGACTTCCATATTCTTCTTCCTATGACGGTACAACCTTACAACCGTCATATGACGGTTGTAAGCCCCGTAAATGCCCAGACTTCCATATTCTTCTTCCTATGACGGTTGTAAGCCCCGTAAATGCCCAGACTTCCATATTCTTCTTCATCTTTAATGAGATGTCAAGAAATAATATTAAAATAACTCCTGTAATTGGAGATAATCCAGATTTTGTGAACAAGTATTTGGACACACTCAAAATGTTGTAAATAAATTATCTGGTCAAATTATAAGCTTAATAATAAAAATGAAAATGGTATTTTCTGGCGTTTCTCATGTGTGTGATTATAATCCAGGATTCGGATCTCACATACTAATATAAGAGTTTCTGCTTAATAAAAAGCTTCTTTACATCTCACCAATAGATGTCTCTAGTGAAGTTCTAGTGATTCATGAACAAGGTTCCTAAATTGGTTCATATATATAGAACTTCCAAGAATTTGAGTAGTGTGGTTGTCAATAATGGGTAGAATTGGTGAATGTTACACGTGTGTAAAGTGATCACTTAAACCAGCCTATGACGGTTTTAAGCCCCGTAAATGCCCAGACTTCCATATTCTTCTTCATCTTTGATGAGATGTCAAAAAATAATATTATAATATATTTAGTTATATTTATTTAGAAGCTTACTGTGTATGCTACCGGCGAGTTGTTATCAGTTATCACAAAACAAATAGTTGTGACTTTTCAGCTAGGAATTTTCAAGATTGCGATATCACACAAAAATAGCTAAAACTCGTAAACGAAATAAAAAAAACGTAACTGGTCAATATTGAGAAGAATAGCATCAACAGCTAGCTTTCCTTGTATCACCATTCGTACATCTATCATACAAGGTTGTTTCAAATTAAGAAATACATATTTTTTTGAAATCTGATTTTTAGAAATACACTTTTTTTATCATTTTTGGACATCTCATCAAAGATGAAGAAGAATATGGAGGTCTGGGCATTTACGGGGATGACGACCGTCTTAGGCTGGTTTAAGTTATCTTTGATGAGATGTCAAAAAAGAATATGAAAATAACTCCTGTAATTGGAGATAATCCAGATTTTGTGAACAAGTATTTGGACACACTCAAAATGTTGTACACTTTTTTCATTATTTTCTATATAAACAGGCTTAAAAGATAGTGTGTTTGTTAATTTAAGTTTTACTTAGTAAATAGCACCATTTCTTAAAATCCATTGTGACACGTGTTTCTACGCATTCCGCATCATTTTCAACACCGAAAATGATGCGGTATGCTTGAATGACATGTCGCTCACTCCTTTCAAGAACGTCATAAATCAAAAAACTTGATTTTTCAGGAGAACGTTTTTAAAGTTTAAAAATGAATACAATGTATTGAAAATAAATATCAAGACAGTTATTGAACTTTTTACTGTGCAACAGACCTTTTTAGGTAAAACCTGAAGGTTTTTTCTCCTTTTGAAAAATACTTAGTATATTCAAAAAAATAATTAAAACAATACATTTTCTTCAAAATGCAAAAACAACAGTTTCTGCCTTGTAGCGGGTAAATATTAATTTAGAAATATGTCTCTTTTGCTGGGATATACAGTAGTACATATTCTGGGCATTCCGAAAACATGCACAACTGAAAATTGACGATTTACGACGTTCTTGAAAGTAGTGAGCGATGTGTAGTGACCGATTTTAAGAAATAGTTGTAAAATGGTAAAATTTAACCTCAAAGTGACATTAATGATCAAAATACTTTAGTTATAATATCTGGGCGAATTGACCCGGTCCACACTAAATATCACAGGTTAAAGAGGCATATTCGATAGCCCGCAACTTAATTTTCTTTAACCCAGGTAAAATTTAACCTGTCCGGGAGTATGGACGTACATGAACGTCAGTGCGATTATTCCTTAAAGGAGTATCGACGTTAATGAACGTTGAAGTCCGTCTGTCAGTTAGTATGGTGTAACTTGTATAGCAATGACATCTGTGGATATTTGTGTGTAATTTTGTCATAATTTAAAAATATTTCGAATAGGTATTTTTTTAAATCATTTTAAATTAATTTCTTTCTTCATAATACATCGACTAAATGATTTTTTTTAATGTTAACAGAACCCACTCGCCAGAGAAAGTCGGACATCAATGTTTGTACATACGGAAAGGTTAACGTTATTGCAATTTTTTGCATAAAACAACGTTTTTGTTAAATCGAAAAATAGATTATCTTTTAAATAATAATAAATAATCTTTTGTCCGCCTCCGTAGTGTAATGGTCAGCACGCTCGGCTACCGTTCTGGAGGTCCCGGATTCGATTCCCAAGGGGGGTAAAATAAATATAAGTGATTCACTGTAATATTTATTCAATACTACCATGGACTGGTACCTGAAGCGGAGGCATGATCACCTTTCCTTCATGTGTAAACGATTAAGATAACACTGCGTTTCTATGAAGCAGTGCCCTATGCACCATTGGGGTGCGGATAAGGGTTTTATTATTATTATTATTTAAATAATCACATGATTTTGAAAAGAAAATAATTATTGAAAGGTAAGGAGTTCAAAAAAATATAGAAATATTGAATCAATTAATGAACTGGTCAAACCCAGTAATAATAATAATAATCCCTTTCCGCACCCCAATGGTGCATAGGGCACTGCTTCATATAAACGCAGCGTTATCTCGATCGATTACACACGAAGGAAAGGTGATCAGCCCTCCACTTCAGGTACCAGTCCAGTGTAATATCGAATAAATATTAGAGTGAAACAATCACTTATATTTATTAAACCCCCCTGGGAATCGAACCCGGGACCTCCAGAACGGTAGCCGAGCATGCTGACCATTACACTACGGAGGCGGACGAAAAAAACAAACCCAGTAACATATGCCATAATTTGCGTTCATAGTTGAAATAAAAATACAACAAGCAAAAATAACAATGTCAGATTCATGTATTTATTTTAAATCAAACATAGATTTTTTGAGTCTACTAAGTTGTATTTTATTAACAAAAAACACATAAAAAATTATATTGTGACAATTGTTTCGCCTTGTTAGGGCATTATCAAACGAATGTGAAGATCAAATGGACTACGGTCCTTATGTAGCTATACAATTCTAAGTGACAGTTTTAACACGTGCAGCAATAATTTAAACAGTGTTAAAACTGTCACTTAGAATTGTATAGCTACATAAGGACCGTAGTCCATTTGATCTTCACATTCGTTTGATAATGCCCTAACAAGGCGAAACAATTGTCACAATATAATTTTTTATGTGTTTTCTGTTAATAAAATACAACTTAGTAGACTCAAAAAATCTGTGTTTGGTTTAAAATAAATACATAAATTAAAATGGAGTTCTACAAATTAAACGCCAAGTCAATAAATAACAATGTCAGAAATGATATTTAGCATCTAGGATGTATCTGCGTGATGCCTGATGACGTTATGATTAAAATAATCATGGCTTGATGTAAAGTCGTGATTGCGAGACGATTATACTGGGTCCTCATCCGGAATCGGACAGAATTCTATGCCTATTGTTGAATAATCGCAATGATAATACAATTATAATATAATGCGACCTGTTGCGGCCTTGTACGGGTGGATCTGCCATTTAGCGTAGCAATTGGTGTACTGGGCACCCCTTAGCATCAAGGCAGTGCTAACTCAATCGGTATTATATGAAGGAAAGGATGATGATGACAGTCATTCGTTCCAGATTGATGGATATAAGAAAATAATATAAAGTTTTTTACTTATTTTTTAAAAATTTTTAGATCTTCGAGATAGAATCAGAAATGCCAGGATCAGGGAAATATGCGAGATGGAAGATGTCGCTAGGTGGGGAAGGCAACGAAGGAGACAATGGTATGCGCATGTGAGGAGAGTGGAACCATCCAGACTCCCCCACATCGCACTGTACGGCCAACCGCATGGTAGACCAAAGAGATGGGTCGATATCTGGGAATCGACGTCGCAAGAGGCTAATCCCTCTTAAGAACAGGCCGCAAGGCCTAAAATAATAAAAAGAAGAAGATTTTTTAGATGGGAGTTGCATATTATTTACATTTTTTATTATGTACTCCTTTTCGTCCGCTACGTGGTGTAATGGTTAGCGTGATTAGCTACCGTGCTGGAGGTCCCGGGTTCGATTCCCAGAGGAGTCAAATAAATATTTTTTATTTTATTTTATTGGAAGGAAAAACAACAGTTACAATATATGATACATCAGAATACAAAAAAAAATATGAGTACCAATTACAGTTCTTCACAACTATGCATAAGAAAAGTCTATATATAAGAAGAGACATGAGACAAGGATGGGATGAAGTGAAAAGGAGATGGCAGTGATAGGAAAAGAAGAAAAGGAAAGGACAGGGAATAGAATTACCCTTTTAGGTTTATAAGATTTCGAACAATTTAGCTTTAAAGTTTGAAAGATTGGAGTGTAAAACATAATCCGATAATCCGGATTTGTGAACAAATATTTGGACACATTCAAAATGTTAAGATTAATTATATGTATATGTAGGAATTACAAAAAATCGTGTAGTGTGGTTTGTCAATCATGGATAGAAATATATTTTTAAAAAAACTCCTAAGCAGAGAAACCCAGATCTGTGTGTCCAAGGATTTGGACACACAGAAAATGTTGCGAGCGATAATATTATTTACATATTTATGAATCGATTATATTATCGACTGATTATGCTTAATTAAAGATATTGGTAATATCAGGTACAAGATGACGACATGGTGGGAATATTTTCCTGATAACCCAGCCGGTGCAGTCACGACAAGTGCCCTGATGACGTCACCGTGACGTCAGATCCTGCTCGGCGTTGCGTGAGGTCACGACTCTAGGTAAAATCACACAAAACCTTAAGAACTCGTAGTTGTAACATCTTCAATTCTCTGCTATCACAGCCTTGAAGAAAATATTACATGGAATGCCTCTCATTCGTCTTTTTATATGTGATTTAGTGGCTAACACGCTTGACTACCGAGTCTAAGGTCCTGAGTTCGATTCCCGTGGAAGTCATACCATAAATTCCGATATGTCAATACTATTATATAATAACACAGTTGTAACAATTTTTTTATTATTCTTCTTCTTCTTCAAACCCTTATTCGCACCCCAATGGTGCATAAAGCACTGCTTCATATAAAAACAGTGTTATATTGATCGTTAACATACGAAGGAAAGGTGATCAGACTTTCTTTTCAGGTACCAGTCCAGGGTAATATTGAATAAATATTACAGTGAAATATTCAGTTATATTTATTTGACCCCCCCCCTGGGAATCGAACCCGGGACCTCCAGAACGGTAGCCAAGCGTGCTGACCATAACACTAAGGAGGCGGACATCTTTATTATTAATTTCATTCATTGATTCGACAGTAATTTCGTGGTAAAATCTGCCCACTTTTAATTTAAGTTTTACTTAGTAAATAACACCATTTATGTATGTGAAGATAAGTCTGAATTTTAGAATTGTGTCCTTGGGGCGTTGAAGGTTTAAATTTCGTTTCCCAGGGGAGACGAAAAAAATATTAATGATTGTACACTCTAATATTTATTTATCATTACCCCGGACTGGTCCCAGAAGCGCAGGAGTGATCCTTGCCTTCATGTAAGTAATGATCAAGAAAACACTGCGTCAATACGATAAGGGTTTGAAGTGAAACGAAGTATATTTAACAAATGAATTAAACAAATAAAAAAATAATTAAAATAAAAATTCAACCACATTTTTAATGTTAATTTGATAAAAGGCTTGTATAAAAAAACAATATGGCAATATGGTTCAAATAGAGTAATTAATTCATTTCGTAAGCCGGTCTATAATCTGATAATAAATGCTATATAAGAGCTAATGATAATTTCTTGATAGGGGAAAAAAGCATTAATTCGTATTTCGTCATAATTTAGTACAAGGCAATTGTTGTACTAAATGAACTCTTGGAATTGAAGGCCAGATTTCGTTTATTCGAATTATTAATAACACTCTCTTATAACGTCGTTAGGGCATTGAATAACGTGTTTTTATTTCATTATTATTTATTTATTTCATTATTATTTCAATAATCGCTCGGCTGCCGTTCTGGAGGTCCCGGGTTCGATTCCCAGGGGGGTAAAATAAATATAAGTGATTTTTTCACGCAAATATTTATTCAATATTACCCTGAACTCGTACCTGAAGCGGAGGGCTGATCACCTTTCCTTCATGTGTTAACGATCAAGATAACACTGCGTTTATATGATGCAGTGCCCTATGCACCATTGGGGTGCGGATAAGTGTTTTATTATTATTATTATATCAATAATAACTGCACTAGATATTTGTATTTAATTAATTAATTTATTTATTTTAGATTCATGTACGGAAAATTAATAAGTACATTGGTGGACTTATTGCTGAAAAGAAATATCTTCCGACCAACCAAAAACAGACTAGTGATATTGGTCAATATGTTTGATAACATATATCGCTCACTCCTTTCAAAACATCATATATCAAAAAACTTGATTTTTCAGGAGATCGTTTTTAAAGTTTAAAAATATAATAAAATGTTTTAAAAATAATTATCAAGCCGCTTATTGAACTTTTTACTGTGCAACAGATCTTTTTAGGTAAAACCTGAATGTATTTTCTCCATTGGAAAAATATTTAGTAGGTATATTTAAAAAAATAATTAAACAATACCTTTTCTTCAAAATGAATAAACAACACTTTCTGCCCTGTAGCGGGTAAATATTAAGTTAAAAATATGCTGCTTTTTCTGGGATATAGTACATTTTCTGGGCATTCTGAAAACATGCACAACTGAAAATTTACGATTTTTAAATGTGACGTTGTTGAATGGAGTAAGCAATATAGCTGTTTGCAATCAGAGGGCAGATAGTACTTTAACATTAAAGAAAACATAAATTACAAATTGGTGATCATAAGGAAGGCAAAGGAAAAAGGCAGTTTAGGGAAGGATGTACAGAGAACAACTAAGGGAGGAGGTTTGATCGACAGTTAGGATTTTAATGAAAAATAGTAATGTCTCAGACGTTTCTTAAAAGTTTTTACAGAAATTGCATTTGTTTATGCGGAAAGGTAATTCATTCCATAGTCTGGCCGCTTGGACAGAGAAGGAATTACTGAAGAATGATGTGTTATGGCAAGGAATGGAAAGTGTTCTTTCTTGGGAAGAACGAAGTGATAGGCCATATTTAAACATATTGTATACATAAGTCACATATATCATATTCCCGATGAGTATTCCACATGTATTTTATCATGTCCTCGCGTGAGATATTTGTGTAAGTGATTAGTTATATTCTCTCATTTGTTTCCTTTAAACATGCTTCTTACCTTATGTTTTTTTTATACGCCTATTTGCAGTACCTTTTATTGTTTTATATTTTAAATTTTGCCCTGTGTTTTCTTATTTGTTACTTTATTATTTGTGTTTCAGTCTTGTTAACCTTAATCCCATGTCCCAAAATGACTAATAGAAATTACTCATCGGGAATATTATAAACAGTATCGAACAGATTAATTGAAACATTTTTTCAAAACCTTCTAAAAAATGATTTGGGGGTGTTCCTCGACCAGGGCTGCTTCTTTCAGTGACTGAGATGATGAATAGCGAGAAGTATCATCCAATCCATCAAATTCTACTGGAACAGATACTACCAGAGATACAAAAATGAAGGTCAAATGGTAATGGAATATTTCAGCAGGATTTAACCCCCTGCCACAAATCCAAAAAAAATATGAAATTTTCCACAAAAACCAATGAACTGTGTTGGACTGGTCAAGAATTTTGCCAGACATTAACTAAATAAAAAATCTATCGGCAATCTGTAAGAATTGGCTCTCCAAAATTGATTGCACTACGGTGGAAAAGCTCATTTTGTCCATAATTCAGGTATGGTTTCGAAACGAAAAAATCGCATTCACGTGCCAAAACCTTATACAATAATTTATTATTAGATTAAAACCAATATTTTTAGCTTTTCCACTTTTTTATTTGACCAGCGACCGGGTTTCGTCGTTACCGACATCATCAGAATGGTCCAGTCTGATGATGTCGGTAACGACGAAACCCGGTCGCTGGTCAAATAAAAAAGTGGAAAAGCTAAAAATATTGGTTTTAATCTAATAATAAATTAAAAATGCAATTCCATCACGAAGTGTCAGTGGATAATATAAACCTTATACAATAGATGCCAAAAAGAGTAAAGTCTTTGATTGAGCTCAAAAAAGATCATATTAAATATTAATTTGTGATATAACTAATAAACAAAAGATTTTACAAAACTTTTTACGAAAATACAAAAAAAGTTTTGTTTCAATTAATCTGTTCGATACTGTGCATATGTGACTTATGTATGTAATATGTTTTAAACAAATAAATAATAATGATGAGAAAAAAATGATATTTATTACTCACAGTGTGTTTATTTTGAATTAGCGATATTCGTTATACGTGGGAATACATACCTACATAGCTTGATTTGATTTATTAGGCAGGTTCGCTGTATATTTTTATTAAAATATACGATAAGGCGAAGTTTATGAATTCCGACTGAATTTATGAATAGATTTTCTGAGAATTGAAAACAATATTCGCAATTACACATATTATTTTGATTGTTTGTACACACAGAAAAAACTAACAATAGGTTGTTATTAATGAACTTAAAAATTTAATGCTTTGATGTATCAAGATAGTACATAATTTCACATATCTATGTGTTTGGAGAGTGTAGGTAAGGATGAATTTATGGAAGGCGTTTAAACAATTATTTAAAAACTAATTTTTTGACATCTTTTGAGCCTCTTTCGCCACTCTTTCCACATTCATGCATTTCCTCATATACTAAATAGTAATAAAAACCCTTATCCGCACTAAATGGTGCATAGGGCACTGCTTCATATTAACGCAGTGTTATCTTGATCGTTTACACATGAAGGAAAGGTGATCAGCCCTCCGCCTCAGGTACCAGTCCAGGGTAATATTAAATAAATATTACAGTGAAAAAATCACTTATATTTATTTTACCCCCCCTGGGAATCGAACCCAGGACCTCCAGAACGGTAGCCGAGCGTGCTGACCATTACACTACGCTATCGTTCGGAACATTTTTAATTTGTTGCCGACGGATGTTAGAGGTCAAAATAAAATATGGAACAAAGCCGATATAAAGGAATGGGTAAATGATAATTTTATGAAAATTGTAAAATGTATACATTTTTTATTTTTCTCTCTTTTTTGTGTGTATATTAGGTTAAAATTATTAAAAACAATATAAAATGTATTCAAAAAGAACTCCACCGACAAGACACACAAGGTGGCTTGGTGGGTCTATGCAAAATATTTTTTTTAAATATGTTTAACATTGTGATTTAAATAAATGTATACAATTTATGTTAATAAAAAAAATACATAGGCTGGGTTCATAATAAGCCTATGATAGGTCAAAAGCCCTGTAAATAATCAATTTTCATTGTATTCTTCTTCATCTATTTTGATAATAATAATAATAAGCCCTTATCCGCACCCCAATGGTGCATAGGGCACTGCGTCATATAAACGCAGTGTTATCTTGATCGTTTACACATGAAGGAAAGGTGATCAGCCCTCCGCTTCAGGTACCAGTCCAGGGTAATATTGAATAAATATTACAGTGAAAAAATCACTAATATTTATTTGACCCCCCTTGGGAATCGAACCCGGGACCTCCAGAACCTATTTTGATAGATGAAGAATATTTTTTTAAATATTTGATAAACATAAATTTTCATTTTGAATATTGAAAGCATTGACTTTGTGGATCATAGTGATATATTATTTCGAGAAATAAAAAGACTCTATTTTTAGATCTACTCTCATTTTCATTAAAAACCAACTAGTTTCGGCAACAACCTGTTGCCTTCTTCGGGGTTTATTTTAAAACAAAAAATACAACAAACTAAACTTTAAAACAACAAAAAAACTAAAAATTAAATGAATTTATTTATTTCTCAAAATAATTTAATATTTTTTAAAATTATTTTTAGAAAAATAAACTTTAATAATTGGAGATAATCCAGATTTGTGACCAAGTATTTGGACACACTCAAAATTTAGGATTATTATGAATCCAGCCTATGTACCATATGACGAGATGCATGCATGTGGAAGGGGCAAAGAATATTTGCAAAGACAGAGTGGTGGGGCATTCTATTCTCTCTGCTTACATCTGCGGGGAAGCAAAAAGTCTCTTAATTTACAGGGCATTTGATCTGCTATAGGATAATTATGAACCCAGACTATGACCGGTCATTAGCCCTGTATTTACCCAGGTTATATTTTTTAATATTCTAACTTTGCTTTTAAAGGTATATTTAACTCTTACCACTCTGTAGGCCAGACATTCTGGCCCGTTAACGATCAAGATTACACTGCGTTTATGATATGATGCAGTGCTCTATGCACCATCGGGGTGCGGATAAGGGTTCGAAGAATGTTTAACTCTTACCACTCTGTAGGCCAGACATTCTGGCCCGTATGATTCTAGTAGGCAGCTCCGTGGGCCGCTATGTCTGGCCCGGCGCAGGTATAACTTTAATCACTGATTTCTCTATCACCCAAGTATATTCTACCAAAAAATATTTCAGATAAATACAGTTAATCTTAATTAACATGGTCATACGAATTGCCAGACAGGGTGTCCCAAAATTAGGGAGCCAAAATATTTATTTTAATGGTAGAAAAACGTTGCATTTTTTTGATCAGAGTAGCTGATCAGTTATGAGAAAAAATGATCAGAGTGGAAAGGGTTAGTAAGTCACGGATTGCTCAAACTTCCTGATCCATTTGTCTAAAATCAGGTTACATTCAACCGACAGTTGGACCTGAGGAGAAGCGGTGTGATCAGCCACGGTTGCCAGTCAAGCTCTGGCCGAAGAGATGCACTGCCAGCAGACAATGCTACCCAGTAGCTCAGATTCTCAGCCTTCTGTATTTCAGCTCGGTACTCGGTACAAAGTGAAATGGAATGGGAACTTCCTCCATCTTGTTGCATTGTTTCGCTTCTCTCGCGTTTTGTGGCAATACTTTGTTTATTAGGTACCTACTTGCAATTAAAAACGCGCCAAGAACTCAACTGGGAGACAATTCTCGAATCGAATCGCACCATATCTTGCATTCGTTCACTTTTAAACTACATATCACATTATTTTTATTTTTTTAATTTTTATTTACATAAATTGTATGAGTCCGCTACCGTAGTGTAATTAATGGTCAGCACGCTCGGCTACCGTACTGGAGGTCCCGGGTTCGATTCCCAGGGGGGGGTCAAATAAATAAAAGTGATTTTTTCACTCTTATATTTATTCAATATTACCTTGGACTGGCACCGGAAGCGGAGGGCTGATTACCTTTCCTTTATGTGTTAACGATCAAGATAACACTGCGTTTATATGATGCAGTGCCCTATGCACCATTGGGGTTTGGATAAGGGTTTGAATGAATAAATTGTGTACATTTAATTAAAGAACAATTTTAAACATATTAAATTATTTGCAAATACCCACCCAGCCACCTCTTGTGTCTTGTCGGTGGAGTTCATTTTACATACATTTTTTCATTGTTTTTAACCATTTCAACCTAATATACACACAAAAAGAGAGAAAAAAAATTGAGAATATGAACTATTTTACAATTTTCATAGAATAAACACTTGATCATTTACCCATTCCTTTATTTTGCAAATAAACTATTAACGATTAACGTATTATAATTGAATAAACCAATAATGTATGATGAGATGCCTGAATGTATGAAGAATGAAAATGGTCTAGAAGAATTTAAAAATAAATGTTTTGTTTACTGTAAGAAGATGTGTATATATATATGTGTGATGTAAATTTGGAATTCTTAGAAGTTCCGAAATTCTCATACTGTGGTTGTCAATCATGTGCAGAATGGTGTATGTTACACGTGTATAAAGTCATAGCTTAAACCAGCCTGTGACAGTTAGTAAGCCCTGTTAATACCCAGACCCGTACTATTCTTCATCTTTGTTGAAATATCAAGAACTAACTAACCATCATGCCGCTTTTTCGCAGGAGTAGGCAGAGAAAACAGAACGCCACATCACTTTGTCTTTAAAAATTCTTCACTTCTTCCACATTCACGCATCACGATAGTGAAGTTTATTCGTAAGTTTCTCTCTCTTACCGGTAATCGCACCCAATAGTGCAAAGAGCACTGTATCGTATTGACGCAGTGTTATCTTGATCGTTACTTATATGAAAGCAAGGTGAATAAATATTAGTGATTTTACACTCTAATATTTATTTTATATTACCCTGGACTGGTCCCTGAAGCGCAGGAGTTATTTATTTAGTTATTAAAACAATGATAAATAATATACGCGATTTCTCGGTTATTCGCGACGAAATACGCAAAAATTTTAAACTCGGGAATCGCCCCCAGACATGAATCAAAGAAACGCATGAAGTAGCCGTGAGAGATGTGCTGAGAAGTTGGGAGTAGGGATCTGGTAGTAAGATGGGTTATATGGATAACAAATGTACAAAAATTGTATTAAATTAACTTCTATTTCATCAAGGCAGGTATGTATCATACTTTGATGACTTCTTATCAATACTAATCAAATGACGTCAGCACAAAAATTAAGTCAACCCAATAAAACACCATTCTATTCGTATCGATGGTATTAATGTAATGAATAAAGTTTTTAAAAACCGTTAAAACCTTTTAAAACTGAATCCAAAAATTAGAAAACTAATATTTTTTGACATATCGCTCACTCCTTTCAAGAACGTCATAAATCAAAAATCGTCAATTTTCAGTTGTGCATGTTTTCGAAATGCCCAGAAAATGTACTCTATCCCAGCAAAAGCGGCATAATTTTAACTTATTATGTATTTACCCGCTACAGGGCAGAAAGTGTTGTTTTTGCATTTTGATGAAAGGGTATTGTTTAATTATTTTTATAAAATATATTAAATAATTTTCAAATGGAAAAAAAAACCTTCAGGTTTTACCTAAAATAATATGTTGCACAGTTAAAAGTTTATAAGTGACTTGATATTTATTTTTAATACATTCTATTATATTTTTAAACTTTAAAAACGTTCTCCTGAAAAATAAAGTATTTTGATTTATGACGTTCTTGAAAGGAGTGACCGATATCATCAAAGATGAAGAACAATATGGAAGTCTGGGCATTACTTCCATATTCTTCATCTTTGACGAGATGTCAAAAAATAATATGAAAATAACTCCTGTAATTGGAGATAATCCAGATTTTGTGAACAAGTATTTGGACACACTCAAAATGTTATAATTAGAAATCTGTTGAAACCGTTTAAAACCGAATCCAACAGTAAGAAAATCATAAAAACCATTTAAAAATAAATCTATAAGAAGAAAACCATTAAAAACATTAAAAACTAAATCCAATAATTTGAAAACCGTTAAAAGCATTTAAAACTTAATTTAAGAATTAGAAAACGGTTGAAACCTTTTAAAACTAAATCCAACAATTAGAAAACTGTTGAAACCATTTGAAACTAAATCCATTATTTGGAAAACCGTTGAAACCATTAAAGACTAAATCCAACCGTTAGAAAACCGTTGAAACCATGTAGCATAAAGCTAAATCCAAGAATGAGAAATCCGTTGAAGCCATTTAAAACTAAATCTTTACAAGCAGAAAACGGTTGAAACCATTTAAAACTAAAACCATAAATGCACCTTAGAACTAAATCCAAGAATTGGATAGCCGTTGAAACAATTTAAAACTAAATCCAACAATAAGAAAACTATTATATAGTTATAGCCATTAAAAACTGAAACCCAACTAAGTAATTAACAGTAAGATAGAATAGAGAATATGTTGATTTTAATAGTATGGAGAAGGATACAAAGATTGGCGATTGGCTTATTATCCGTTTTTAATAACTTTTCACTACAAGGTAAATTTGAAAGTCAATTTTAAAAGCCCTTCAGTCTCTTTTGGTCAATTTATTTCAAATATGCAAACACGGACCTTAAAATTACCATACAAAATTGCCGCTTGTATTTTCGATAGTTTATTTTCATGTAATTATTTGCAAAATTTAATATGCAGTCTGAATCGTTTTTTGGCAATCTTCTTCGGGTTTTGTTTGAGTAATTGCACCAACATTTATGCTCGAATACCTTTGTAATGATCTGCAGTTTGGTCCATGGATATTTTATGGTAAATATCCATGATACCCATAAATTATTGAAACAAAAATATTGAAATTTGGATGTGTTCATATGTCCAGTCTCAAGGGTTTAAAAAAATAAATGTATTAGTTGCCTTTGAAAATTTTCCTTGCTTTTTTTTAGATACGTATACAAGGGTTTATAGCATATTTAGTTTATATTATATGTCTTAAAAATGATAGTGGATGTGAATACTTAATAATATTTTTTTAAGTTGATCCCTAAAAACAATACAACAGACATAATGGATCACATAACTCATTGTCACATAGCTCATTTATTTGTCGTGTCTTATTTTCTAAATAAGACACCACTAATCTGATAGATCTTTATGTCTTTATTACCTCATCAGTTTTTGTTAACTGCATACCTTCTTTTGCACATTCTGTTTCCAATTTAAATATTTCTAAAAGGGATTTAACAAAAAAATATGACTCACCCTCATGAATGGACTTCTTTTCGGCAGCAGATCTCTGGGAAGGCTGCTAAGGTCACCAGGAAGAGTCTTCAAATCCCTTTTGATCAACCCTTTATTTTCTATCTCTTTACCCCCATCTTCTTTACCACTCGGAGTTGGACTGATAGGCTTGTCCAAGTCTTCTCCGTGAGAGATAAGATCGCCAGAAATCCTAGACTCATTCCTGGATGTTGGAGACAGACTCCGAGAGATGTCAGACAAGTTTCTAGTGCTGTCTGAGTTCCTGGACAGGTCGTCAGATCTGGAGAACTCATCTCGACTCTCAGATGAGTCGTCGAAGGTGTGCGACACTTTTACGACACTTTTTTCGGTGTACGGCGACACGCAGCGCGAACCTATGGACAGTTTATCAGAACTCGTTGACCCGTTGTCGAAGTTGAGGGAAATCTTCTCGAAGGTCGGCGAAGCCTCCGGATTGATGTAGACCTTGCCCAAGAACGGCGACTGGCTAGCCGAATTGATGGACACGCGCGTCGGCGACACACTCGTGGAATTGATGTAGATCTTGCCCGTGTGGGACGACAGGCTGTCGGAAATGATGGACACTTGGCCGGAACTCGGCGACATGTTCATATGATCGCGTTCCACGTCGATAACTCTAAACTTTGCCTCTCCCATATTTCACTCACATTATCAGCACTGCACTACTTTTTCAACATGCACCTTTCACAACTCTTTATACACACTATCTTCCTCTTCTTCTCCGCATGGTTTGAGGTCTTTGGTATCTTATCTGAAATCATAAAGTAATTTTGCTGAGATTAGATTAATAAAATGTCTCAGCGAAGTGCAATAACGATTATGAACGTAATAGAACTGATAAGAAACGGATTAAAAAGTGTCAACAATGTGATCATCGATTGTTCTAACGCGTAGTATTTGATATCATCAATTTTGGTATTTATAGTCCAAGCGAATAAACCCATTTTTAGGTCGACCTTCAAAGAAAAAAATAGGCTCATCATTTTGTGTGTGTCCAAATCCTTGTTCATAAATCTCTACTTAGGAGTTATTAAAGGTAAGGATCTTGCATACATTTAAAATATTGTAATAACATTTCTTGGTGGAACTGCATTTTTTATAATAAAATAACAACTATATAGTTTATTTAAACGGTGACCGGGTTTCGTCGTCACCGATATCATCAGACGGATCTGTCAGACGGACCTAGATGTAGTCGGTAGCGAGAAACCCCGGTCACTGTTCAAATAAAATATATGTGGAAAAAACTATATACTCGTAACTGTTATTATTTTATTATGTATTGAATTATATATTATATTATATATTTAAAAGAGTGTCTGTTGAATAAAAAGGCTTAATCAAATCAACCATAGATACTGAAGCGAACTCTCACATAAAGTGTGTTTATTTCAATTTCATACTATTTCTGTGAGGTAATCTGTGAAGGTGAAAAAGGTATCAAATAGTGGTGGAACCGAGAAACTCTGACTTAAGAGACTGCGACACTAACCACGGGACCACAACCCGACACATCTTGCATTCTGTTACATCTATCATGACTCTCAACATCTCCTATCTCCATATTGGCAGAATGTTGCCAATATGTTGATTGTTTTGACCCGGTCAGGCCCGGTAGAAAGTAGGTAAGTGTAAACATTTAATTGATAAATAAAATTAAGACTGGTCACTTCATTATGCAGATACCAGATACGCAGGCATTCATCGAATACCTGTTGAACGACATACTTTTGGAATTTTGTATGCCAGGTAAATGGAACTGATGAAACCGCTTATATGGAGAGGATTTACGGAAATATATAAATAATATATAAGTATATATATATATATATATATATATATATATATATATATATATATATATATATATATATATATATATATATATATATATATATATATATATATATATATATATATATATATGTATATATATATATATATATATATATATATATATATATATATATATATATATATATATATATACTCAATATTTGTTAATATTACATCATTTTGAGTGTGTCCAAATACTTGTTCACAAAATCTGGATTATCTCCAATTACAGGAGTTATTTTCATATAAAAATAACTCCTGTAATTGGAGATAATCCAGATTTTGTGAACAAGTATTTGGACACACTCAAAATGTTGTAAATAAATTATCTGGTCAAATTATAAGCTTAATAATAAAAATGAAAATGTTATTTTCTGGCGTTTCTCATGTGTGTGATTATAATCCAGGATTCAGACCTCACATACTTATATAAGAGTTTCTGCTTAGTAAAAAGCTTCTTTACATCTCACCAATAGATGTCTCGAGTGAAGTTCTAGTGATTCAAGAACAAGGTTTCTAAATTGGTTCATATTTATAGAACTTCCAAGAATTTGAGTAGTGTGGTTGTCAATAATGGGTAGAATTGGTGAATGTTACACGTGTGTAAAATGATCCCTTAAACCAGCCTATGACGGTCGTCAGCCCCGTAAATGCCCAGAATTCCATATTCTTCTTCATTTTTGATGAGATATCAAAAAATAATATGTTAATATTAAATAGAGAGAACACATCCCATTCCTCGCCATAACACATCATTCTTCAGTAATTCTTTCTCTGTCCAATCGGCCAGACTATGGAATGAATTACCTCTCCGCGTAAACAAATGCACCTTTTCTTAATAACTTTTAAGAAACGTCTGAGACTTTACAATTTATCATTAGAATCCTAACTGTCCATCAAACCTCCTCCCTTAGTTTTTCCCTCTACCTCCTTCCCTTAACTCCTTTTTTCCTTTGCCCTCCTTATTATCATCTTTTGTAATTTATATTTTTTTATGTCAATTTGTAATTTACGATTTTTTTTAATGTTCAAGTACTATCTACCCCCTGATTGCAAACAGCCACATATGGTATCAAACGTTTTGATCAATATCACTAGTCTGTTTTTGGTTTGTTGGAAGATATTGCTTTTTAGCAATAAGCCCGCCAATGAACTTATTTATTTTCTGTACATGTTTAAATAAATAAATAAAATTGTTATTATCGGATTGAAGAAGCAGCTAGCGTCACTAATGGCGCGTCAAATCACGGATTCCGGTGGCAAACAAAATAAACTCATATTATTAGCAAAAAACTGTTAAAATGGCGATAACTGCAAGAAAAATAACCCATTTCCTCAATTCGTTCCGCAAGGTCAAGACACAGTGTGTGATCGGGGCCAGACATGGCTAACTCACAAAAAAGCAAAACAATACAAGTGTCTTCTAAAAATTCTCAGAACGAGCCAAATCAATGAATAATTCTGGTGATGCGTTATTATTGGCTAATAAATTAATATGAAAAATCACAAGACTATCGGTAGCATTCTTATTGAAATCTGTAAAGAAGTAAGGGAGATATAAAGGTTTAAACTTTAGACAGTTGAATAAAACGAAAAACGGACACCGCTATACGTCATAAAATTTTACGTCATTGGGTGTGTTATGGGGCGTAACCCTTTATGTATCTGCTTTATAGAGCTGTAATAGAAGTAGTGTGAATTCGTTTCTGTGACGTCATTCGTAACCAATTTACGAAAACAACGTTTTTACGAAGGGGAATTTTGCAAAAGAAAAATATTGATTATATCGGCTGTTATAAACGCAAAATGAGTATTACACAATCCTTTATAGGTTAAGTATGTTAAATTAAATATTCAACCAGGGTAATAATACCCTATGGATGAAATTAGTTTCAAATCACAATTGAGATTGTATCCAAATCCTTGTTCACTAATATACGTTTCTCTACTTATTTTTTAACCTTTTTTAGCATTTCAACATAGATGAAGAAGAATATGGAAATCTGAGTATTTACATGGCTTATGACCTAGGCTATGGAAGTGATCACTAAACACACATTCATTCATTCTACCTATGATTGACAACCACACTAATTTTTTGGAAAACCTACATATATGATCAAAAACGTGACCATTTTTACACTTAATTTACATCATATATACATATATATATATATATATATATATATATATATATATATATATATATATATATATATATATATATATATATATATATATATATATATATATATATATATATATATATATATATATATATATATATATATATATATATATATATATATATATATATATATATATATATATATATATATATATATATATATATATATATATATATATATATATATATATATATATATATATATATATATATATATAAATATATATATAAATATATATATATATATATATATGTATATATGTATATATATATATAAATATATATATATATATATATATATATATATATAGGAGGTTAAAAACATTGTTAACTTTGTGGCACGGTATACTAACTTTAAACATGCAAAAAACAGAGCGTTGAGGTTGTCTACCATCTCTGCCTACCCCTGCGGTGAAGTGGCGTGATGGCTAGTTAGTAAGTTATTTACAACGTTTTGAGTGTGTCCAAATACTTGTTCACAAATCTGGATTATCTCCAATTGTAGGAGTTATAACTCCTGTAATTGGAGATAATCCAGATTTGTGAACAAGAATTTGGACACACTCAAAACGATGTAAATAAACTAACTGGGCAAATTATATATACTAATAATAAAACCCTTATCCGCACCCCAATGGTGCAACGAGGACTGTGTCATATAAACGCAGTATTATCTTGATCATTTACACATGAAGGAAAGGTGATCAGCCCTCCGCTTCAGGTACCAGTCCATGTTAATATTGAATAAATATTACAGTGAAAAAATCACTTATATTTATTTTACCCCCCTTGGGAATCGAACCCGGGACCTCCAGAACGGTAGCCGAGCATGCTGACCATTACACTACGGAGGCGGTCAAATTATAAGCTTAAATAATAATGATGAAAATGATATTTTCTGGCGTCTCTCACGTATGTGATTTTAATCCAGGATTCACTTACTAAAAAGAGATATTTTTCATATAGTTATTATTTTCTTCATCTTTGATGAGATCGAAAAAAAAATAGTATGTTAGTTAGTTACTTGCTAACTAGTATTTGATTTAGTTTGAGACCCAGTCCAATGCCTTTAGGAACACCGCGAGTAGCGTGGTACGTACCTACTCACATTGTTACGCTTTGAGCGCACAGACCAAGGTCTATACATTTAATTTTACTTTGAATAGATTTGAGTAGCATTCATTCATAGATTTAACAACTGGACCGTACATGTTACGTAAAGCTTACTTCATATACATACAACTGCAAATTAATTCCGGTTAAGTAAATTCAGAAAAAAACTAAACGTATAGTCGTAGAAAGAGAGATTGTAAAGACAAACATTGTACTAGATACAGGGTTTTCACTGCAAATTGGACGTTCAACAAAAAAGATTAGACTTTATATTATAAAGAAAGTTAGAATTGAAAAAATAAATTTTAAGTACCAAGTACTCATTTCAATTCAATTCAATTTTAATTTCAATTTATTCAATAAAAAAAATAATATATACATAACAAACAATATTCAAGGCGTACATATTAAAAGTAAAAGTAAGCAAGAAGACTTAAAGGTGTAGAAGAATCCCGCTTCGGAAAACTCCTTCGGACACATGGAACAGATCAATATCCAATGTGATATTGTTCAACATAGCGGTAGCTCTTCCTACAGGCATAACCATCGGCAGGTTGGTCCTGTGTATAGGAATGTGAAACAATCTATGCCGACGCTGTCTTAGGTAACTATCGGGAACATACAGACCAATGCTCCGGATAATTTCAGGATTATCGATCATACCGCGCAACAATCAATAAAAATGCGTAATTAAATACACATTCCTTCTAGTCTCTAAACTATTGTAGCCAAGCATACCCTGGAGAAACTGGGTCGGGTAGAGCCAAGGATAATAGCCGTACTCTCTCATGTAGAGATACCTCAAAAACTTCTTTTGGACTTTCTCTACCATAAGAGAGTACTTAAGCTCGTGTGGCCCCCAAATCATGGAGCCACTCTCGAGTCTACTTCGCACCAAGGAGTTATAAAGAGTGAGAGAGTCATGATTCCAAGTAGTATTGAAAATATTGTCTGAAAACTTGAGTACATCGCGCGCACTAAGACTGCGGGCCGCGCAGGCTTGCCAACTTGACGACTACGGTCCAAACAAAATTCTTTTTAAAAAAAAATCTGATTCTTATAAAAACCGCCCAAAACTGGCATAAAGGTATATTTTTTGTAGTACTTTTTTTGCATTTTTGGACTGAGTAGATTCTATTTAGTCCAAAATGCAAAAAAAAACATACTACAAAAATGTCCCTTACTGTGTTTTAAGTTTGGACAGCCGATATGGCCAGGACAGTACATTCATCTCTTCTTAGTGAAACCCTATTGAAATTAGAGTAATTACTACTCAGGTTGGAATGCAATGGTAGTCGGGTTATGATGAGCCAGTAAATAGTACACAGTCTACAGTCTACACCATCGAACCTACTGACCCAATCACCAACTCGAGGAATGAGAGTGAGAACATAACAACACAGCAGGCAGGACCGAATCAGCTTCTACAATAATTTTATTTCCTTTTTTTGCGTTTGAAGTGAAATTTCTTTTCCCCTAAGGTAGACAGTCGACTCCCGGGCAGACCGCTAAAGAAATGCATTGACAGCTGGGAATTGACATCGCAGGAGGCTAATATCTTTAAAAAACAGGCCACAAGGCCTACACCAAGAAGAAAAATAAGGTTTACGAAAGAAAAAAATAGATAATACGGAGACATAAGAGATGTATATATATTATTTTTTGACATCTCATCAAAGATGAAGAAGAATATGGAAGTCTGGGCATTTACGGGGCTGACGACCCTCATAGGCTGGTTCAAGTGATCACTTTACACACGTATAACATTCACCAATTCTACCCATTATTGACAACCACACTACTCAAATTCTTGGAAGAATTATATATATGAACCAATTTAGAAACCTTGTTCTTGAATCACAAGAACTTCACTACAGACATCTATTGGTGAGATGTAAAGAAGCTTTTAATTAAGCAGAAACTCTTATATTAGTATGTGAGGTCCGAATTCTGGATTATAATCACACACATGAGAAACGCCAGAAAATACCACTTTCATTTTTATTATTTAAGCTTATAATTTGACCAGATAATTTATTCACAACATTTTGAGTGTGTCCAATACTTGTGCACAAAATGGAGCTCGTTGGAGATAATCCAGATTTTGTGAACAAGTATTTGGACGCACTCAAAATGTTGTAATATGTATATGTTTAACTTTAACGTGTGGGTAATACAATAGACGTATTAATTTGAGATTTAGATATTTTGAACATATGTATATTATTTGGAAAAATAAAAAGACTCTATTTTTTTTTATCCACTCACTTTAAAAAAATCAAAAACCTAGTTACGGCAACAACGTATTGCCCTCACCAGGGTTTGTTTTATAACTAAACAGACATATAAAAGAAACAGTGAACAAATTATTGGGTTTCGACAAGAATAGGGGTCGGGGTAGTTGTGTTTTAAGTGGGGTAGGAGCGGTGAAGGGGGTAATTGTGGTTTTAGGCTGGGTTTGATTTTAGAGGAAAAATATTAAAAATGTGACTTCGACTTAAATTTATTTGATTACTGATTATATTTATGTTCTGTTTAACTGCTTTTTTATTTTTAAATCTTCCAAATTATATTTATTTTTACTTTTCATTGCTTGTGTATATGATAATTTTATTATTTATTGACTCGGCGTTAACTTTGTGGAATAAAATGATTATTTTATTAAAATTTAACACTTCAATAATCCACTTTAATGAATTTTATTTATATATACGACTAGTTTCGAAAACGACAGATGTTTTCATCTTGTGGTACAAATTAAAACTAACAAACGAAAAATATATTTAGGTGTATATATAGGTTAATAAATATAGGGAGGGGGGTTTGTATATACACCTAATATATACCTAAATATATTTTTTGTTTGTTAGTTTTAATTTGTACCAGAAGATGAAAACATCTGTCGTTTTCGAAACTAGTCGTATGTATAAATAAAACTCATTAATGTGGTATATTCAAGTGTTTAATTTTAATAAAATATGATAATTTTATTTATTTATGTTTTTGGATCATCGCTTCTCGTTTATTTTTCTAGTTCCAGTTCATCTCTGTAACCTTTATTATAAAACGCATACCTCAAACCTGTTCCGCGGATAGCGGTGTCGCCGTACATATAATACCATACAATCCGCGCGGTACAACGCGTAACCTTTCCGCGGTATTTCCAGACACCTCTCGCACTATGGTCTCCTGGCAGCCATCACCATCGGCTGCCATTATCCGCCATCGATCCATAGTGCCGGTGACGTCACTCGGACGATATATCATCGCTATGGCCTTCGGACTGCCACTTACTATGGATGCTAATCGATACGCACATGTATTTATCACATGTGAAGTGCATACCATGTGAGAACACACCTTCAGTTTAAGTTGTATTGGAAAATTGCATCGTATCTACAATTATCACAAAAAAACTAGCTGACTAACTAACCATCATCACGCCGCTTCTCCGCAGGGGTAGGCAGATGATAGAACGCCACACCAATCTTACTTTGCAAACATTCTTCGCTTCATTCACATTCATGCATTCTCGTCGATTATTCCAACTCCTGACCTGTACGCTTTAAAGTATTTGAAATATTTGATAATGCAAAGTTTTTTTTCTTCTCTAGTTGTTCTACTACCATTACAATTCGAACATCTATTTTACAACGTTTTACCGCACATTCGTCTGAGAGAAGGCATTTCGACTGCATTCAATCTACTTAAATCCATCTTATTCCCATGCTTCACTTCCAAACATTATGGTTGGAACCAGGACTCTGTTGTGTATGTCAGTTTAGCTTTTGCTGATAGTAATAATAATAAAGCCCTTATCCGCACCCCAATGGTGCATAGGGCACTGTCTCATATTAACGCAGTGTTATCTTAATCGTTTACACATGAAGGAAAGGTGATCAGCCCTCCGCTTCAGGTACCAGTCCATGGTAATATTGAATAAATATTACAGTGAAAAAATCACTTATTTAATTACCCCCCTTGGGAATCGAACCCGGGACCATTACACTACGGAGGCGGACAGAGTTGCTGATAGAGTTTGACTATCTATAACTAAATTCAGTGCACTATTCACTCTGTTCCCAGCATTCTCTCTCTCTTTTTTTTCATTATCAATTTAATCCCCAGAAAACATACTTCTCATATATATACGAAATCGTTGGGTAATATATCCAAAATAAAACAAGGTTTTTGTTGGATTGAATTCGACATTTATTTATGTATATCTTAATATTAAGATATACATAAATAAATGTAAAATTCAATCCAACAAAAACCTTGTTTTATTTTGGATATATTACCCAACAATTCAATATGGAATTCTACCAACTGTCTGCAGTTACAATAAATATACGAAATTATCTGCCAGTCCCAAAGTTTTTCCATAATATATATATATATATATATATATATATATATATATATATATATATATATATATATATATATATATATATATATACATATATATATATATATATATATATATATATATATATATATATATATATATATATATATATACATATATATATATATAAATATATATATATATATATATATATATATATATATATATATATATATATATATATATATATATTTATATTTTATATAAATATATATATATATATATATATATATATATATATATTTATATATATATATATATATATATAAATATATATAT
This sequence comes from Brachycentrus maculatus, assembly GCF_059751285.1. Lineage (NCBI taxonomy): Eukaryota > Metazoa > Arthropoda > Insecta > Trichoptera > Brachycentridae > Brachycentrus > Brachycentrus maculatus. The sequence continues at coordinate 82,349 of NW_028280807.1, forward strand.
AGAAATACATATATTTATCAATATATTACACGCGTCGACCCTGAATGTCAAATGTATCAAAAAACATCTGATATTAACGCGGTTTGTAATTGATACGAAGTTTGTATATATTAACATTTAAAACCCTGCGCGAATCTGCCAAATAAAAAACATTGACAGTGTTTACAAAAAGCATACTTAAAACATATTTGAATACCTAATCGGTTTTTTACGGGTTGGATTAGGCTCGCAGAACTCTGTCCAAATACCAACGAGTTTTTTGTTTGCGTTTAACGTATAACAACACATTCAACCTTCACGATATTGACAAAACAATGTTTGGTATTTTTTGTATATACAAGGATTGTTGCCATCAAAAATAAGGGAGACAGACACTCCTTTGAACAACATCAAAATTTTTCAGTTGTGCACGTTTTCGGAATGCCCTGAAAAATACTATATCACAGCAAAAGAGGCATATTTTTAACTTAATATATACCCGCTACAGGGCAGAAAGTGTTGTTTTTGCATTTTGAAGAAAAGGTATTGTTTAATTATTTTTTAATAATAATAATAAAACCCTTATCCGCACCCAATGGTGCATAGGGCACTGCGTCATATAAACGCAGTGTTATCTTGATCGTTTACACATGAAGGAAAGGTGATCAGCCCTCCGCTTCAGGTACCAGTCCAGGGTTATATTTAATAAATATTACAGTGAAAAAATCACTTATATTTATTTTACCCCCTTTGGGAATCGAACCCGGAACCTCCATAACGGTAGCCGAGCGTGCTAACCATTACACTACGGAGGCGGACACGGAATTATTTTTTAAATAAACTAAATATTTTTCAAATGGAGAAAAAACATTCAGGTTTAGCCTAAAAAGATCTGTTGCACAGTAAAAAAGTTCTAAAAGTTGCTTGATATTTATGTTTAATACATTTTATTATATCTTTAAACTTTAAAAACAATCTCCTGAAAAATCTAGTTTTTTGATATATGACGTTGTTGAAAGGAGTGAGCGATATATTAAGGTGAGGAAATGCAATTGAGATGGTATGAGCACGAACAGAACTTGATCATGTTGTGGACCAGATAATAACTGTGGATTTACCTCGAAAGAATTCTAGAGGAAGACCAAAGAATTCATGATAACATGATAATGTTATGAGAAGTTAACGGTTAAATGATTTGGGACTCTTGCTAGAAGACATGGGTTATTATACCTGTTTATTGTTTTTTTTATATTTTGCCATGTATTAGTTTTGGTTATTTTTAAAAAATCTTTTTGGTACTTTATTATTTGTGTTCCAGTCTTGTTAACCTTAATTTCATGTCCCAAAATGAGAAATAGAAATTACTCATCGGGAATATAATATATATATATATATATATATATATATATATATATATATATATATATATATATATATATATATATATATATATATATATATATATATATATATATATATATATATATATATATATATATATATATATATATATATATATATATATATATATATATATATATATATATATATATATATATATATATATATATATATATATATATATATATATATATATATATATATATATATATATATATATATATATATATATATATATATATATATATATATATATATATATATATATATATATATATATATATATATATATATATATATATATATATATATATATATATATGACTTATGTATGTAATATATTTTGAAAAATAAAATAATAAACCAGCCAAATGCCATTGGAACATCTACCATACATGGTTTTGCCACACTGGGAGATCGCATTTCGACTGCATTCAGTCTACTTTCATCCTTTTGTCACTAACTTCACTCTTTTCTTCCATACTTTATTCTAAGTCCATATTAATATTCCATTGTTTGCAAAGCACCCATGTCTGCTAGCAAGAGTCCCATATCATTTAACCATTAACTTCTCATTATCATCAGAACCATTTGTCATCAGAAATGGCCGTAATTGCGGGAAATAAATTACGAAGACAATCGTTTGAACTTTCGAAACGGCAGATGGACCTTTTCTATGGATGCGCAGAGAACATAGTAAGCTTCTCACTTTTCAATATAGTCATTAGGTTATTGCAAAAGTGGTACAACGATCTGAAGTTAAAAGTGATTTAGTTGCTTATTCGTATAAATGAGAGGTTTTTTAGGCCCAGCATTCGTAAAGTCGCAACTTATTTTTTTCTAAATCCAGGTAACATTTTACGTGATGAAAAAACGAAAAAATGAAAAAACCGTGTTTTTCACAAAACAAGGTTTTTTCATTTAAAGAAAAGATTTTATTCGAAATAATTCTATGGTTTTAAAAAGAAAAAAGCAGTTGAAAGGTTTGGAGTTAAAAAAAATATGTAAAAATATTTATTTTTGATGCTTACCTTCCGAAAGCAGAAGTCATAAATAAACTCAAGTGGTATAAAAACAATTGTTTTCTTTAATAATTTTTTTAAATATTTATGTTTATAATTTTTTTAAATGTATATTCTAAAAAACAAAAAATATATATCCTAATAGTTTTTTTTAATTGGGCGTGAAGAGACATGTGACCGCTCCGGTGGTCATCGGAGCGATGAATGCGATTTAACGAATGATGGGCCTTAATCAAAACTTGAAATTGAACGAGCAAAAATGCAAATAGCGTTTAAAGCTAAAGCTTTAAGCAATAAATTGTCATGAATTACAAACAAAAAGCAAATTTTGTATTTGATATATCGCTCACTCCTTTCAAGAACGTCATAAATCAAAAAACATGATTTTTCAGGAGAACGTTTTTAAAGTTTGAAAATAAAATACAATGTATTAAAAATAAATATCAAGCCACTTATCGAACTTTTTACTGTGCAACAGATCTTTTATGTAAAATCTAACGGTTTTTTCTCCATTTGAAAAATATTTAGCTTATTTTAAAAAATTATTAAACAATACATTTTTTTCAAAATGCAAAACCAACACTTTCTGCCCTGTAGCAGGTAAATATTAAGTTTAAAAATATGCCTCTTTTGCTGGGATATAGTACATTTTCTGGGCATTCCGAAAACATGCACAACTCAAAATTGACGTTTTTTGATTTATGACGTTCTTGAAAAGAGTGAGCGATATGTGAGCAAAGTTTACGAATGTCATTTATTATTCCTATATACTCGTTTATTTATATAGTTTTTAATTAATTGCTTCAGCAGTCACTTGGCGATAATTTTTATCAATTTTAAATCTAAGTTTTACTTGTTAAATACCACTATTTCATTTAAACAGTGTTCGAAAATGACCATAGACTACAACAAATAGAGCTGCCAATAATTCGGCAATGACACCAACACTAAAATAACTCCATCGTTTCTGTGACGTCATTCATTGCCAACTTACGAAAATAACGTTTTTTCGAAGGCGAATTTTCCAAAAGAAAATTATAAACAAAAATATTAATTATATCGGCTGTTATAAACACTTCACGAGTCTTATACAATCCTTTATAGGTTGAGTATGTTAAATTAGATATTCCTCCCGTCTGACAAAGATCCATTATTTTGCGTTTAATACATTTGGCAGTTTCTCATTTCATCTCTGTCAACCTATGACTGGTGTATATTATATACAGTGGCGGTACTTCCCTAGAAGCCCAAAAGCCCGGCTTGCCAAACAACTCCAAATAAAAATGACTAAATCTAGACCAAATGATTAAAAATACATAATTAATGTATGACTGTTTTTCAATTATCGCTCGCTTATGATTATTAAACACTATGCATGCCATTATATGGCGATGGTACTTATTGGTGATGGTTGATATCTGGGGAAGATATTTTATTATAGTGAACATTTTCTTTATTCAAAGTTACATGTACCTTACAAAAGTTACATGTAATACATACACATAATAATACGTACTTATTTTTACAATGATTACAATACATTGTTTATATTTATAATACTTTCTGGGTGCTTACTATACTGGGAATGATATCGCTCACTCCTTTCAAGAACGTCATAAATCAAAAATCGTCAATTTTCAGTTGTGCATGTTTTCGGAATGCCCAGAAAATGTACCATATCCCAGCAAAAGCGGCATATTTTTAACTTAATATTTACCCGCTACAGGACAGAAAATGTTGTTTTTGCATTTTGAAGAAAAGGTATTGTTTAATTATTTTTTAAGCATACTTAATATTTTTCAAATGGAGTAAAAACCTTCAGGTTTTATCTAAAATGATCTGTTGCACAGTAAAAAGTTCAATAAGTGGCTTGATATTTATTTTCAAAACATCATGTTATATTTTTAAACTTTAAAAACGTTCTCCTGAAAAATCAAGTTTTTTGATTTATGACGTTCTTGAAAGGAGTGAGCGATATGAGGTGAAGAAATTATAGGTACATCATATATTCACGAATGTGAAAAATAATTCGTTTGCCTTACTGGTTAACTCTAGGCACGCCACTGATTGTATACAATGCATTTTTTCCATAGACAGATCATTTTGAAAGATATCCATAGAAGGAAACCATTATTGACATTTTCAATAGCAAAATTTTACATTACAAAAAACATCGTGGATTTATTATTATATGTTAACAGTGTGCACAAATAATATGAAAAGTCTAACTGTATTCTATCCGCCTTCATGGTGTCGTGGTTAGTGCATTTGGCAACTGTGCTGGAGGTCGCAAGTTCGAATGGTGGTAATATTAAATGATTTTTATCTTATCTCGCCAATAGATGTCTCTAGTGAAATTCTAGTGATTCAAGCACTATGTTTCGAAATTGGACCATATAACTTGAAGTTCCAAGAATTTGAGTAGTGTGGTTGTCAATCATGGTGAATTGTTGGTGAATGTTACACGTGTGTAAAGTGATCACTTAAAGCCAGGTCTTAAGTTCTGTAAATGCCCAGACTTCCATATATGTTGTCAAAAATGTATCTCTTAATTGGAGATAATCCAGATTTGTGAACATGTATTTAGACACACTCGAAACATTGTGTTATGTCAGTGCTGAAATTATTACATGATTGATATTTCATTGTCTTTGATTTCCGCCTCCGTGGTGTAATGGTCAGCGAGTTTAGCTACCGCGCTGGAGGTCCCGGGTTCGATTCCCAGGGAGGGGGAGTTAAAATAAACATTAGTAATTTTACACAGTAATATTTATTTAATATTACCCTGGACTGGATCCTGAAGCGCAAGAGTTATCACTTTGCCTTCATGTAAGTAACGTTCAAGATTAATAATAATAATAATAAAACCCTTATCCGCACCCCAATGGTGCATAGGGCACTGCGTCAAATAAATGCAGTGGATCGTTTACACATGAAGGAAAGGTGATCAGCCCTCCGCTTCAAGTACCAGTCCAGGGTAGTATTGAATAAATATTACAGCGAAAAAATCACTCATATTTATTCTTACCCCCCCTGGGAATCGAACCCGGGTCGTCCAGAACGGTAGCCGAGCGTGCTGACCATTACACTACGGAGGCGGACAAAATTACACGTTCAAGATTACACTGCGTTAATTATATCCAGTGCCCTATGCACCATTGGGTACGGATAAGGGTTATAAGTAAGTATAAAGTAGTAAGTAGGTACTAACTATTAATATCAAGCAATATCCTATTAAACACAGTTTTTACGACACATATTTTTTCAAATTTGCATTCAATTATGATTGAAATCGTTTTGTTCGCAGTGTAGGAGTTCAAATTCTGATATCGACTGCCCACCGAGATCAATTTATTACTGTTTTACATATAAATTAACAAAAAAACTAAGTACCTACCCAGTTAGATTATCAAATTTGTTCTTAACCTTCATCTGAAATAGCATGATCCCACGACGAGGTACTAACAGCGTCATCTCAGAAGTAAACACAAAATTAATACAAAAATAATCTTTTTGTACATATAACACAAAATTTTGCATGTGTCCTAACACTTGTTCACATATCGCTTACTCCTTTCAAGAACGTCATATTTTAAAAAACTTGATTGTTCAGGAGATCGTTTTCAAAGTTTAAAATATAATAAAATGTAATTAAAAATAAATATCAAGCCACTTATTGAACTTTTTACTGTGCAACAGATCTTTTAGGTAAAACCTGAAGGTTTTTTCTCCATTTGAAAAATGTTTAATAAATTAAAAAAAATAATTAAACAATACCTTTTCTTCAAAATGCAAAAACAACATTTTCTGCCCTGTAGCGGGTAAATATTAAGTTAAAAATATGCCTTTTTTGCTGGGATATAGTACATTTTCTAGGCATTTCGAAAACATGCACAACTGAAAATTGACGAATTTTGATTTATGACGTTCTTGAAAGGAGTGGGTGAAATGTGGATTATTTCCAATCAGAAGTTATTTTTACATAATTTTTTGACTTCATCTCAACATAGATGAAGAAAAATGTGGAAGTCTGGTAATAGGTTTGTTTGAAAGTGATCACTTTACACACGTGTTACATTCACCAATTCTACCCATGATTGACAACCACACTACTCAAATTCTTGGAAGTTCTATAAGTATATATGATCCAATTTTGAAACATTGTACATTAATCACTTAGGATTTCACTAGAGACATCTATTGGTTAGATGAATAAGCTATTTTATTGAGCAGAAACATTTTCATTAGTATGTGAACTCAGAATCCTGGATTATAATCACATACACGAGAAACGGTAGACTCTATCCTTTTCATTTTATTATTTTAGCTTTTAATTTGACCAGTTTATTCATTTAAATCATTTTAGTGTGTCCAAATTCTCGTTCACAAATGTGAAAAGTTGCTCCCTTAACGAGCGACATTTCGCATAACGAGTAACAGAGAAAGGACAATTCCCCTTTTACGACATTCACTTGTGAGCCGGGACTTCCGAGCCAGTCAACAAAAAATGTTTCGCTTAACGAGTAAGATTGCTGGTAACGAATTGCGCTCGTTATGAGAGGTTCCACTGTGATTGGAATTAGGAACAGAGAGAGACCGATGAAAACTTGGCATGATCAAGTATGTCAAGTGCTTGATAGTGGTCAAGTGAGGAGTCGGGATGATTGGAATGTCGCTCACTCCTTTCATGAACGTCATAACTAAAAAAAACTGTATTTTCAGGAGAACGTTTTTAAAGTTTAATAATTTTCAATTTCAATTTCAATTTATTCAATAAAAAAATAATATATACATAACAAACAATATTCAAGGCGTATATATTAAAAGTAAAAGTAAGCAAGAAGACTTAAAGGTGTAGAAGAATCCCGCTTCGGAAAACTCCTTCGGACACATGGAACAGATCAATATCCAATGTGATATTGTTCAACATAGCGGTAGCTCTTCCTACAGGCATAACCATCGGCAGGTTGGTCCTGTGTATAGGAATGTGAATAATACAATTTATGAAAAATATTTATCAAGCCAATCATTGAACTTTTTACTGTACAACAGATCTTTTTCGGTAAAACCTAAAGGTGTTTTTCTCCATTTGAAAAATATGAAGTATATTGAAAAAAATAATTAAACATAACCTTTTCTTAAAAATCCAAAAACAACACTTTCTGCCCTGTAGCGGGTAAATATTATGTTAAAAATTTGCTTCTGTTGCTGGGATATAGTACATTTTCTGGGCATTCCGAAAACATGCACAGCTGAAAATTGACGATTTTTGATTTATGACGTTCTTGAAAGGAGTGAGTGATATATGAGGAGATGTATGAATGTTGGTGAGTCAAAGATTATTTGCAAAGATAGATTGGTGAGGCGTTCTATCTCTCTGCCTACCCCTGTGAGAAAGCGAATTGATGGTTGGTTAGTTAGTTAAGTACCATAAAGTGAATGAAAAATACCTAATATGATAATCCGCGATTACCGAAGCGAAACTTTGTGACTAGTTTTTAATATCACTATTATTAATTACACATACTTTTACTTTAATTAGCTAGAATTAAAACATTTAATTTTAATGTAAATACGGTATTACAAAAGGCGACCGAATGCTGTAGAAATGCGATCTCTCAGGCTAATGTGCGGTAAAACGATGTATGATGTTCGATGATGCTAGATGTTCGAACGGTGATATAAGGAAGGAATGCAAGGCTGTGATAAGCATTATACAATAGATAAAATTAAGGAAGGTGTGTTGAGATGGTTTGGGCATGTAAATCGAATGAGTGAAGAAATAATAGTGAAACAAATTTATGAGGCGAATGTAGTTGGTTATAGAAGCAGGGGAATACCGGGAAAATCTTAGCATGATAAAGTATTCAACCCATTATAATCGTCATTAAGAAAATATTTTAGCTACTCACATTTTTTTAAATAAAAAAATACTTATAGCTATATCGTTGTACGGGGAAAACCTCGTTAATTCAATAGATGCTAAATAAATTAAATAAAATATTATATGGAAATAAAAAAAAAAATGAAAAAGAAACATGCAAGCATTACCGATGAAATTTATTTATTTATTTATTTAAACTTGTACAGAAAATAAAAAGTACATTGGCGGACTTATTGCTAAAAAGCAATATCTTCCAACCGACCAAAAACGGACCAGTGATATTGATCAAAACGTTTGATACCATATATAGCCGTTTGCAATCAGTGGGCAGATAGTACTAAATTAATTTAAAATTAAGAAGTGCGTTGAGATGGTTTGGACACGTGGAACGAACGAGTAAGGAAATAGCGACAAAACGAACTTATGACGCGAATTAAGTAAGAAAAGTCGCAGAGGAAGACAGTGAAAAGTTTTTCACTGTCTTCCTCTGTGACAGCATAATCAGGTATTTTACACACTTGAAAATGGTCAGGTAAGAAGTCGCATAATCGGCGCGTGTGTATGAGAAGTTGCACAAATCGCTCACTCCTTTCAAGAACGTCATAAATCAAAAATCGACAATTTTCAGTTGTGCATGTTTTCGGAATGCCCAGAAAATTTACTATATCCCAGCGAAAGCGGCATATTTTTAACTTAATATTTACCCACTACATGGCAGAAAGTGTTGTTTTTGCATTTTGAAGACAATGTATTGCTTCATTATTTTTTGAAATAAACTAAATATTTTTCAAATGGAGAAAAAATCTTCAGGCTTTACCTAAAAAGATCTGTTACACAGTAAAAAGTTCAATAAGTGGCTTGATATTTATTTTTAATACATTGTATTATATTTTTAAACTTTAAAAACGTTCTCCTGAAATATCAAGTTTTTTGATTTATGACGTTCTTGAAAGGAGTGGGCGAAATGCGTAAGAGGCGAAGAATATTTTCAAATACAGTGGTGAGGCGTTCTATTCTCTCTGCCTACCATGTTAAAACAATAATTTAAAAAATCTCATATCAAAACAATACAGTTTATTTAATTTTTTTATATTTTTTCTATGCAAATTGTAATCGGAGATGGCCGTTTTGTCGTTTGAGCCGAAGCTATATGTATTTCCTGTGAAGTATCACAATGGGATTTTAAAACCCGATGAAAATACAATGGGATTAAGAAGAAATAATAATATAATAGGAAAATACCATTATATTAATATTCCGACACGACGTTTTGTCATATCGGAAAAATTGACCATTTCTTAGAAATGTATTGTATTTTATAGCCAGGCATTTCAAAATTAAGAATTACATATTGTAACGTTAAATGAAATAATATTTCTAAAAGACACATGGAAAATATCAGATATTTAGGTGTTTTCAAACATCAATATTTTTATATTATTTTTTGACATCTCATCAAAGATGAAGAAGAATATGGAAGTCTGGGCATTTACGGGGCTTACGACCGTCATAGGCTGGTTTAAGTGATCACTTTACACACGTGTAACATTCACCAATTCTACCCATTATTGACAACCAATAGATGTCTCTAGTGAAGATCTAGTGATTCAAGAACAAAGTTTCTAAATTGGTTCATATATATAGAACTTCCAAGAATTTGAGTAGTGTGGTTGTCAATAATGGGTAGAATTGGTGAATGTTACACGTGTGTAAAGTGATCACTTAAACCAGCCTATGACGGTCGTAAGCCCCGTAAATGCCCAGACTTCCATATTCTTCTTCATCTTTGATGAGATGTCAAAAAATAATATAAAAATATTGATGTTTGAAAACACCTAAATATCTGATATTTTCCATGTGTCTTTTAGAAATATTATTTCATTTAACGTTACAATATGTAATTCTTAATTTTGAAATTAACTAAAACTTCTAAAAAAACACTCATAAAATCCTCGATATATACATGAGTATTAAAACACCATATTAAATTAAATGTCACCCAATATTTCAAGGTTTTAAAGGTTCCCAATTAAAGCATGGTAATAACGTATGTGATACGATCAATCCGGTAAAGGGTTGAGGAATACCTGAGATTGGTTTAAAATATTGCTACGAAAGTAAAAGTTACCTGAGAATTACGGTTTTTCAAATACAATATTATAAACACAGTAAAAGTATCACATATTTAAATATATAAAACCCTTAAGGGTTGTCACATTAAAAATAAATGTCACCTACTACTCGAGTGTTTTCATATTCAATTGAATGTCACACAATATTCAAAAGTTCCCAATGAAACTTTGACAACACTGCGATTATATGACGCAGTGCCCTATGCACCATTGGGGTGCGGATAAGGGTTTTATTATTATCATTATATTCAATAGTTCTCAATGAAACGTTGACAAATTTATACCTAAAATTGGTTTCAAAATATCACGATGAAAGTAAAAATTAAACGAGAATTAAGGTTTTTCGAATATCATGAACACGGTAAAAATATCTCATATTATAGTGAATTCAAAATTATGTTAATCTAAATATCACCAAAAAATTTATACCTATAAATTTATACAAAAAATACTTGAAAATGGTCAGATTAGGAGTCGTAACAATCGGCGGGTATTTATGAGGAGATGCATGAACGTGGAAGAGGCGAAGAATGTTTACAAAGACAGAGTGGTGTGGCGTTCTATTCTCTCTGCCTACCCCTGCGAGGAAGCGGCGTGATGGTTAGTTAGTTAGTTAGTTACCAAAAAATTCAAGGTTTCAAAAGTTCCCAATGAATGTAAAAAGTAGGATTTATATATATTAAAGTATCTCAAAGTATATTTATCTTCAATATTCTTATAATATTTTAAAGTATCATTAAAGCATTTTACAATTATCAAATTAAAATAAATGTCACCCAATATTCAAATGTTCCCAATGAAACGTCGACATATTTATACCAGATATTTGTATGATATTTCATACCTGAAATTGTTTTCAAAATATCACGATGAAAGTAAAAATTACCTGAGAATCAAGGGGTCCAAAATACCACAATCGGAGAATAATCGTGACATTTAAAGGTTTCACATGACTCACTTCACGACCAACACGAACTAAAAATCACTTCAAAACTTTTCCAAACACCAACTGATATGAACAGAAATGCGTCGCACTGACGTACAAAATTCCCAACAACGTTACAACAATACGTCGAGGTTTTCTTTAATTTACAGCGATGATTCCCACGAATATGAGGAAATTTACTGGAATTATCGGAAAACGCACTGACTGTTTGATCGATCCGCTGGCAGTCGCGATAATTTAACGTAAACTAGCGAAAGCAAAGCCGTCGACACAGCCGCACACTTTGAATATCCGCGGTCGACTGGTGACGGTTGAAAACACACTGAATACTGCATTTGCCAGTCCTAATTAAGCTCGATGCACACAGGTGTGTACAGGTAACCGTCGTCTTACGCCGGGGTTCTGTTCCGAACGCCAGTTAAATAATATCGGCGTAAAATGAACACATCGTGAATCAGCGTAAATCAAGCCGTTTACCTGTATTTCAATTATAGATTTGACATCAATTGTATGGAATAAAATGATAAATTATTATAAAAATTAAATAATTTCTTTCATTAATTGATTCGGCACTATGTGGTCTTATCTATAAATTTTTAATTTATGTTTTACCTGGTTAATAAGATTTTTTTAAAATCTATTGCGACACGTGTTCTATGCATCCCGCATTATTTTGAAACACTATATTATTTATTTAATTTAACCATGGACTGAAGCGGAGGGCTGGTCACCCTTTCTTTCTATATTAACGATCAAGATAACACTGCGTTTACATGATCCAGTGCCCTATGCACCATCGGGTGCGATAAGGGTTTGCATATTATGAAGCTATGAATTTTAGATATTAATATTTAAGTTTTCCTTAGTAATTACTAAGTAAAACATAAATTTTAAATTTATAGAGTTGTGTCCTTGGGGCGTTGAAGGATAAAGAGGGATGGGAACTGTTCCATATTTATATTTATTTAATTAAATAATAATAAACTCATAATTCACATAGAGATTACTTATAACTAGAGCGAAATCCAGAATTTGTAAAAAAAAAATTAGACACTCAAAATACTGCAAAGAATGCAGGAGAAGAGAGATTTTTTCCTCCTTTCTCCTTACATTTCAAAATACTTTTTTCTTCTCAAAACCATACATTTATTTCGAAGAAAAACTAATTATTTCACTACAAAAACGGCGTTTTAAACAAACAAAAAACTTCAATTATGTCAAATTTTACCTGGGTTCAAAGAAAATTATATTGCGGACCATCGATTATCCCGCCTTAAATAGTGATGATAAAAATAATGAATGGATTTCATAGGTGAAAATATGTCATTCGGATGAAGGCCAGTCCTAAGAATACCGAGTATGGTTTTATTTCAAAGATACGAGATTTATGAATAAAAGCCAATCGAATAATGAATCAAACTTTTCGGAATTTCTCCGCATCATAATTTTTCTATTTTATCAGCAATACTGTTTATAATATTTATCAATAATTAGACGAGTTTCGTCAATTTTATCGTGGAATTATCAGTGATATTTATCTGTCATCGATCTGCTCCAAAAATATATTGACTCATATTATATATATATATATCCGTAGCGTAATGGTCAGCACGCTCGGCTACCGTTCTGGAGGTCCCGGGTTCGATTCCCAAGGGGGGTGAAATAAATATAAGTGATTTTTTCACTGTCATATTTATTCAATATTACCCTGGACTGGGTACCTTCATGTGTCATCCATCAAGATAACACTGCGTTTATATGACGCAGTGCCCTATTCACCATTGGGGTGCATAGGGCACTGCGGATAAGGGTTAAAAATAAATAAATATATATATTTATATATATATATATATATATATATATATATATATATATATATATATATATATATATATATATAAATATATATATATATATATATATATATATATATATATATATATATATATATATATATATATATACATATATATATATATATATATATATATATATATATATATATATATATATATATATATATATATATATATATATATATATATATATATATATATATATATATATATATATATATATATATATATATATATATATATATATATATATATATATATATATATATATATATATATATATATATATATATATATATATATATATATATATATATATATATATATATATATATATATTTATATATATATATATATATATATATATATATATATATATATATATATATATATATATATATATATATATATATATATATATGTGTGTATAATATATATATATATATATATGTATTTATATATTTACTATATAATATTTATAATATATGTTTCAATAATACTAATAAACTATTTATTCTATAGAAACAATTACTTACTTACAAAAATTTCTACTATACGTTACGCTGTTCCTCTCCAATAAAGACACTAGTGTTTATATACTCTTGTGTTTGTAGAAGGACTTCATTGTTTATTGTTTGTACTTAATTAATGATAAAATTCTGATATTTTCTTAATTTAAAACAAAGTAGTTTAATATCTTGCATCTTTTTATATTAATATTCTTAAGGAGGTCATTGAAATATTTATTTCCCAAATATTTTTAATTGTGTTGGAACTGCTGGTGTTGCATTTAACAAAAAACAATTCTAAAATTATTTTGAAATATTTAGGATCCTTTTTTAGGAATCTTAAGGATAATTGAACAATTTTTATATTTTAAAATGGTTTCCACATGAAGGAATGAAGTATCCATCCCCGAACAAGACAAAGGATTTGTTAAAACCGGTTGAAAAAAATGTAATTAAAATGAAAAAGTGGTTACAAACAAGGTTTGCGCTTGATTTTTTTTTTTAAATTTGTTAATTGCAATTTATAAATAATACTGCTTTATAAAACAAGAATGAACTTTGTAAAGTATAATATTTGGAAGTCCTAACAAAAAGTTACATTTCTAATATTACCTACAATAAAAAATCCTTTTAATGCAAATCTGTTCTGTTTACTGTATTCTATCGAAATTTTAATTAAAGTTGTAACAAAACGTGACCAATCCTGTGTTAAACCATATGAAATCATTAAATCGCACCAAAACGTAACAATTTTACAAGCTAGAATTCCTGATTACTTAAAATCATTTATAATGGAAATGTAACGTTTTGGTGAAGACCTTCACATATCGGTCACTCCTTTCAAGAACATCATAAATTAAAAATCTTCAATTTTCCATTGTGCATGTTTTCGGTATGCCCAGAAATTGTACTATATCCCAGCAAAAAAGGCATTTTTTTTCTTAATACTTACCCGCTACAGGGCAAAAAGTGTTGTTTTTGCATTTTGAAGAAAAGGTATTGCTTAATTATTTTTTTGAATATGCTAAATATTTTCAACACGAGAAAAAAACCGTAAGGTTTTACCTAAAAATATCTGTTGCACAGTAAAAAGTTCAATAAGTGACTTGATATTTATTTTCAATACATTGTGTTATATTTTTAAACTTTAAAAACGTTCTCCTGAAAAATACAGTTTTTCGATTTATGGACGTTCTTGAAAGAAGTGAGCGATAAAATAAAACAAAATACAGATATTTTTGTATTACAAAAAAGCAGTCCGATGTGATGGGGCCCTAAGGTTACACATGGGCCACAATAGGTATTAAGTGGACTTAATTCTACCTGCGAGGTACCTGCAACTGCTCTACACATGCACACAAACCTAACATGTACAAATACCATTGTTGGGGTCATATATACACACACAGGTATTTTACTCAAATCCTCGCTTCTCGGGTCGCGGAGTGGCTACAGCAAGGGTCACCTGCGCTATACGCAGCAAACAGCCATCTTACTTGGAACTTTGACCCCGGTGGTGCATAGGGCACTGCGTCAAGTGATGTCAGGTGGTTTCTATATCCAAAATTTAAGGGTACTTTTCTCATTACTTTTTGACAGCTCATCAAAGATGAAGATGAATATGGAAGTCTGGGCATTTACAGGTCTGACGACCGTCATAGGCTGGTTTAAGTGATCACTTTACACACGCGTAACATTCACCAATTTTACCCATTATTGACAACCACACTACTCTTTTTTTTTTTAATTACCTAACGTCCAAGTGACACTGATATCTAGCTACGGCTTATGCAACACCGATTATCATGTCCCTACTCAGGCTTCAACTTTATAAGTTTCATAGCCTATGCCCTACTCGTGAATAGATTTGTACGGTAATTATAATATAATTTTAAATTATAATTTTGATTATAAAATAATTATAGTTTATAAATAGGACGTTTGCCTCTTGTAACAGCCTTCATTACACATAACACATTACATATTACACATACACAAATGATTGAGTAGGTACTCATAATAGGTACCCAGTATCAATATCTCCATTCGCTAGAGTTTCGTAATCACATATCTGCACTTTCTCGAGTTGTGGACCAAGTTTCGCAACAGCATAACTCCACGCGCGATATTTTTACTGCCAACAGCGCGTGTTCTCAGTCGGCTTTAAACTATGACCTCGAGTTGAAAAGTACATAGAAAAAGGCATTAATATGCCTTATTAGGTCAAATGTGCAAAGGCAAATAGCCGCAAGTTAAAAACAGTAGTTTTGAGATAAAAGAGTTCATAGTTAACTTAAAATGATGCTTTTTGCCAACACATGTCGTTCACTCCTTTCAGCAACGTCATATATATATATATATATATATATATATATATATATATATATATATATATATATATATATATATATATATATATATATATATATATATATATATATATATATATATATATATATATATATATATATATATATATATATATATATATATATATATATATATATATATATATATATATATATATATATATATATATATATATATATATATATATATATATATATATATATATATATATATATATATATATATATATATATATATATATATATATATATATATATATATATATATATATATATATATATATATATATATATATATATATATAAAGATTTCTCAGGAGATTGTTTCAAAGTTAAAAAAATAAAATAAAATGTATTAAAAATAAATATCAATCCACTTATTGAACTTTTTACTATGCAACAGATCTTTTTAGGTAAAACCTGAATGTTTTTTTACCATTTGAAATATATTAAGTATATTTAAAAAAAAATAAACGGTACCTTTTCTTCAAAATGCAAAAACAACACTTTCTGCCCCGTAGGGGGTAAATATTAAGTTAAAAATATGCCGCTTTTGCTGGGATATAGTACCTACATTTTCTGGGCATTCCAATAACATGCACTACTGAAAATTAACGATTTTTGATATATGACGTTGTTGAAAGGAGTGAGCGATGTATGCAATATGTTTTGAAATAAATAAATATAAAAATATAAATAATCGTTTACAACTTTATATGCTCTTATGTCTCTTATTCATTGTCGCTGAATTGAATAATAATACTCGTATTGTAAAATATGCTTAGTTAATTGGTATTCATAGTGCAAGGGGTTCCTTGACTTGGTAGCATCCTTTTATGGCTGAAAACTTACAAGAACAGTTGGTTCAGTAGTTGTCAACGTGTTTTTTTTACAAAAAAAAAAAATTGTAAAATAAATTATCTGTTTTTTTTTAATTGCCTAACGTCCAAGTGACTCCGAAATCTAGCTACGGCTTATGCAACACCGTTTATCATGTCCCTACTAAGGCTTTAACTTTTAAGTTTCATAGCCCATGCCTACTCGTGAGTGGATTTACTCTTCATGTTTAATAATAATAATAATAAAACCCTTATCCGCACCCCAATGGTGCATAGAGCACTGTGTCATATAAACGCAGTGTTATCTTGATCGTTTATGCATGAAGGAAAGGTGATCAGCCCTCCGCTTCAGGTACCGTCCATGGTAATTTTGAATAAATATTACAGTGAAAAAATCACTTACATTTATTTTACCCCCCTTGGGAATCGAACCCGGGACCTCCAGAACGGTAGCCGAGCGTGCTGACCATTACACTACGGAGGTGGACATGTTTAAAGTTACTATAATTTCATGTAATTCATGAGTGAAAATTCCAGGCAAAGACACTCGCTTGATCTGAAAAAATACTTTATGGAAAGATTTATATAAGTCAGTAATAGAGGCAACAGCGGTCAGTATTATGAAATAATCCATTTCGAATAGGTCAGTATTGAATACAAAACCTTTAACTGTTTATTGCGTGGATTTTAATATATGCACTTAACTTTTGACTATTATTTTTTTAACTTTGTAAGGATAAAACTATTCCATTAAAAAATAAAAATAAATTAAAAAATTTATCAAGCTGTTTTAAAATTAAATCAATATGTTAAAAATATGGACCGGCTTAAGACAAAAACTAGGTCAGTATTATAGCCACTTACCTTATAGTGTTTAGTCATATTTCATTATATTGTTTTCACTCATTTTTTTTTATATTTTCTCATTTTTTTAGTATCTCATTTGCTTATTTTAAATATCTTCCGTTAAATGTTTTTTTTTTTATATTTTGCCATGTATTAGTTTTAGTTATTTAAAAATTCTTTTTTGTAATTTTATTATTTGTGTTCCAGTCTTGTTAACCTTAATCCCATGTCCCAAAATCAGAAATAGAAATTACTCACCGGGAATATTATATATATATATGACTTATGTATGTATCATGTTTTTTATTATGTTTTGTCCGCCTCCGTAGTGTAATGGTCAGCACGCTTGGCTACCGTTCTGGAGGTCCCGGGTTCGTTTCCCAGGGGGGTTTAATAAATATAAGTGATTTTTTCACTCTAATATTTATTTAATATTACACTGGACTGGTACCTGAAGTGGAGGGCTGATCACCTTTCCTCCATGTGTAATTGATCGAGATAACACTGCGTTTATATGAAGCAGTGCCCTATGCACCATTGGGGTGCGGTAAGGGTTTTTTTTTATTATTATGTTTTATGTTTTGAAAAATAAATAAATCAATAATATTTTTATCATGCATATTTTATAATAAATCATAAAATCATACATATTTTATAATAAAACATACACAATAAATCATACATATTTTTTCTTCAATGTTTCTTGCTTTGGTGACACATTTTATAAAACTTTATAAAATAAAACCAAAACTTTGTTTTTAACCACTATTACTTTTGGTACTTTTCTCTAACCGGTTTCGGCAAGAGCCTTGTCATCTTCAGGGATGTATATGTCTATCCCTGAAGATGAAAGGTTCTTGTCGAATTCGAAAAAAATCGAAAAGTGAGTTGTTTTGCCCTCAAAATATTGCGAAAATTGATCGCTGTTTCTCCCTCACAAATTTTTGCATACTTCGAATTTTGGTTGGTTGGAATATATTGCTTTTTTAGCAATAAGCCCGCCAATGTACTTATTTTTTTCTGTACATAATGTTTAAATAAATAAATAAATTTGATTTCAAATCAAACGGCGTACAAAGTGTACAAACACTGCTTTAAACTCTTACTAAACTAGACCAAAACTTTTAGGAAATTTAAGATTTTGAGCACACATACACACTTTACCTCAAAGCTTCTAATATTTTTAAAAAAAAACATAATTTTTGATTATAAATAGTTGACGACACCTTCAAATACAAAGGTAGGTACATTGGGTAGGTATTTGGTCGTAGCGCGTGGCTAGCTGCTGGCTATAAATAATTAAACGAATCAACGCACACACAAGTTGCAGTTGGCGGGAAGCCTTGCTGCTGCGGTCGGTTCCGGCCGCCATGTTTTCGTACCGGAAGTCGACGTTTTACGAATTTGGTGCAAAAAAAAAACTGCTTAGAACTCTTAGAAAATTAAATATTTTATCGATATTTCATTTTTTTTAATGACATCTCAACTAGATGAAGAATATGAAGGCGTGAATATCATTGGCTGGTTTGAGTGACCACTGTACTGTAAAATTCACCATTCTATCAATAATAACTTAAATTTCTTATTTAAAAAAAACTACTTTTCGTTATATCATATGGTATATTTGGTGATCTGTCCTGCTTAAGAGTCGTCTTCCTTGGGGTTGGTCATGCAATGCAATGTGGGGGAGTCTGGATGGATCCATTCTCCTCACACGCGCATACCGTTGTCTCCTTCGTTGCCTTCCCCACCTAACGACATCTTCCATCTCGCATATTTCCCTTATCCTGGTGTTCCTTATTCTATCACGTAGACTCTTGCGAGATATGCTCCATAGAGTCTTCATTTCTGACACTCTTAGCGCGTTTTTGTTACTGCATTCAATCCATATCTTATAATATTAAAATGATAATAAATTAAACGCAGTATCTTTTAAAGAGGATATCTTTATTTTAACATAGTATATACATCGTAACAATACAATTAGATTAGCATAAATAATATACACAAACCACACAATTAAATGCTTAGAATTTCACATAAATAACTTACGAAGGTGGACACAGTACCATTTACATAAATACAATATCAACTAAACTTGACCAGACACGGTCACAATCACAATATCCCTATAGAGTAGCTAACTTTATTATAATACACACACAAAGTCAGTAAAATATTCAGCAAATAAATATTTACAAATTAAAATAAATTGAGCATTTTTTTATAAAGTTTGTTTGGCATACGGAAGTATTTAAAGCCTTCTACAATTCTATATAAATAAAGAGTTTGTTTGTTCAAAATCTTAATTCTTCTTAAGTTACTTAGCAATCGCCTTGAAATTTTGACACAAAGTTGCATTTATTTTATATATACACATATATTTATACATAAAATAGTAAAATAAATTTACAAGGCGAATGTGGAGCGGACATATCCCGAATAGGAGCGGAGGAAGACCACGGAAAACATGGCAAGCTCCCACATATCATTTATGCTTAGAATATAAACGCATACATCTGTTTCAAATTTAACCCTTAGTCGTCATTTATATATCAGGTCAGGAGTTTGAATAATTGGCAGGTTGAATGAATGAATGAATGAGGAGATGCACGAATGTGGAAGAGGCGAAGATTGTTCGCATTTACATAGTGGTGTGGCGTTCTATTTTCTCTGCTAGCCTCTATAGAGAACTTATATATATATATATATATATATATATATATATATATATATATATATATATATATATATATATATATCATATATAATATATATATCATATATAATATCATATATCGTAGTCATACAGGAGAAAGTGACCAAGTGCATTTTTTACAAAAACGTGATCATTGACTATTTGATATCTTACTAGCTTAATATTGCCCTGAAAAACATCCCAAAGTATTATAAACTTGGAAGTATAATATATTGACTTGGTAAAAATGACTAACTGCATTCATGTTTATTTTCTTGCCAAGCAAAAGTGACTTAAATGGCCCTCCTGAACATTTTACGTTGTGTTAGTTGGTCACTTTCTCCTGTACGACTACGATATATGAACTCTTTCTCATTCTATTCTCTCTGCCTACTCTTTCGGGAAGCGATGTGATGTTTAGTTAGTTAATTGTAATGCATATTTTAAAACTATATGGAAAACCCTGAGATGAAGATCGGCAGCAAGATCAAGATATACAAAACTTGTGTCCGACCCATCATGACGTATGGAATCCAAAGTAGAGCAGACACCGCTGCCACAAAAAACACGCTTAGAGTGTCAGAAATGAAGACTCTGAGAAGCATAACAGGCAAGAGTCTTCGAGATAGAATCAGAAATGCCAGGATCAGGGAAATATGCGAGATCGAAGATGTCGTTAGGTGGGGAAGGCAACGAAGAAGACAATGGTATGCGCATGTGAGGAGAATGGAACCATCCAGACTCCCCCACATCGCATTGTACGGCCAACCCCATGGTAGACGACTCCCGGGCAGACCACCAAAGAGATGGGCCGATAGCTGGGAATCGACGTCGCAGGAGGCGACTAATCCCTCTTAAAAACAGGCCGTAAGGCCTACAATAAGAAGAAGAAGAAGATTTCAATTTAAATAGATTTGTTTCAAAAGTAAAGTGCATGTTTATTATTTGAAATGTAAAAATAGATATTTCTCTAACAGTAACATACGTATTTCCCAAGTTTATATATATATATATATATATATACATATATGTAAGAACGAAGATGTATCGAAGAGATGGAAGGGTTATCTAAGTATGTATATAATTGTTAGCGGGAAGAAGAAAAGTCTGGTTGGTTATACAATTTTCAAACCCAGCTATAATAATAACAATAGTTTTAATTCGGGCTTGACTATGCGGTTAATGCAATACTTTGGTATAGATATAGCCATATTTTGTTTACAACTACATAGTAATTGTCTTGTCTCTGGCCAATATCTGTACCCGACGGATTCTCCAGTTCTTTGGACACGTTGCACGTGGCAACGAGGATAGCCTGGAACGACTAGTTGTGATCGGTAGTCTGGAGGGAAAGAGAGGGAGAGGAAGATCCCCCACACGATGGACCGATCAAATTAAGGCAGCAGCAGGCACCTCAGTGGTTGGAGCGCTACGTGCAGCGCAGTCAAGGGATAACTGGAGAAGAGTCATTGCTTCTGCAAGGGTCACAACCCTCAGCAATGAGGATTAAGACGGGGAAGAAACATAGTAATATAAAATAATATAAAAATAACAAAAAAATTCAAATATTAATATTGTAATACTTCAAAATTAAACTATTTGTTTATTTATTGATTTGGCGTTTAATTTGTAGAACTTCATTTTAATTTATGTATTAATTTTAAATCAAACACAGATTTTTTGAGTCTACTAAGTTGTATTTTATTAACAAAAACACATAAAAAATTATATTGTGACAATTGTTTCGCCTTGTTCGACATTCGTTTGATAATGCCCTAATAAAGGCGAAACAATTGTCATTTTATAATTTTTTATGTGTTTTTATTAATAAAATACAGCTTACAACATTTTGAGTGTGTCCAAATATTTGTTCACAAAATCTGGATTATCTCCAATTACAGGAGTTATTTTCATATTATTTTTTAACATCTCATCAAAGATGAAGAAGAATATGGAAGTCTGGGCATTTACGGGGCTGACTTAAACCAGCCTATGATGGTCGTCAGCCCCGTAAATGCCCAGACTTCCATATTCTTCTTCATCTTTGGTGAGATGTTAAAAAACAAAATACAACTTTGTAGACTCCAAAAATCTGTGTTTGATTTAAAATTAATACATAAATTAAAAGGTTTATTTGGTTGAATTCTACATTTATTTATGTATATTTTAATACGTGACGCGTTTCGTCTTCTAAGGACATTATTAAACTATACATAAATAAATGTAGCATTCAAACAAATAAACCTTGTTTCATTTTGGATATATTACCCAACAATTCAATATGGAATTCTACCAACTATCTGCAGTTACAATAAATTGAAATACTTGAAAAAGTGTGAAAGTTGCTCCCTCAACGAGTGACATTTCTCGTAATGAGTTACAGAGAAAGGCCTAGTTATTTTTTACGACGAATAACTGTGATGCTAAACCCAGAATTTGTGAACAAAGATTTGGAGACACTTAAAACATTGGAAGAAGAGACATCATATGACATTCTCAAACAATTAAATTGACAATCGCCAGGATAAGCATTTCCTAAAACAATTTACAACTAACACACATAACAGTGATGCCTCGTATCACGAACCATATATGGTATATATACAACAAAAATTCTATTCGATTATTACGTGACTCACACAACGAACCTTGCTTTATACAGCGGACTGTATGGTATTTCATCATAATACAGTGCACATATTTAATTTTTGCCCCCCTTATAAGAGACTTTCGGCTTTAACGGACTTCCCCTCCCCTCAATTAGTTTGTTATATGGAGGTTTAACTCTGTCTTTTTTATGTTACAGCACCATTTTGAATTATGTTGGGCTTATGGCAAACTCAAACAGATTCTGCAAAATAAGGAGATTCCGACATGTCTACAAAGAAAAGTGTGCGAATCCTGCATACTGCCAGTGAACACATCGCTCACTCCTTTCAAGAACGTCATAAATCAAAAATCGTCAATTTTCAGTTGTGCATGTTTTCGGAATGCCAAGAAAATGTACTATATCCCAGCAAAAGAGGAATATTTTTAACTAAATATTTACCCGCTACAGGGCAGAAAGTGTTGTTTTTGCATTTTGAAAAAAATGTATTGTATTTATATTTACATATTAAAAAAAATAAATAAACCTTATCCGCACCCCAATGGTGCATAGGGCACTGCGTCATATAAACGCAGTGTTATCTTGATCGTTTACACATGAAGGAAAGGTGATCAGCCCTCTGCTTCAGGTACCAGTCCAGGGTAATATTGAATAAATATGACAGTGAAAAAATCACTTATATTTATTTTACCCCCCTTGGGAATCGAACCTGGGCCCTCCAGAACGGTAGCCGAGCGTGCTGACCATTACACTACGGAGGCGGACAAGGATATATTTTAAATAAACTTAATATTTTTCAAATGGAGAAAAAACCTTCAGGTTTTACCTAAAAAGATCTGTTGCACAGTAAAAAGTTTAATAAGTGTTATGATATATATTTTTAATACATTGTGTTATATTTTTAAACTTTAAAAACGATCTCCTGAAAAATCAAGTTTTTTGATTTATGACGTTCTTGAAAGGAGTGAGCGACATGTGCTCTAGAGACTATGGCTCTGACAAAGAGAAATGCAGAGACGCTCATGTGCACACAGCGATCCATTGAAAGATCCATGCTTGGCCTAAGCCTGATGGATACTAAAATAAAGGTACCAGGAAAAGGACCAAAGTAGAGGATATCATGGATCGCGTGGCAAAGCTCAAATGGCAGTGGGCAGGACATATTGCAAGAGGGACCCCAAAAATTTTACGATTAAGAACAAAAGAGGTGTCAGAAGACCCCAAAAGAGATGGTCCGACGACAGGGTCGCTGTGGGGGGTAGAAACTGGCTGCAAGCAGCAACTGACCTTAGGGAATGTAAAGAAGGGGAAAAGGCATATATCCAGCAGTGGAGGGCTCATGGAGAAGAAAAAGAAGATAATATTTTATGCTAAAGAACGAATAAAACGTAGTGTTGTGAGAGAATACATTTCACATAACGAACTTGCTCCTGGAACGGATTAATACGTTATATGAGGCATCACTGTATTAAAATATTATATAAAAAAATATGGCCTCTATAAACATCTACTAAGTCTACGCTTTGAGCATTTTCAATGCAACATTTTAAGAGTATTAAGAAGAGTTGTTTGAGCAAATAAGATTCAAGTCAAAGTAATAGGTTATCTGTTACGATTGAGGAAAAACTATTTATATTCACTTACGAATCCTAAATAAACTTTTTACATTTTACGTACAATTTGAATAAGTCTATTATGTAAATATTTCTTTTTAATTTTGTGCATTTCTTTACAATATATAATTTATAAGTACTGTACACATGCACGCACGCACACAACACACATGCACACATACACACACACACACACATATATATATATATATATATATATATATATATATATATATATATATATATATATATATATAAATATACTTATAGATCCGGCGGACGTTGTTTGCGCAGGCGGGCTTTTTGGTAATAAATGTTTCTGTAAGTTATTCAAACAATATTGATGTTTTTTTTCAAAGAATATTATTGTGTATGATTGCGCCATATATGCTCAAAAAATTCATGTTTTTAAAATAATTACTCTATACCAGCGCCATCTATTGATTCCCACCGACAAACCTGCTTACGAAGAAACCTGCTTACAGCCAGGACAAGCATATATCCAAAGTCTGGAGACGATTGGGCACGTAGTTTTCAAAATAAGTGGTATCGAACATATGCACCAACTTTTTTTTATTACATTATTTTTATATGTAGATGGTAGCGCAAAATAAATCACCCTATTGGAAGATGTCATCATTTTGGCAAACGGCGTCCTACGTTTATCATATTTGACATTTGTGAACTAGACAGCTGCAGTATACAAACAGTTTTAGAGTGGCGAAAAATTAATCACCCAATTTCATTTTTGAATAACTTTTTTACATTTTTTTATTTTTACAAATATCTTTATTCGGACCTTTACAATTTTTTTCTGTTAAGTGTAAAACATGGTATCCGTCAAGTGGCCAGTGTTGATACACATTCGTGGTCGTTTTATCAATCTGTTTGTATATTGTAGCTGTTTAGTTCACAAATGTCAAATATGATTGACGTATGACACCATTTGCAAGAATTATAACATCTTATGATAGTTTATTTATTGTTTCGGCATTTACTTTGCGGTAATATATGATTTGTCTGCCTCCGTGGTGTAATGGTCAGCGTGTTTAGCTACCGTGCTGGAGGTCCCGGGTTCGATTCCCAGGGGGGGGGGTAAAAATAAATATTAGTGATTTTACACTGTAATATTTATTTAATATTACCCTGGACTGGTTCCTGAAGCGCAAGAGTGATCACCTTGCCTTCATGTAAATAATGATCAAGAAAACACTGCGTCAATTCGATGCAGTGCCCTATGCACCATTGGGTGCTGATAAGGGTTATAAGTGAGTAATAATACATGATGAAATTGTCAAAGAAAACACTTGTTTTTGTACCAATTGAGTTTATTTTATGACGACTAGTTCCGGAAGCTAATCTTCCATCTTCAGGTCTAAATGTAAACTACATTTAGACCTGAAGATGGAAGCTTAGCTTCAGAAACTAGTCGTCATAAAATAAACTGAATTGGTAAAAAAACAAGTATTTTCTTTAATAATCTAACGATAGGGTGATCAACTTTGCGTCACCCTGTATTAATCACTTGGAGCTTTTGAACGAGCAGTGTTTGCGGACGACGTATGTATGAATTGTGCCAACACTCCTACTGCTCTAATTGTTTGTGTTACATAAGATAACAACCCAACTGATCTCGCCAGTTACGATTTGACGCTTTTTATTAGAATTTATTACAAATTCTTAAATAAATGATACAATTTTATCTTTCTACATTGATTTTTTTAAATTATAATCATAATAAATAATAATAATAAAACCCTTATCCGCACCCCCATGGTGCTTAGGGCACTGCGTCATATAAACGCAGTGTTATCTTGATCATTTACACATGAAGGAAAGGTGATCAGCCCTCCGCTTCAAGTACCAGTCCAGGGTAATATTGAATAAATATTACAGTGAAAAAATCACTCATATTTATTCTTACACCCCCTGGGAATCGAACCCGGGTCCTCCAGAACGGTAGTCGAGCGTGCTGACCATTACACTACGGAGGCGGACTAATACTGGATAATCATAGTAAGACTTGTTTTTTAACACATTGTTTGCAGGAAACGCTTAAAATAATTTTTTATATACTGTTGGTAGAGAGCTGACTTCCATATTCTTCTTCATGTATTGCTGGTTCAATGCCAAAGGGCCACAATGCAAAAAAAAAAAATAAACTCTTTATTCCAAAAATGGTATCTAAATACAACATTTTGAGTGTGTCCAAATACTTGCTCACAGAATTTGAGTAGTGTGGTTGTCAATAATGGGTAGAATTGGTGAATGTTACACGTGTGTAAAGTGATCACTTAAACCAGCCTATGACGGTCGTCAGCCCCGTAAATACCCAGACTTCCATATTCTTCTTCATCTTTGATGAGATGTCAAAAATAATATGGTATCTAAATAGTGGTCAACATTTTCATGTTCGAAAAACACACCCATGATTCTGAATCAAATAGATATTTCTAACGCTAGAAACATGGGTGTCTTTTTCGAATGTGAAAATGTGTATTGCAACTGTAGACAGTTGGTAGAATTCCATATTGAATTGTTGGGTAATATATCCAAAATTAAACAGGGTTATTGGATTGAATTCTACTTTTATTTACATCTTTATGATAATATGAGACGCGTTTCATCTTATTAACCCGTAAGCTGCGGATCGCATCTATTGTCGTTTTTTATAGAAGTACCGTTGACTGCGGATCGCATGCATAGTCGTTTTTCAGCTTTACGTACTTATATCAACACCTATGGATAATTTTTTGCACTTAAATTTGGTTCGAGGCATGGATAAATTAGTTCTCTTTGATTTATTGTCATAAAATATCAAAATTATTTTAATTTAGTGTCAACTTTAACTTTAAAACATGGATTTCTCACATCAGTAAGGCAACAAATTCATTTAACCCGTAAGCTGCGGATCGCCCCTATTGTCGTTTTTTATAGAAGTACCGTTGATTGGGGATCGCATGCATAGTCGTTTTTCAACTTAACGTACTTATATCAACGCCTATGGATAATTTTTTGCACTTAAATTTGGTTCGAGGCATGGATAAATTAGTTCTCTTTGATTTATTGTCATAAAATATCAAAATTATTTTAATTTAGTGTCAACTTTATCGTGAATACTTCCGGTCGGCTCGTGCTCCGCAGATACGACAGCCGCGTCTTCTATACAGCCGCCATACTTTAGGCCGCGAGTCCGTAAATGTTAATATTTTTGTGTAAATACACCATAAAAACATAATAAGTAAAGTGCATTGTGTACTGTGAACATCTATGATGGATATCCGAAAGTTTCACTACAAAAAATAGGCAAAAATATGCATTTTTTGTCAAAAATATTGTAATGTAAAATAATCCAGCACGGGACGGAAAGTTTGACACTCGAAATCGAGCAGCTTAGAGGTTAAGACATTATCAAATACTCTTGAGTATTGATGTCTTTATAAGATGAAATGCATCACATATTATCATATATATATATATGTAGTAAATAAAAGTAGAATGCAATCCAATAACCGTGTTTAATTTTGGATGTATTACCCACCAATTAAAGTGTTGTACGATTTAGTTATCATTTTTGGAATAAAAAGTATGATTTTTTTTGCGTTGTGGCCCTTTGGCATTTAAACAGCGATATGTTTATATCATGCACCTTTCCAGCAGCTTGAATTCACCCTTGAATCTGAGCCATTGTATAAGAGTCTATGTGAAGCATTGCCTATCTGGATTTAGGTTTGATTCCGCCACCTAAATGTTTCAACATCTCCCTTCTAGCCTCTTCTACCGGGCTCTTCTCGGTAGACCCCCGGAACATGTTGGACAAATCCTTCTTTATCGATGGCCGGGAAGCTGCCATCCGGGCAGACAGACCTTGCGTTTTGTCCTCAAACAGCTCAGAGTTGAGGGTTTCTTTGGGTGTGTGCGTTGGCGAAACAGCTTGCCTCGCGAGTACGTCTCGTTTGACGTTGCTCTTGACAGTCGACAGCTTCATCCCAAATAAGCTGGACGGAGTGGTGCGCAACCTAATCGACTGTTTTCTTGTGGGAGTTTGATATTTCGGCGTAAGATTGACTCTTTTTGGAATATCGGCAACTGTTGGATGCATTACAATGTCCGATGGCCGAAATTCTTGGCTGGCAACAAACATCTTATCGTTTTCATCAAATTTGTACAGCGATTTATCACTCGAAGTGACTATACTATTAAAACTTGATAAAGAAGGTATTGTAGTATCTTCAAAAGCCAAATTAGTTGCAGCTAAGAGGTTCTTGCTGATTGTAGACTCCGGTTTTGGCAATTTTGTAAACAGGGTGTATTGCGACAGTTTTGTCGGCTTCGTGGGCGCTTGCTTGAACTTTTGGCTCTGTTTTGTGGGGTTGGGTGATTTTTTTGTCTTTTCAAATGTGGGGGAAGACGAGGTTTTGACGATGATAGGATCCGAGGTGTCGGAGTACGTGAGAGGATCATCGTTCAGCATGACCAGTTGGTTGGAGTCATCGCCGCCGGTGAAGGTGTCATTGCCGATCGGGTCCCGGGAGCATATTGGGATGGCGTTGGACCATTTTCCGTTTCTGTGAAAAAGAAAAACAGAAATTAAATAACATATTTTTACAGTTTATTCTATCAGACACTGGATAATTCAACCGTATGGATGATATTTCTATTCAATAAATGAATAACGTACAAACCTTCTTCTTTTAGAGGCTTACCGACATCATCAGACTGATGTCGGTAACGACGAAACCCGGTCGCTGGTCAAATAAAAAAGTGTAAAAGCTAAAAATATTGGTTTTAATCTAATAATAAATTAAAAATGCAATTCCATCACGAAGTGTCAGTGGATAATATAAATCTTTTAGAGGCTTGTCTGCAGGTAGGATAGTAAGACTAGGGGAAGGTAAATGTAAAAAATACATCATAAACACCCATACTAATTGAAAATAAATCTTTCTCTAAAAAATTTTGCAATTGGCGGGAATCGAATATGCAACACCAGTTTCGCAGTCGAGCATCTACCCAACTACTCTTACCCTTATTCGTACCCAATGATGCATAGGACACTGCATCATATAGAACTAGTGTTATCTTAATCTTTAAATACATGAAGAAAAAGTGATCATTCAAGTGAAAAATCACTTATATTAATTTTGACCTTCTTAGATGTCTCTCGGTATGGAAAAACTATCCGGTTAGGAGCTTGAATACATCGAAATAAAAGAGTCTCGGTATAAAACAGTCTGATAAAAGCTTTCTCAAACCATCCATAGATGGCTCCAGTGAAGTCAGACTCAAAGTATTATGTGTGTAGAAGTTACAAAAATTTGAGAACATTGCACATGTGTAAAGTGATCGTTTAACCAGCCTATGATAGGCCACAAGCCTCATAAATACCCAGACTCCCATATCCTTCTTCTATGTTATTGAGATGTCAAAATGTACATACATACGAGACTGAAACATGAGTCACATCACTTTACCTTAAGCATCGCAGCATCGGAGTGCCCCTCAGGATGAGTCCAGATTCACAAGTGAAGGAGATGGTCTCCCCGATTTTGTAATAGAACTTCACGGAAGACATTCTTCCTGATATGGTCGTGCCAGGATACGAGCAAGCTTGGATACCTTTGAAAGAAAACAGAAATATAAACATGACATTACAACAAAGGCAAAATAAAGGAATGGGTAAATGATCAAGAGTCAATTCTATGAAAATTGTAAGTTTATATTCTATTCCATTTTTTTTTCTCTTTTTTTGTGTGTATATTAGGTTAAAATGGATAAAAACAATACAAAATGTATGTAAAAAGAACTCAAGACACACGACACACAAGGTCGGTGGTCAAAGACAACACCTTTACGAACAACTAACATAGTAACTAAACTTTTGTCAACCGG
Source organism: Brachycentrus maculatus (assembly GCF_059751285.1). Taxonomy (NCBI): domain Eukaryota; kingdom Metazoa; phylum Arthropoda; class Insecta; order Trichoptera; family Brachycentridae; genus Brachycentrus; species Brachycentrus maculatus. The sequence goes on from NW_028280807.1 coordinate 112,943, forward strand.
ATGACAATATGGCTGTAGGTCACCTTCTAATTATCGTGCGATTGCAATCGCGTCACCCGATGAACTATTCGCACCAATCAGGAAGGTAAACAAAGCGTGCCGGATGCAGGGAAGTAAGTGCACTTGACTTTCTCGGAGAGGGTCATAGTCACATGGATGAAGGTTTAGTTATCTAGGGATAAAATGATTAAACCTTATTATACCTTTGATTAAACCTCATCATTTAGATAAAATAAATACAATATCCACTCCATTCGTTGTACCAGCGAGAGCCGAGGAAAGACGCGCCGACATACGCAGAACGGCACCAGATCTACCTCTACAAGTTAGTACTGGGCTCCACAGTCCGGTCTCCTCATTATGCTATACACGCTGACAGCGTAGAGAGAGTACAACACAAGTTCCTTAGATATATTAATTTTAAACTAAATATACCCATTGTTGAGTTAGATTATAATTGTATAATAAAGCGGCTTAAACTGATAAATATTTACAACATTTTGAGTGTGTCCAAATACTCTAAAATCTGGATTATCTCCAATTACAGGAGTTATTTTCATATTATTTTTTGACATCTATCAAAGATGAAGAAGAATATGGAAGTCTGGGCATTTACGGGGCTGACGACCGTCATCGGCTGGTTTAAGTGATCACTTTACACACGTGTAATATTCACCAATTCTACCCATTATTGATAACCACACTACTCAAATTCTTGGAAGTTCTATATATGTGAACCAATTTAGAAACCTTGTTCTTGAATCACTAGAACTTCACTAGAGACATCTATTGGTGAGATGTAAAGAAGCTTTTTATTAAGCAGAAACTCTTATATTAGTATGTGAGGTCCGAATCCTGGATTATAATCACACACATGAGAAACGCCAGAAAATACCATTTTCATTTTAAAAAGCTTCTTTACATCTCACCAATAGATGTCTCTAGTGAAGTTCTAGTAATTAAAGAACAAGGTTTCTAAATTGGTTCATATATATAGAACTTCCAAGAATTTGAGTAGTGTGGTTGTCAATAATGGGTAGAATTGGTGAATGTTACACGTGTGTAAAGTGATCACTTAAACCAGCCGATGACGGTCGTCAGCCCCGTAAATGCCCAGACTTCCATATTCTTCTTCATCTTTGATAGATGTCAAAAAATAATACAATTTCCTTAGATATATTAATTTTAAACTAAATATAGTCATTGTTGAGTTAGATTATAATTGCATAATGAAGCGGCTTAAACTGATAAATCTTAGTGATAGAAGGGTAATTACTGATCTGGTTCAGTTATATAAAATTCTTAACAATTTTTTGGACAGCCCTGATCTCCTAAATCAAATAAAGCTTAGCATGCGCCAAAGAGGTACTAGGCAAAAATCTGTATTCGCAGTATTTGTACATAATGCAAACTATGCCATGTTCTCTCCGGTTCCGCGGCTTCACATGTTAGCCAATGCTTTTGAAAGTATAGATTTATTTAATATATTGTTACCCTCCTTGAAATCTGTACTTTCTTAGCATTTCTTCTCCATGTTATAATGGATAAATTTAAACGTTGTGTTTCACTCTCTCTTACTGCTCGCCGATAGTGTTTGAAGGAGATGTGTATTTACTAGTGCTTAGTACTTGTTATTTTATTTTTTTAAATTATGATTTTATGTTATAAGGTTATTTGTTACAAGACTTTTTGTTTCTCTATTAGTGAATTCATAAGTGTGTTTTTTATTTTTATATTAGATACTGTATATATGTATTATATGTATTATCTTAAAGGCTTCAGCCGTTCGATAAATAAATAAATAAATAAAAGTAAAATGCCTTCACATGAGGTAACATGAGTTCATTAACAAGAGGGATAGAGTGTTCTGGCTCACATTTAGGGGTTTCCCCGCTCCAACGGGCGTTGTCCTGGCAGGCCACGATGGGCTGGCCCTGCATCATGTGCGCCGGGTTGCAATTGAACTGCACCACGTCTCCCGCCCGGAAGGGGGCCTTGCCCAGCAGGAACCCGTTTACCGGCGGCTGCGGAGCGGGACACGACACTTCTGGAAACGGACAGCGTAACAATCATATTAATATTAGATCTGTAACACTAGGTTAGAATAATACAAGTAGGGTAGGTTGGGTTAGATTGGGTTTGTTTAGGTTAGGCTTATGTCGTGTTAGATTAGTATGCGTTTATAAAGAGTAAGGATACATTAACACAGTGTTCCGCAAACATTTTTTATTCAAGGTACACCTATCAAATTAAGAAATTTCAGAGGTGCATATGTTACCATATTATGGTAACATACTATATTTAACATATTATGTTTTATGCGAAATGTGAGCCTACTTAACTGAGCACAGGTAATCGAAATTTGGAGCAACTAATCATCACAGTACACCAGTGTCCCGTGGCACACACTTTGCAGAACAATGCATTAACACACTATGTAAAGTAGAGGGTAGGCACAAAAAACGCACTTAGAGTGTCAAAAATGAAGAGTCTAAGAAGCATATCTGGCAAGAGTCTATGAGACAGAATAAGGAACGCCAGGATAGTGGAAATATGCGAGATCGAAGATGTCATTAGGTGGGGAAGGCAAAGAAGGAGACAATGGTAAGCGCATGAGAGGAGAATAGAACCATCCAGACTCCCCACATTGACCTACATAGCCAACTCGAAGTTAGAAGAAGACAAGGTAGAATGTACAGATGGATTGATAGCTGGGAATCGACATTGCAGGAGGCTAATCCCTCTTGAAAACAAGCCACAAGTCCTACAGTAAGCAAAAGAAGAAAAAGAAGAAGAAGAAGACTAAGAATGGGAAGGTATTTCTACCCGTTCGGTCGCTTAATGCTTAAGGACGGGAAGGGTATTTTTACCATCTGCTTACAGCCTCATTTCAAAGGCAGAAAAGAAGGAATTATTAATTGTTTTTATTTGAATATTATAATATATACTAATTATGCATTGGTTACCTATGCAGGTTGGCGGGGGCGGAGACCACTCGCCGGTGGGGGAGCAGACGGTCTCGGAGGGCCCCCGGAGCCCCCAGCCGGGGGCGCAGCTGAAGGCGGCGCGGCCCCCGACCCCGCGGGACACCACCGACACGCGCGGGCGGGACTGGCTCGACCCGCCGCCCGGGATCGGGACTTCTCCGCACTCCACGCCTGAGAAAATAATGACAGATGCGACAATGATTGTGAAGTATTATCGGAAAATGAATCTAGTAGTTATGATGAGGACATACTAATACCTAAACAAATTTCAAAATTATCGATTTTACACTCTAATTTTTATTTAATATTATCCTGGACAGGTTCCTGAAGTGCAGGAGTGATCACCTTGCCTACATGTAAGTAATGATCAAGTGCCCTATGCACCATTGGGTGTGGATAAGGGCTAGAAACAACATTTTGAGTGTGTCGAGATACTTGTTCACAAAATCTGGATTATCTCCAATTACAGGAGTTATTTTCATATTATTTTTTGACATCTCATCAAAGATGAAAAAGAATATGGAATATTTTCATCTCACCAATAGATGTCTCTAGTGAAGTTCTAGTGATTCAAGAACAATGTTTCAAAATTGGTTCATATATATAGAGCTTCCAAGAATTTAAGTAGTGTGGTTGTCAATAATGGGTAGAATTGGTGAATGTTACAAGTGTGTAAGGTGATCACTTAAACCAGCATATAACGGCCGTCAGCCCCGTGAATGCCCAGACTTCCATATTCTTCTTCATCTTTGATGAGATGTCAAAAAATAGGTTAGAAACAAATTTATAATTTTGCAAAATACATAAAACACGCCCTAATTAGCCCGACAACAATGTGTTTATAAAATATTTTTAAAATGAGTTGGAAAAACCCTGAGATGAAGATCGGCAGCAAAATCAAGATCTACACAACTTGTGTCCGACCCATCATGACGTATGGAATCCAAAGTAGAGCAGACACCGCTGCCACAAAAAACGCACTTAGAGTGTCATAAATAAAGACTCTGAGAAGCATAACAGGCAAGAGTCTTCGGGATAGAATCAGAAATGCCAGGATCAGGGAAATATGCGAGATCGAAGATGTTGTTAGGTGGGGAAGGCAACGAAGGAGAATGGAACCATCCAGACTCCCCACATCGCTCTATACGCCAACCCCATGGTAGACGACTCGCGGGCAGACCACCAAAGAGATGGGTCGATAACTGGGAATCGACGTCGCAGGAGGCTAATCCCTCTTAAAAACAGGCCGCAAGGCCTATAATAATAAGAGGAAGAAGAGTTGGTCACAAAGCTCACTTTCACAGAGGGGCAGGGGGGCGCTCCAGTTGCCGCTGGGCAGGCAGAGCAGCTTGGCGGCCCCGATGAGGGCGTTCCCGTTGGCGCACGAGAAGGTCACCTCCGCGCTCAGACGCGTCGACTGGCTGCTGGATATCAGGCCTCGCCGCAGCGGCAAGGGGGGGCAGTGGACCGCTGAAATCAAATTATTTTAACTTAAATTTGACTTAAATACCACTCTGAGTTGAATCATGAATTCTCAAGATTAGCACAATGAATCTCTTATTCTTCTCCGTCTTATTCCTCATTACTGAGGGTTGTGACTCTTGTGGAAGCAATACTCTTCTCCAGTTATCCCTTGACTGTGCTGCACGTAGCGCCCCAACCACCAAGGTGCCTGCTGCTGCCTTGATTGGTCCGTTGTGTGGGGATTTTTCTCTCCCTCTCTTCCCCTCCAGGCTACCGATCACAACCAGTCGTTCCAGGCTATCCTCATTGCCAAGTGCATTGCATACATTTTTGAAAGACGTGTATGTATGTATGTACCCCTTATGTCTTCCAACCCCGAGGATTCCGGCGCCCCGGAAGGCCGCTGATGACCATTCACCGACTATACTCAGTGGAACTTCGAGACGCCGGACTGACCTAAGAGGAAGCCAAGAAGATGGCGCGTGACAGAGTGACTTGGAGACGTCTGATGTTGGCCATATGCTCCACCTAGGGAGCGAACAAGGAAAGAAGGAAGTATGTATGCACGGTTGTCGGATTCCTTTCGTGTGTTAGTTGTAATTGGATAGATGTGGAATTAGGATTCAAGAGGATGTCACCTTCTACGACGATGTCAACTTGATGGAACTGCCGCGCCGGAGTGACGCATGTGAAGAGTCCGGAGTCGTCCTGAACGGCGTGGAATATGCTGAGCCGGTACTCCAACTGGCTGTCTCTTCCCGGATCACTGGACCACCCCTCCGGATACTTCCTGCAACAAGGACACAGGATATACCCTTCCAGTTAGGACTTTCTGTGTAAGTCTTCCGGTTTTACTAAGAGATGGTACTACCGTGTATGAATTTGACACTGTTGAATAAAACAGTAGCACATGCAATACCAAATATTGCTTATAGCGGTCAGCATGCTGCTTGACAGCTTCCGATAGCATTATTGTTTCAGAGACCTGCGGTCAGGTCTTTTTGATTTTTTTTATATTTCCATTGCTTCACAAGCACTGCAAAATTAGAAATGTGTGCTTTTGTTTTTCTTCCTATTTCATTTGCCCAGGTTGGACCACAGGAATGCATCATAGGTAGTTACTATTAAAAATATCTTAAATTTGATTGATAATATGTAGCATAATTTTAAAAATCAATTGTGTTTTATCAAAACTTGGCCTTTGCAATCAATTCCTTTGAATTGAAGGCAAAAAATTAACCTTGAAATCTGAACGGATGACCAAGACCTACCTGTACTCGTGGCTGACATTCCACTTGGGGTTTCCAAACTTCCTCATCCACAGGCACTCCATGTGCAAGATGGTGCCCGGGTAGACTATGAGGCGACCATCGTTGCTCTGCGCTATGGGCCCCAGCTGATGCCGGAAGAGTATGGTCGGCGGCTTCTCCACTTCAAAGCGAATCAAAACAAATTAAAAATTAAAGAGGAAAACATTACTCCCAGTGCTTACATATGGGTTCGAGATATTCATTCCTTCATTTAAACCCTTATCCGCACCCCAATGGTGCATAGGGCACTGCATCATATAAACACGGTGTTATCTTGATCGTTAACACATGAAGGAAAGTTGATCAGCCCTCTACTTCAGGTACCAAGCCAGGGTAGTATTGAATATATATTAGAGTGAAAAAATCACTTATATTTATTTAACCCTCCCCTGAGAAACGAACCCGGGACTTCCAGAGTGGTAGCCGAGCATGCTGACCATTACACTATAGAGGCGGACAATTCACCCTAACAAAATGAATCGTGTATAAACTCCGGGTAACACAAAGAGCAATGGAGACAAGGATGCTGAACATATCCCTTAGGGTCTGAAAAACTAATGTTTGGATAAGCGGAATAGCCTACGGACTTACTGGCATAGTCATTTTCTTGGTTGAGTCCAAAGCAGGAAGGCTTCGGGCCGTCCCATTCTCCGCCCATACAATGTCGTTGGTTCGGTCCAATCATGGCGTACTTTCCTATATCCGTACACCTAGAAAAGAAAAAACTGAATAGTAAAGCAACATTGAGTGTTCCACAGGGGCTTCTGCTAGGACCTCTTATATTTCAAATTAAAAAAACGTTTTACCATCTCGAAATAGATGAAGAAGAATTTGGAAGTGTGGGTATTTAGAGGACTGTCGCAGGTTGTTGTTTTTTTTTGTTTTTTAAAAAGAAATATTTGTGTTTTTTACTATGTTTCAAAAATGCTTCAATTTCATACTATTTCTGTGAGCCTAAGCGGCTTATTATTAGAAATAGGTATGAAATTACGGTAGAGTGGGTTTGACCCGAAAAACTTAAAAATCAAGAGTCCGCATCACTAACTACGGGACTACAACATGATACTAAAGCATAGTTGTAATCCAGCCTATATCAGGCCATAAGCCCTGTAAATACCAAGACATCCACATTCATCTTTAACTACATAGGAATGTCAAAATGTAAACATAAATCCTAAGTGGAAAAATTGGACACATACAAAATATTATGTAATCTGCATGGTATTTAAATTCAATTGTTTTTTTTTGCCCTTATGGTATTTTCATTTGCCCTTATGGTCATGTGACACACTTTATCTTATACAGATGCATAGGCAGTGAGCAGTGCCCAGACCTTAGGTGACATAACATCGAGATGAAAGATGTACACAAAGATAAGTTCCAGTAATATGGTTTGAATGGGTTTTCGGCTTGAATGTAGGCGTAATATTAATATTTGATCATATACCTTGAAATTAGTATGGATCCAGCCGGAAATTCAACGACGTCTTCTTTGATTTCCAAATCGTTGTAGAAGGATACTACGTTGGGCTCGTTGTTCCTGTACGTGCAGGTGGCGTTACCCAGAAGTCCCGCTGGGATCGCATCTTCTTCCTCTAGGAAGAAAATACATATATTATTAGAAAGTATGTACATGTTTTTATCAGCTAAAGCAGGTTATCCTGCAAGGATAGTTAATCATTAGGTGTACGCATATGAAATTGCGTTTTTTTTGCTAAATTTAATTTTTTTTTTCAATATCAATGAGAAAGAACACAACATTTTGAATGTGTCCAAATACTTGTTCACAAAATCGGAATTATCTCCAATTACAGGAGTTATTTTCATATTATTTTTTGACATCTCATCAAGGATGAAGAAGTATTCGAGTAGTGTGGATGTCAATAATGGGTAGAATTGGTGAACGTTAAACATGTGTAAGTCACTTAAACCAGCCTATGACGGTCGTCAGCCCCGTAAATGTCCAGACTTCCATATTCTGCTTCATCTTTGATGAGATGTCAAAAAGTAATATGAGAGATATACATCGATCGAAATAATTCCCGTCGCTAACTACTACTTTCGCCCGTCTTTCTTGCAAAGCACGGGATCCTTGCTGGCAGTAATCCTGGTGTTTTAAAGAAACCCATTAGATATCCAATTTTTAACTTTTTAAAACCGAAGTGCTGTTCTGTCAGTCCATGTTACCAACTGTCTGCAGTTACCGCAGTTGTCCGCCTCCGCGGTGCAATGGTCAGCGTGTTTAGCTACCGTGCTAGAGGTCCCAGGTTCGATTTCCAGGGAGGGTGAAAATAAATATTAGTGATTTTACACTGTAATATTTATTCAATATTACCCTGGACTGGTTCCTGAAGCGCAAGAGTGATCACCTTGTCTTCATGTAAGTAATGATCAAGATAACACTACGTCAATTCGATGCAGTGGCCTATGCACCATTGGGTGCGGATAAGGGTTATAAGTAAGTAAGTAAGTCTGCAGCTACAATGAATAAGCCTTATCAAGTTGCGAGTCCGGACTCACCGCACGACACGCTCTTCCCCGCCCACTTGCCCGAGTCGCAGACGATCTTCCAGGTGGACTTCTCGCCCATGAAGGCCGCGATGCACCGGAAGGTCACCTCCGTGCCGTGGGGGTACCGCTGCTGGGACGTGCCGCTCGACGGAGTCCCGTCCCGGTAGATCAGCGTGCCCTGGACCCTGCGGACACCAACCAAAGGGCTCCTTAACAAAACCACAATGCTAAACAATAATCTTTTGAGTGTGTCCAAATACTTGTTGACAAAATCTGGATTATCTCCAATTACAGGAGTTACTTTCATATTAATTTTGACATCTCATCAAAGATGAAGAAGAATACATACATACTAATAAAAGAGTTTCTGCTCAATGAAAAGCTTCTTTTCATCTCACCAATAGATGTCTCTAATGAAGTTCTAGTGATTCAAGAACAACGTTTCAAAATTGGATCATATACATATATACAGAACTTATAATTATAATCCAGGATTCGGACCTCACATATTAATAAAAGAGTTTCTGGTCAATAAAAAGCTTCTTTTCGTCCCACCAATAGATGTCTCTAGTGAAGTTCTAGTGATTCAAGAACAATGTTTCAAAATTGGTTCATATATATATGGAACTTCCAAGAATTTAAGAAGTGTGGTTGTCAATAATGGGTAGAATTGGAGAATGTTACACGTGTGTAAAGTGATAACTTAAACCAGCCTATGACGGTCGTCAGCCCAGTAAATGCCCTGACTTCCATTCTTCTCCGTCTTAATCCTCATTGCTGAGGGCTGTGACCCTTGCAGAAGCAATGACTCTTCTCCAGTTATCCCTTGACTGCGCTGCACGTAGCGCTCCAACCACTGAGGTGCCTGCTGCTGACTTCCATATTCTTCTTCATCTTTGATGAGATGTATAAAAATAATATAATAATCTTCTAGTCTAGTCGAAATTTCAAGGTATCAGAGATATCAACTCACACAGCAAATGAGTAAACTTGACAGGCGTGCTCTTAAAACGTGCAAATTAAAATCAAACTATGACTAAAAATTAGCAGAGTTCTATGACAATACATTGTTTTGAGTGTGTTCAAATCTTTGTCCACATATCAGGGTTTGTCGACAGAGTTATGTATATTGACATCATACACATATATTTTATTATTAGATTAAAACCAATATTTTTAGCTTTTCCACTTTTTTTATTTGACCAGCGACCGGGTTTCGTCGTTACCGACATCATCAGACTGGTGAGAGGCTATACAAATTGTTATGTTATATATAAAAGAAGGCAGGAGTTGATAACCATGATTTGATATAATTTTATTGAGAAATTAATTTAATTTGAGTGAATTTAAGTATTGTATGAAATTAAAAATATTTTTTATAAAGGTTTTTTTTGTATTGAAAGCACGATTTTATCATCTCATCTTCATCTTCTTGCTCAATGCTGAGCGTCGTGGTCTTCTGGAATGTCAGGCACTTGGTGCACAAGTCCTCTCCATTCTTCCCGGTCCTGGGCCAACTTGATGGCAGCGTTTAGCGAGGATCCGGTTAATTCGTAAAAATTAACCGGATTAATAAAATCGTAATTAATAAAATCGTGCTTTCAATACAAAAAAAACCTTTATAAAAAATATTTTTAATATCATACAATACTTAAATTCACTCAAATTAAATTAATTTCTCAATAAAATTATATCAAATCATGGTTATCAACTCCTGCCTTTTTTTATATATAACAACAATTTGTATAGCCTCTCACCAGTCTGATGATGTCGGTAACGACGAAACCCGGTCGCTGGTCAAATAAAAAAATGTGGAAAAGCTAAAAATATTGGTTTTAATCTAATAATATATTAAAAATGCAATTCCATCACGAAGTGTCAGTGGATAATATGAATCTATACACATATATTTATGTGTATGCGTACAGTGCCTGCTTGCTAATCAGAATGTAAATAGTGCAATGGTTTGTCCGGATTAGGTAATCATTCGAATTCCTGTGTTTTGGGAAAAATTTCAGAAAAAGGGAAATTTCAGTTTACGAAAGCGATCTTTGTTTAACATTTTTATTTAGATACTGAATGAATAATTAAAAATCTTAACATTTTTATGGAGATAATGTGAGAAGAATGGAACCATTCAGACTCCCCCACATCGCACTGTACGGGCAGACCACCAAAGAGATGGATCGATAGCTGGGAATCCACATTGCAGGAGGCTAAACCCTCTTAAAAACAGGCCTCAAGGCCTACACAAAGAAGAAGAAGAAGAAGAAGAAGAAGAAGAAGAAGAAGATTTTATTATTATTTAAGCTTGAAAAATGAGATATTTTATTTAAAACTATTGAATCCAATTGATGTTCAAAGGCTAAATCACGTATTAATCTCAAAACCATCAAATCCTTAGTGTTCTGGACGACCTGTTCAGCCCAGTTGATGGCTATGCTGAAAGCTTTCACGGCTTCAGAAGGTAAAATTTGTGAAAATGGCATCAGCTGCTCGCTAGACCCGTCATCAGACTCGTGAAATCGTTCGGATTACAGCGCGTTTCAGATTATGGAGCGTTCGGATTAGCGAAATAGCACTGCATATGCGTATATGCATATTTGTTTATATATGTACGTCTCTTCTTCCAACCCCGAGGATTCCGGCGCCCCGGAAGGCCGCTGACGACCATTCACCGACTATACTCGGCGGAACTTCGAGACGCCGGACTGACCTGGGAGGAAGCCAAGGAGACGGCGCGTGACAGAGTGACTTGGAGACGGCCATATGCTCCACCTAGGGAGCGAACATGGAAAGATGAAGAAGAAGAAGAATATATGTACGAGTATGTGTGTGTGTGTGTGTGTGTGTGTGTGTGTGTGTGTACCTCAATAGAGACAAAGCATCTACCTCCATTTTGGTTTGAGCATCCCAGGGCTACCTAGTAAAAATATCAACAACGAAAAAATGGCCATGTCAAAACTTGAATGCTACGGATATAGCCATTTAAGAGGCCTTACCACAAAAGAAAAAAAATACATACATAATGATTGAAGCGCACCAACAGACTACACATCAGACCATGCGTTTTCTTACATATCAACTTGAACAATACTCAATGAATTATACCAAAAGGTGTCGAAATTGTGCTCAAATAATTCAAAGTGCCTAGTAATAGTGTAAATATATTTGTAACGAAAGCACTAGCACGGTCCCAAAAAAGATTATTGTAACGGACTCACTAGTGTGGTCCCAAAAAAGACTTGTGTTGTGGACGCATTAGCACAGTCCCTAAAAGGATAACTATAATGGACACACTAGCGCAGTTCCAAATAATAAACTGTATAACAGATACTGGAGTGGTCCCAAAAAGGTTCTTAATTACAGATGCACTAGCAGACACACTGGCAGGGTACTACAATGGACCTTTGTAACGGACGCACAAGAGCATTCCCAAAAAAGATCTATGCTAGGGACACACGTCGCGGTCCTAAAAAAGATCTTTGTTACGGATTCCAAAAAAAAACCTGTTTTTCAGAGACACTAGCGTGGTCCCGAATAGGATCTTTAATATGGACGCACTAGCGCAGTTCCAAAACACACAAGCGTGGTCTCAAAATGGATCTTTATTGTGGATGCACTATCACGGTTCCAAAAAGGACCTGTCTTACAAACACACAAGTGTGTTTGTAAGAAAATAATAAAAATCTCAGTGAGTGGTTATTTACAAATATTATTAACATTTTTGTAAAAAAAACCTTGTGTGGTTTTAAAAAGAACTTGGGTTACAGACACACCAGACAGTGAAGTCCCAAAAAGGACCTGTTTTAAAGATTTACTAGTGCGGTCGCAAAAAGAACCTGAGTAGCAGACGCACTAGACCCAAATATTGCTGCGGTGATAATATTTCAAGACTAAAATATTGCTGCAGTGGTAATATTTCAACACCCAAATATTGCTGGAGTGATACTATTTCAAGACCCAAGCATTGCTGGAGTGATGACACCTTTATACGAGTCCATGCAGTGTGTCCGTCACAATGCCAATAGCAGATATTCTAAGCTATTTACGTAATAATTACTAAAAACGTATGGACCCTACCAACTCACCGTCGGCTCTACAAGTATCGAGAATGATTTTATGATAAGAATGAAGTGATGTTTGAGCATTCGATGGCATGGCAAATGTATGGAAGATTCTGGAATTAAACACCAAACTGAAATTATGATACAATCCTTGAAGAAAGAATGCGCCAAAATATTGTACAGTGCAGGAGGAGTTTGAAAGAGATAGAGTAAGAAACCAATAGCGGAGAAAGGGAAAAAATGAAAAAGGAGTGAAAAGAATGTGCCGAAATATTAATGATAAGTTAAATATTGACCTGAGAGACCTGAGAACTGACTTGTGATGCTAACAGTGATTTTCCCCAAAGGTAAACCTTTATGCCAACAATAGAATGTCCTTTAGAGATTTTATTTATTGTTTCGGCATTAACTTTGTGGTAAGACATGTTACAATGATTAAAGAAAACACTTCGTTTTTTACCACTTGAGTTTTATTATAGACTACATGTTTCAGAAGTTAAACTTCCATCATTCAGGTCTGTATAATAATGTCTGTTATCATACAGACCTGAATGATGGAAGTTTAACTTCTGAAACATGTAGTCTATAATAAAACTCAAGTGGTAAAAAACGAAGTGTTTTCTTTAATCATTCCTTTAGAGATAGCATTAATGGGACTTCAAGTTTATAATAATATAATTACATTAAATTTTTGAGTTGGCATAGTCTAAAAATAAATATATGCGTTGAACTACAAAATTTGTACCCAAAATTGAATTATTTGTGAAGAGCCATTTTCTTAAAATACTACCTCAAGGGCGTTTTGCTATGACATTTTACGATACGTTGAAATAAAATAAATAATTGTAGGAGAATGGAACCATCCAGACTCCCCCACATCGCACTGTACTACCAATAATACCAATATATTACTTTTAAGTAAAAACCTGTAATTGGAATTACAATTTTTTTATTATTATATTTTTGGTATGTCCGCCTCCGTAGTCAGCACGCTCGGCTACCGTTCTGAAGGTCCCGGGTTCGATTCCCAAGGGGGGTAAAATAAATATAAGTGATTTTTTCACTGTAATATTTATTCAATATTACCATGGACTGGTTGGTACCTGAAGCGGAGAGCTCATCACCTTTCCTTCATGTGTAAACGATCAAGATAACACTGCGTTAATATGACACAGTGCCCTATGCACCATTGGGGTGCGGATAAGGGTTTTTTTATTTTTATTTTTATATTTTTGGTATATATATATATATATATATATATATATTCTGTTGGTTTTCCAATGAATAAATAAATAAATAAAAGACAATTTTTGACGAAAATTCATCAGCAATTTCAGCGTACATATAAGAAAAAATCTCATCACTAAAAATGGTTTGTAAATTTAAAAAAAAGATACTTGGTGCAAGGAGAGGTATATGGTATGTAAAGATAAGAAAGGTGAGGAAAGAAATATAGACCCTGGGCAGAGGTGCTTGAGAGGTGGAGATTGCCAAACAAGAGGTGCCGAGAGAGAGCGGAAAGAAAGGAAGAAGTATTATTGAAGCGTGGAGGGACCTTACCAAGGCATCGCGTTGCGGAATGGCTGGCTGCCCTTCAGGCTGACGCGCCCCGGGATGCAATCAAACAACCAACGTTTTGCAACTATCTTCACACTAGACTCTCCTCTCCGGGCGACAAATCAAAGAAGCTTCCGGACTCGCTCCCAAAGCAACCTATAGTTCATAGGAACTGCATCGGATGGATGTAGCATCAACAAAGCCATAAACAGAAATTACTTGATGCCTCATCCACTCAAATAGTTTGTAGAAACCACATTGGATGGATGCAGCATCAACAAAACCACAAATTACTTGAGGCCTCATCCACATCCATAGTTCTTCGGATGGATGTAGCATCAACAAAGCCATAAATTGTAATACTTGAACCCTCATCTACACTCATACTTAATAGAAGCTACATCGGATAGATGTAGCATCAACAAAGCTATTTGAGGTCTTATTCACGCCCAAAGTTCATAGGAACTACATCGGATGGACAGAGTAGCAACAAAACCATAAATACTTGAAGCTTCATCCAAAATAACAGTTCATAGGAACTACATCGGATGGATGTAGCACCAACAAAGCTACTTGAGGTCTTACCCACATTCATAGTTCATAGGAACTACATCGGATTACTTGAGAACAAACAAAGCCACAAATTACTTGAGATCTCATCTACATCCATAGTTCATTGGAACTAAATCAGATGGATGTAGCATCAACAAAACTATAAATTACTTAAGGCTTCATCCACAATTATAACATAATTCATAGGAACTACATCAGATGGACGTATCTCTATAAAACGTCTATGGTAGGTTTCATTACGATGACCGGAGCATTCTTTGATTTGACGTTTGTCCGGACAACAACATGGTAACGTAATAGTCTAAACATTCAAATATCCAAAGCACTATTGAACGATGCTAGCCAATTATCTTCTTATAGATTGCGAGAGAAGCGATCGGTAATAGCTTCGAAATGTTGTAAACAAATTGAGGAAACACGTTCTTCGAGTGAGATTTCAACAAGGAGACTATCTGCATATCAAACGTAGCCTAATAACAGACAGACGTTCAAAACATAATCTAATAATAGACAGACATGTAATACGTAGCTTAACAGCAGACAGATGTATAAAACGTAGTCTAATAAGAGACAGACATATAATACCTTACAGACAGACGTATAAAACATAATCTTATTAGGTTGTGTTTTACACGCCTGTTATTATAGACAAATTAACTCAATTGAAACACGTTTTTTGGGTGAGATTTCAACTAGGAAACAATCTGCATATGAAACGTAGCCTAATAACAGACATACGTTCAAAACATAACCTAAAAACGTAACCTAATAACGGACGGACATATAAAACATAATCTAATAACAGACAGACGTATAAAACATAACCTAATAACAGACATAACTTAAAACAGATAGACGTATAAAATGTAACCTAATAACAGACAGACGTATAAAACATAACCTAATAAATAACAGATAGACGTATAAAATATAACCTAATAATAGACAGACATATAAAACATACCTTAATAGGTTGTGTTTTATAAGTCTGTTATTAGAGGCAGACAGACTTAATTGAAATGTCACTCGAAGAACACATTACGCCGTAAGATAGGAAAATCCGGAGAAGAAATATGTGTTTATATATTCCACTAAGATACTGACAATATCTAAAGCAACATCGCGTTTAAATATATGTTTAAAAATAAAACAAAGCCACAAATAACAGACACTAACGAAAGCACAATGCACCAGATACAAAATAACTCAAGATGGTGTACCTAAGGGGTAGGCAGAGAGAACTGGAAGCCACACAAATCTGTCTTTGCAAACATTCTCCGCCTCTCCCACATTCATTCACTTTACACACGTGTAACATCCACCATTCTATCCATGATTGACAACCCCAATAAAAAATTTTTTGGAACTCATACATATGTCGTACGATTCTAACGTCGCTTCATTCTAGAGTAGGCAGAGAGAACAGAATGCCACACCATTCTGTATTTGCAAACAATCTTCTCCTCTTCTTCATTCATGCATCTCCTTCATACATACCCGCCGATTATTCCGACTCCTGACCTGACCACGTCCAAGTATATGAACTACTTCATCATGCCAAGTGTTCCTCGGTCTTCCTCTGCTCTTATTTCTAACTACATTTGCTTCATAATTTATTATTATTATTATTATTCTTTCTTCACTCATTCGTTCCACATACCCAAACCATCTCAACACACCTTTCTTAATTTCATCGATAATGTTTATTTTAGCCTTGTATTCTTATATTACCATTCGAACATCTATCATACCTTCTTCTTTTAACCCTTATCCGCACCCAATGTTGCATAGGGAACTGCATCAAAGCCACGCAGTGTTATCTTGATCGTTAATTTAATGAAGGCACAGTGATCAGCCCAGCGCTTCTTGTACCAGTCCAGGGTGATATTAAATAAATATGAGAATGAAAATCACCCATATTTAATTTGACCCCCCTGGGAATCATATTTATTGATCATACATCATTCACAACATTATTTATGCTTCATTTCACCATTCAAATACACCGTTTTGCTGCACATTCGTCCGAGACAACGCATTTCGACAGTCTATTCCGACACCCAGGTACTTGATGCATTACTTGAAATACTTTGCTACTCGTATCGAGTCGATAGTACAGCCGGTATCGGTCTGGCAAAGTCTGAGAATGGGTAGAAAGGGCAAGGCGGCATTGAGTGACTTTACCTAGCGGGGGGGCCGCAGTCTGTCCCCGTTGACGAAGATGTGGGATACTCCAGCTCATCAAAGTCCTCCCTCACGATGTCCGAGCCGCCTCTGAAGTTCTGGCCCTCGCGAATGTTTGAAATGTTACCTGCAAAATGGAGATAAAACCATTTATTATTAACATTTCAACCGCGTTAACTTTGTTCCTGAGAGACGCCCGTGCGCGGCGGTATTTTGTCGTTTTTTCAATGATTACTTTTATCATGTATTTAGTTAAGAAACGATTTATTTTCCTTTATAAAAATGTTCAATGGGATTCATTGTGCCTTTTTGGTACTCTATAATACACTTGTGTCATATTATTCTTGAAATATATCGTAATATAAACAAATAAGATCGTAACATAAATAAATCAAAGCATGCATTGTGTGTCACTCTTACCCACTGGCGAGAGTGAGACAGATATAGGGCATGATAATGGGGCGGACTAATTACCGACCTCAAGAAAAATCAGGGATCTGTTCTTTTATTTATCCATGTGATGTTACAAATTATTAGTCAGATATTTCAACAGATGTCATAAGGCCAAGGATTGACGTATTATTTTATCCAAAGTTCCACACCATGAAAAACTCTCCAAGTTGAACTGAGGTTCGAAACTTGGAGCAAAGTAAAAACACATATGCTTATGTCAGCCGCGTGTGGGGCATGTTTTGTGAAAACACATACGGTTATGTGAGCCGCGTGGATCCAGTTAAAAGGCGAAATAGAGGGTCGTCGTGGTATGGGCAGAAGGCGGATTGGACGGGAACCAGGACAGGCAAGGTGCTGTTCCATGCTTGATTTAAGCCCAAGGGATAAAGTAATGTGTAAGACGGAGGATATCGTGAGGTGGGGACGACAACGAAGGCCATAAGGCTGGAAGGAACATATAAACAGAATGTCAGAAGACAGACTTCCACGTATCGTCCTCCAAGGCAACCCTGAAGGACGCAGACCCCCAGGCAGACCTCCGAAAAGATGGAAAGACAGCTGGGAGTCGACATCCCAAGAGCGACATGCGGAGGCACAAACAGATCCCTAGGATCTACAAAAAGAAGAAGAAGAAGAAGGATAAAGTAAGATTTCTTGAATGTTTTTCGGAGATACTTTGTGGCACATTTTAAAAACTTAATAAAATAAAACAACTTTGTTTTGACCACTTTTTATTGGTACACTTTATCCAATCGGTTTCGACAAGAACCTTGTCATCCTCAGGGTTTATGTACTAATTCTAAAACATTGAAATACTGATATTTAATTACCCTTCCCTTGCCAAAAATCTCCACACACTCCGTACACCATATGAAAATATAATTTAAAAACCTCTTTAATGTTGTTTTTATTGTGCATTGCGTAGCGAATACGTCAACTCAATGCACAATAAAAAAAAAAATTTGGAGTTTTTTTAAATCATATTTTTGTGGTATCTTTTTTGTATTAAAATTTTATGTATTTTTTGTATTTGTATTTTATATTATGTTGTATATTGCAAAATAATTTAAAATAAAGAAAAATAAATCCAAGGTGGCATAGACTGTGTGTCACCCTGGCTTACATCACATCAGATCCACGGCTGACATTTTGTTGACCAGTCCAGTAAATTTTTTGGGTGAAATGCGTATTTTTCTTCATTGGCACCTAGATCTTTTCGAGTTACCTTCGATGGACTGGCAGGGCTCGGGGGGCCGCATGCGTATGTCGCCGAGGGAGCACTGCAGCACGGCCGGGGGCGAGTGGCCCCGCTCGCAGTGGAGCCCTACGGAAGACCCGTGCGCCGTGGTGAGGCCCGGCCGGTAACCCGCCGCATACACTCCATGGGGGACAACAGGAAGGGAACACGGGGCTGAAATATTAAATAATACAGTGAAACCTCTATCTATCGTTCCTCGAATAATCGTTTTCCCGGATGTGTCGTTTATTTCTTCTACCCCGACTTAATTTCATACTAAACTAAACCGCATCGATCGTTTCCCTATCACCATTTACTGCATTTATTGAATTAAGCTGCATATTTGATACATTTTGTCTGTTTTTTTACATTATTTCCAATTTTCTTACATTCAACGGCAACGTATGGGATAGAAACTATCGAAAGCTTGTGTAACCGATACCAGAAGCCGAAAATATACTATTGACTTTTACGAAAATAAAACAGTTAAAAAACAAAGTATTTTTTTAAATTCTATTCAGGTTCGTATTTTTTTTTAAATAAATACATTTGCATCTGAAACATCTATTCTTTTAAGAATTTTAGCCTACAAATGCAGATTGGGAGGACGGTATCTTTACTCAGTCGTATCTATTTGCGTATTGACCTCTTAATCCCGCATTCATTGTTTTCCCGAATTCGTAGTTTATTTTAATAGGTCCCTTTAAAAACGATACATAGAGGTTTAAAACCTGAAGGTTTTTTCTCCATTTGAAAAATATTTAAAAATACCATACCATGGAAAAAGATACAATTTCTTCAAAATGCAAAAACAACACTTTCTGCCCTGTAGCGGGTAAATATTAAGTTAAAAATATGCCTCTTTTGCTGGGATATAGTACATTTTCTGGGCATTCCGAAAACATGCACAACTGAAAATTGACAATTTTTGATTTATGACGTTTTTGAAAGGAGTGAGCGATATGTTTACCTGGAATGCATTCCGGCATGCTAGTGACGGCCCAGTCTCCATGCCAACATCGCAGGTTACTAGCTCCCTGGACATTGTATCTGAAAGATTTAATTTTTCAAATGGTTACTATTACTATGAGTAAAAATGTTGTAAATGTTACATTTTTTAAAACACTCTCCTTC
The DNA here is from genome assembly GCF_059751285.1 of Brachycentrus maculatus. Lineage (NCBI taxonomy): Eukaryota > Metazoa > Arthropoda > Insecta > Trichoptera > Brachycentridae > Brachycentrus > Brachycentrus maculatus. The sequence goes on from NW_028280807.1 coordinate 132,420, forward strand.
CATTCATCATTCACTTTGTGTAATACCACTTAAAAACACTACTTCATGATTACCGGTTTCGGAATAACCATTCCATCATCAGGTCAAATGTAGACTGTGGTTATTCCAAAACCGGTAATCATGAAGTAGTGTTTTTAAGTGGTATTACACAAAGTGAATGATGAATGATAAGAAGATTCGGAATAACCACAGTCTACATTTGACCTGATGATGGAATGGTTATTCCGAAACTGGTAATCATGTCATGAAATAGTGTTTTAAAGTGGTATTACACAAAGTGAATGATGGATGATAAGGAGAGTGTTATATTACCATAGCACAAAGTTAACAATTAATTTTAACATATGTAACATTTTACCCCGCTTCACAGGAAAACTGCACCACTTGTCCATTCATCACGTCGCTGGTTTCGTTGAGCGGGACTTCGCTGTCGTCCGGACTTCCCTCCGGGGCAGACAGGCTGAAGATCCCGTTCTCCGTTACAGGAATATGACACGGCACTGAGGAATAAAATAAAACACATTATTGGAATACCTTCTCCAAGGACATTTTTATTAAAGGCGTCTCAGCTTGAGATGAAACATCTATCATTTTATTTTTTGACATCTCATCAAAGATGAAGCAGGAGCTGGTTAGTGCATATTAGACCTTGGCTTTTAGTGCATGTTGGTCCTCGGTCTACCAAATCACACGTGATTAACATTTTATGTAGTTATAAGTGTCTGCCTCCGTAGTGTAATGGTCAGAACGCTCGGCTACCGTTCTACAGGTTCCGGGTTCGATTCCCAGGGGGGGTAGAATAAATACAAGTGATTTTTTCACTAATGTTTATTCAATATTAGCCTGGACGGTACCTGAAGCGAAGGGCTGATCACCTTTCCTTCATGTGTTAACGATCAAGATAACACTGCATTTATATAATGCAGTGCCTTATGCACCATTGGGGTGCGGATAAGGATTGGAATGAAATAAGTGTGTGAATAGTGCTATGGTAGTGCTGTTTGCATGGTGGTGTAGTGATTGTCCTGAGGAAGAGACGGATACGTCTCGAAACCGGTAGACAAAAATCTCAGTGAGTGGTTATATAATAACATTACTAACATTTTTGTAAAAAAAAATATAAAAGCAGGCAAAAATGAATCACTGAGTGGCTGCAGGCAAGGTGATCTATGAGTATTGTCAACCTTTGGTGTGAGGGAATAATCAAATGTACATACATATTTCACATTGTGGTTTCATGGGTTTCCATCTTCCCCTGACGCACTTGGCCGTGGCATTGTAGCCCAGATTCAAGTCGTACCCCTTCCCGCATGCCACGCGTACAATGGTTCCTGAAAATACATCACATGTGTTAGTCGACCGTCTGAGTGCTGAGATTTTCTCTTACATGTATGCTAAAATTGCTGAATATTTTTTGCGAAAATACTCCTTAAAGTGCAATGCTCCTTAGGTGCACAAAATGCTTAAATGCTCCTTAAAGTGCAATACTCCTTAAGTGCACAAAATGCTTAAATGCTCTTTAAAGTGCAATACTCCTTAAGTGCACAAAATGCTTAAATGCTCCTTAAAGTGCAATACTCCTTAAGTGCAAAAAATGCTTAAATGCTCCTTAAAGTGCAATACTCCTTAAGTGCACAAAATGCTTAAATGCTCCTTAAAGTGCAATACTCCTTAAGTGCACAAAATGCTTAAATGCTCCTTAAAGTGCAATACTCCTTAAGTGCACAAAATGCTTAAATGCTCCTTAAAGTGCAATACTCCTTAAGTGCAAAAAATGCTTAAATGCTCCTTAAAGTGCAATACTCCTTAAGTGCACAAAATGCTTAAATGCTCCTTAAAGTGCAATACTCCTTAAGTGCACAAAATGCTTAAATGCTCCTTAAAGTGCAATACTCCTTAAGTGCACAAAATGCTTAAATGCTCCTTAAAGTGCAATACTCCTTAACCTTTTCATAGCCGCAAATAAATTACGCCGCAGTGCTCAACAGGCCAAGTATTTTTTTGAAAAAAAAAAGTTGTCTAAAGATTTTTTTTGTTGTTTTTATTGAATTATAATTTACTTACCAAATATTATATCCCGCATCGATTGTTAGAGTTTTATTCTTGAAGTTAAACCAGTTTCAAATTTTCAGGGTTGTCACACTAAGTCGCACACGCAAGTTTTTATTAAATTTAATATTAACACACAACTATTATTTATCAATGGAATATTTTAAAATAATAAGAAAAACACAAAAAAATTGAGCAAAATAAAAACCCCTGGCGTTCAAAACAATCGATTAAAATAATCAATATTTCAAGTGGTTTGAGTGGTAGCCCTAATGACATCTGTCAACTATCAGCTGAAAGTGATACCGATAAATCACTTAAAAGTATTTAAAAACTTTATAAAATATTTTGTGACAACTTCAACTGATGGCAATGTATGTTCCGTTTTTGACAGATTGTCAATATGAGTTAAAACTGCGGAGTAATACGTCATCAAAAGTACTGACGAGATATCTCGTCTCTGGCCATACGGGCACTCCGCCATTTGCCGAGATATCTCGTCTCTGGCAACCATCGGGTTAAGTGCACAAAATGCTTAAATGCTCCTTAAGTGCACAAAATTAATAATATTTCCTCAATAATTGACTGATTTTAGTATTTCTTTCTGGTATAGGCGGAGAATGTATCGTGGGTATACTGATAAAAAACATTAACTCTAAAAAAATCCCTGTTTGAATAATCCTTGTTATTTAAAGCTTTTAGCCTGAATAAAATTCTTCTTCTAACCCTTATCCGCACCCAATGGTGCATAGGGCACTGCATTGTAGTGACGCAGCGTTATCTTGATCATTAATTGCATGAAGGCAAGAAGATCAGCCTGCGCTTCTTGTACCAGTCCAGCGTGATATTAATCAATTGATTAATTAATTATAAATAAAATACTAACTTTTAAACCTTAAGTTGAATTTACTTTTAAAACCATATATATGTACATGACATTTCAAACTACTTTGTGTATTTTGCCAGTTTATCGAACGTTGAAAACTTTATAATATGCATCACTAAGTCAAAGTTGAATATTTTCGAGTTAACGTTTTTTGCCAGTACACCTGCGATACAAAATTACTCGAATAAAACAGCATTTAGTAGTATGTAAATGCACTCATGTATATAAAATAAATGGTTTTTGAGGAGAAAAAAATTGTATGATCAATATTGTTTTAAACTGGCGCGTCTTCACAAAATTTCACTATCTATAGCGCAAACATTCTAATTTCATCATCACTACTTTGAGTATAACAATCACTTAGCGCCTGCCATTTAAAGAGGCGTAGCTCGGTTGTACGTTTGTCATTCAAACAGGAGCTAGCGCATGTTTAACCTCGGCTCGTAACGTATGTCTGTGCTAAAACCTTTAGTGCATGTTGGTCTTCGGGATGGTTTGGACATGTAGAACGAATGAGTGGGAAAGAACGGTGAAACAAATCTATGAGGCGAATTTTATTGGGAAAAGAAGCAGAGGAAGACAGAAAAACATGGCACGATCAGGTATGCCAAATACTTGAAAGTGGTCAGGTTAGGAGTCGTAACAATCGGCGGGTATGTATGAGGAGAGGCATGAACGTGGAAGAGGCGAAGAATGTTTGCAAGGACAGAGTGGTGTGGCGCTCTATTCTCTCTGCCTACCCCTTCGGGGAAGCGGCGTGATGGTTAGTTAGTTAGTTAGTTAGTTTTATTGTTTTGAACTGGCTCGACAAAACTAAAAAAAAATTCACTATCTATGCGCAAACATTCTAATTTTATCATCACTACTTTGATTATATCAATCACTTGCACACAATTATATCAAGCGCCTGCCATTTAAAGAGGTGTAGCTCGGTAGTACGTTTGTCATTCAAACAGAACCTAGCGCATGTTTGACCTCGGCTCGTAACGCATGTCTGTGATGCAACCTTTAGTGCATGCTGGTCTTCGGGTCGACCAAAAATCGCATGTGTTAGACATTTTGTGTAGTTTTGAGTGTGTAAATGGTGCTATGGTGGTGAAGGGTGGTATTGTTTGCATGCTGTGGTAGTGATTGTCCTGACGAAGAGACGGGTACGTCTCGAAACCGACATAAAAATATCGGTGAGTGGTTATATACTAATATTATTAACATTTGATAAAGACATAGAAAGTAGAGTGAATGCTGGGAACAAAGTGAATGGTGCACTGAAATCAGTTATAGCAAATAAAAACCTATCAGCGGAAGCTGGCAGTGCACAACGGAGTCCTGGTTCCAACTCTGATGTATGGAAGTGAAACATGGAGTTGGCAAAAGAAGGATGAAAGTAGACTGAATGCAGTCGAAATGCGATCCCTCAGAAGAATGTGCAACAAAACGATGTATGATAGATGTGCGAATAGTGAAATAAGGAAGGAATGCAAAGCTGAGATAAGCATTATCGATAAAATTAAGAAAGGTGTGTTGAGATGGTTTGGACATGTAGAACGAATGAGTGAGGAAAGAATGGTAAAACAAATCTATGAGGCGAATTTTATTGAGAAAAGAAGCAGAGGAAGACCGAAAAAAACATGGCGCGATCAGGTATGCCAAATACTTGAAAGTGGTCAGGTTAGGAATCGTAACAATCGGCGGGTATGTATGAGGAGATGCATGAACGTGGAAGAGGCGAAGAATGTTTGCAAGGACAGAGTGGTGTGGCGCTCTATTCTCTCTGCCTACCCCTGCAGAGAAGCGGCGTGATGGTTAGTTAGTTAGTTTAAAAAAAAAATAATAAGGAGCTAGCGCATTTATATGGACTAAACCCTGCTCACCCGAGCTATAGGTGTTGTTGGGCTCCCGCCCAAACTTGACGATCTCCACATTGACGTAGGGCTCACTCGAGATGGGCTCGCAGGGCCCCTTGACCCGCCCCCCGCCCCTGCGCCCCTCGCGGGCAGAGTCCACGGGACTGGCGGAAGAGCCGATGTCGTCTCCGGAGGCGGGGCCTGAAGGCGGCTGACGCAGCTTGTCCTTGTTACTGAACAAGATATTAATTGATGATTAAATAAATGTTTGAATGGTGAAATTAGGCTGAGATAAGCATTATCCATAAAATGAAGAAAGGTGTGTTGAGATGGTTCAGGCATGCGGAAAGAGTGAGTGAGGAAAGAACGGTGAAACAAATTTATGAATATGTACAAAAAAAAACAATCTGTGCTATTGATAGGAGATATTAAAGGTAAAACTCCTAAAATAGGATGCTACAATGCTCTATTTTTGCAAAAATTCTTTGCCATTTTTGGTTGATGGTTAGTCAGACGGTTAGTTTAATTTAAAAAAGTGGTGGCATTTTAAACTAATTTCTTAGGCACACTCGGCGTTTTATACTGACCTCTTAGGCACACTCGCGGTAGTCTGATTCAGCTTCTCCGTCTTTCTGCTGGTCCTCTTCATCCTTTTGATCATCTCTTCGGTAGACACCTTGGGCAGCCCCTTGAACCTCGTCCGATTAGCTGCGCCGTCTGACCTGATCGCCTTCTTGGCGACCTGCGGCGGAGACTTGCTTTTCTCAGCGCCAGGTCCCGGATTGACCTTCAACTGAGAGTTGAGATGAAAATTTCCCGCCTTCTTTCTTACCTCAGCCTTCTCCTCCCAGCTCTTCTTCAACTCGGCCAACTTCCTGACGATGAAAGAATGAGTGGCTCCGTTCACATCTCTCTTGGATACCATCTTGCTACTGTCATCGTTGAACTGATGTACATCATCCGCTGTGTATCCGAATTGGTTTTTTGAAACGCCAATATGTTGCGCTTCATTTTCTGCGTTTGCGAAATCCGAGTCTACTTGACTGGTCCTATTTCTGGCGTCTCGTCGGGCCCTCGGGCGCAAGCCAAAAAACTGATATCCGCGTATTCTTCTTGCGTTGTTGAAATATGGTCTTCGGAATTCCGCAGATCTTTTCCTGATGTTCCTGAACACCCTGTTTAATGACGGTCGATTATCGTTGTCACGGTTGCCGCAATCGCTATCAAGAATGTCTCTTTTCTGTCTTTGGAGTGGTCCATGCATAACGTATCCAGTTCTTGCTGAATCCTTGAATTTCACGGCTTCAGGGTTGAAGATAGCGTCTGCGCTGAATCTGGCATCAGTTGTTACGGAGCTGACAGCAAGATGATCACCGAGTTCTTCCAGATGAAGCTGATGAAGGAGTTCCCGCTGGTTAGCGAGCTGTGCTGCTCGCTTCCGGAGTTGGTGGCTGTGCCTCCTCATGCGAATAGCCCGTTTCAGTCTCTTCTTGCTTATTTCGATGGACCTTCTTCTTCTGCTCCATCTCAGGCGGGGATGCTGACCGGGAGTACAGCTGGAAGATATCATATATTCACAATATTTTGAGTGTGTCCGAATCTTTGTTTGCAAATCTGGGTTAGTCCACATATATGAAGAAATATATAGAAGTCTGGATATTCATATTGACGGCTACATAAGTATACCAGTCAATTTAAAACAGAGAAATTCATCATCATAATTCACGAGGACATAATAAAATACAAGTGGAGTCGATAAACACAACTAACTTTGGAGTAAGGTCTTGCAATATATTGTCTATACCCAAATTAACTAGATGCCTGACACATATAAAATAGAACCTAGTCAAGAATACAAAATGAATGAACTAAAAAAGTGATTAGTTATATTTTAATTTTTTTTTCTTTAAAGATGCTTCTTACCATATGTTTTTTATATCCTTATTTACTGTACCTTTTATTGTGTTATATTTTAAAATTTTCTCTGTGTTTTCTTATTTGTGTTCCAGTCTTTTTAACCTTAATCCCATGTCCCAAAATGAGTAATGGAAAAATCACTCATTGGGAATATTATATATGTGACTTTTGTATGTAAAGCTATCTCGATTCTAATGCACTCTAATGGTCAGAACTAGTTTCCAATTACCTGGGCAGCTCTCTAGGGCTCCACTGTCCGCCTATGCAGGTGGCTCCGGGGGGGCCTTCAGACAAGACGTACCCCTTATCGCAGTCATACATTATTTGCTTGTTATTCACTACCTGAAACAAAGTAATACATAACATCCTAAATACAATAGAATTAGTGAAAATTCCACAGCCTATTCTACAGTCAGCTGGAGGCTGGGTGAGGACCTTTCCGACATCGGATCCGTGTTAGTTCATAAGGAACTCTCACGAGACGTGGTATCATGATAAAAGTACTGAAAGACATTGGTTAGGACACGACAAGCTAGGACACAAAATGCCGAATCCTCTTCTAGTGGAACGGATGGCCTGCTGACGACAGTCAGCAGTCTGACTTCTCCTGAGGAGTGCAACGTGGTTTCCTCCCAGCAATGAGCAAATGCTGACAAGTTTCTGATTGGCCCACACTAGATTATCCCTTCTGTTCCCAACACAGATTGAAATAAAACAATTTTTTAGCTAGAAAAAACAAATATCCACTTCTTATCTGCACCCCCGATGGAGCATAGGTCACTGCATCATATAAACAGTGTTATCTTGATCGTCAACACATGAAGGGAAGGTGATCAGCCCTCCACTGCATATACCATTCCAGGGTAGTATTGAATAAATATTAGAGTGAAAAAAAACACTTTTTTATTTGACCCTCCCTAGGGATCGAATCCGGGACCTCCAGTACTGTAGCTGAGCGTGCTGACCATTACACTACGGAGGCGGACTAAAATATTCACTTAATGATCTGTAAAACTTGTACATAAATAATTAAAATAACTTCCATCTAAAAAAAAAGTAAAAGTCTATTTTACAGTATGGAATTATTGGTTGGAATAGTACAAGTAATGCATCATTAAATCATGTTTTTTACGCCCAAAAATCTATAAAAGCCTATTAAATTTAGATGTCATGTTGCGATAGTTCCATTTTTAGAAAGGCTCTTATCTCACCTTTCTCACGTATGGTCTGTAATCGTATAGGCCCATGTTTCCCACCAGGAGGACCTTCCCGTGTTCTATGTAGCCCGGGAAGGGACAATACACTGAAACAATAAACACACAAGGTCCTTAATAAATCGATCAGGAATTCAGAGTCATCAAGGTACACCACATCTCATATTATTTATCAACTAACTAATCATCACACCACTTCACACAAAGGTAAGCAGAGAGAATAGAATGCCACACCAATCTGTACTGCAAACAATCTTCGTGTCTTCCGTATTCATCCATCTCATATATTCCAACTCCTGACCCGACCACATTCAAGCATTTGACATACTTAAACATGCCAAGTCTTCCTAAGTGTTCTTTTGCTCCTATTTCCAATTACATTTGCCTACTAAATTTACTTTATTATTCTTTCTTCACTCATTCGTTCCATATGCCCAAACCATTCCAACACACCTTTATTAAATTTTATCGATAATGCTTATCTCAGCCTCGCATTCTTTCCTTACATCACCATTGGAACATTTACCATACATGGTTTTGCCGCACTGAGAGATCGCATTTTGACTGCATTTCGGTCTACTTTCATCCTACTTTTGCCAATTCCATGCTTCACTTCCATACATTAGGGTAAAATTACTACATATTTTAAAAAGTATTTATTTAATACATCGATGTTCAAAGAGAACCGCCTATAATTTAAAAAATAAACAGGTTGGAAGCAGTGATCCAAAGTTTGGAAAATCCTACAATACCAAAGATAACACCAAAGGAAAGAGACAAAATTGATCCTGCCCAATATGCATATGTTGCAAGATGGACCCCACAAGGTGGACCTCAAAATTTTTTAAATGCAGACCTCGGGATAGTAAAAAAGGCATCGGAAGACCTAAAAAAAAATGGTCCGATAACAAAGCCACTGTGCTGGGTAGAAACTGGCTGCAAGCACCAACAGACCAAAAAAAAGGAAGGAATTGGATTTGGAAGAGGCCTATACCCAGCAGTGGAAGACAGAAGGCTAAAAAAGGAGATAAATAATCCATATGCATTTGTGAAGACATGATTGGAAGAAGAATTAAGGCAAGGTCGAAATAGTGGCACTTTAAGAAAAGGGTGAAATTGAATACCTTCCTGGCAGATGGGCATCTCTCCCGTCCAGTTCCCAAATGAGCAGAGCAACAGCTCCGGACCTTTTAGCGTGAAGCCGTCTTTGCAGTGGAATCTAGCCCTCATTCCGTGTTCAGTTTTAGGAGCCACCACCATGCCATTTTTCGGGGGTTTCGGAAGCCGCTTACATCTGGAAATAGACTCGATATTATAACACAACTTTGTTTATTAATTGATTTACTAATTTTTCAACTGTTCATTCACTGTCACACAGTCTGTGATACCTTCAATGAAGCCCACCGCGCCTTTGGCACACAGTCTGTGACACCTTCATAAATACACACCACACCTTTGGCATTCAGTCTGTGACACCTTCTATAAAGTCCATTGGGTGTTTGGCACACAGTCTAAGACATGTTTAATAAAACCCACTGCGCCTTTGATAAACCCACCGCTGACACACAGTCAATGACACCTTTGAAAAGGGTAGAATTACAAAATAATAAATATAATGGATAAATTTAAATATTGTGTTTCACTCTATCTCACTGCTCGCTGATAGTGTGTGAAGGAGACACGTATTTACCAGTGCTTTTAAAAAAAACCGTTATCCGCACCCCAATGGTGCATAGGGCACTGCTTCATATGAACACAGTGTTATCTTGATCGTTTACACACGAAGGAAAGGTGATCAGCCCTCCGCTTCAGGTACCAGTCCAGGGTAATATTGAATAAATATTACAGTGAAAAAATCACTTATATTTATTTGACCCCCCTGGGAATCGAACCCGGGACCTCCAGAACGGTAGCCGAGCGTGCTGACCATTACACTACAGAGGCGGACAAAAATTTGTTATTTTATTTAGACTTTTTGTTTCTCTATTAGTGTATTCATTAATGCATTTTTATATTAGAGACTGTATATATGTATAATGTTAAAAGCTTTAGCCGTTCAATAAATAAATAAATAATTGATCAAATACCTGGCAGGTTGACATTTGGGTATTTGCGTCCAGGTCCCGTTGTTGCACGTTACTGCTGGATTGTTGGATAAAAACTCGTAGTTTTTTTCGCAAATCACTATAAGAGCTTCTCCTAGAAAAATTATAAAAACAATTTTAATTATATTTAATAAATAAAATCACCACGATGATCTGATAGTGATGTAAGAGAGTTGACGATGAAAATTTGAAATTTTGTTTACCGTGGTGTACCATGCTTGATGAGCCGACCACTTGTGTAGTGGGTGCAGCGGAAGGGAGCGTCTCATTAGTGTCCTGGGTCACATTGTTTGGTACCAAGAGCACCCTGCCTTGCGTCACGTGAGGTACCACGCACGGAGCTGCAAACACATTAAAACAAATCAATCTATCGATCATCTGATACAGAAGCATCTAGGCTTCTTGACATACCTCTATTGCAAAGCAAATTTATTTTTTGAGATAAAAAATGAAAATTATTAGAAAATGTGAAACAAAAATGAATCTCAACATTTTGAGAGTGTCTTAAAAATACTTGTTCACAAATCTGGATTATCTCCAATTGTAGGAGTTATTTTTTTAGAATTTTTTGACATCTCAACATGGATAAAGAAGAATATGGAAGTCTGGGCATTTACGGGGCTTACCACCATCATAGGCGGGTTTAAGTGATCACTTTACACATGTGTAACATTAACCAATTCTACCCATTATTGACATACAAATAACCTCAAAAACCAAATACAAAGGACCTCGCATGTAAATAAAAGAGTTTCTGCTCAATAAAAAAGCTTCTTCATCTCACCAATAGATGTCTTTAGTGGAACCCTGGTGATTCAAGTACAATGTTTCGAAATTGGATCATATATAATATTTAGAACTTCCAAGAATTCGAGTTGTGTGGTTTGAAGAAGAAGAAGAATATACAGGACCAATCTGCCGATGGTTATGCCTGTAGGAAGAGCTACCGCTATGCTGAACAATATCACTGTTCCATGTGTCTGAGGGGGTATTCAGAAGCGAGATTCTCCTTCAACTTAAATTAATTAATTAAACCATATCCGCTCTCTAGGTGAAGCGTATGGAGTCCACAAACTGTCTCCAGGCTTTTCTGTCGGCTGCCAGCTCCCTTGCATGCTCCCAAGTCAGATCCGCGTCCCGAAGTTCTGACGAGAACTGCCGACGAATTGTCAGCAGTGGTCGTCCTGGGCGGCGCGAACCTGATGCCTTGTAAAAGAGACAAGCTTGATAGCGGCTCACAGGAGGCATGCGGAGTACATGGCCAAGCCAACTGAATCGCCTTTTCTTGACGACAGTTGTGACCAAGATTTGCTGCGTCCTACGCGTTATCTCTTCACTCCTCACAAAGTCAAACCACCGCACGCCTAAAATTCTCCGCAGACACCTATTCTCAATGCTTAGTACACGGCTGCTCTGGGCCCTTGTAAGGTGCCATGTTACACAGCCGTATAAGAGAACAGAAGCAAAGCAAGACTTTAACAAGAGTCTTAATAAGGGGCAGAGACTGTCTCACCTAGGCACTTGGGCAGCGGGTACCTCCACGTGCCGTCCAGCTGGCAGACAGTGCTGGAGTTGCCCTCCATCCGCATTCCGTCGTGGCAGCGGAATATGATGGAAGCGCCCAGACCGGTTCCCGCCTCAATGTTCTCCAGCCACCCGTTGAACAGCCTTCCCGGATGACCGCAGTTGATCTCTGCAAATTATCATTGGTTAATAAGTACATTCGCAACGCTCAATGTACTCAAATCCTCAAAATAACCAGTCCAATTAAAAGCGTCATAAGAATTGAAAATCAAGGTTTTATGCGTCTCTCTGTATGTAAAATAATCCAATAAGGATCTTGTATATATTTAAAGGGTTTTTCGTGCTAAGTGGAGACAAGTACGAGCTATTGCATGCATACTTGATCATGCCAAGTTTTTCTCGGTCTTCCTTCGCTCTTTTTCCAGCTACATTTGCCTCATAAATTTGTTTTACTGTTCATTCCTCACTCAATCGTTCCACATGTCCAAACTATCTCAACACACCTTTCTTCATTTTATTGATAATGCTTTTCTCAGCTTTGCATTCCTTCCTTATTTTACTATTCGAACATCTATCATACATGGTTTTGCCGCACTGAGAGATTACATTTCGACTGCATTCAGTCTATTTTCATCCTTCTTTTGCCAACTCCATGCTTCACTTCCATAGATTAGGGTTAGAACAAGGACTCTGTTGAATACTGCCAGTTTTGCTTTCAGGGAAAGGTTTTTATTTGCTGTCATTGATTTCAATGTACCATCCACTCTCCTTTCTATATTTTTATCAGGAATATGAATAGTCAGAGTGATTAGGAATACCTTTGCAGACGGGTTGCTGTCCGCTCCACTTCTTGTCCGCCCCGCAGCGCCTCGTGTTGTCCCCGAGCAGGCGGTAGCCGTACTTGCACTCGTAGCTCACGATGGAGTTGTACGCGCACGACGTGAACACGGCGCGCCCGTGCCGCGGCGCGTCCGGCGTGGGGCACTGCACGGCCGTCACCACTGTCACAGTCCAACCGTACTTACAGTCAACCAATGTCAACACTCTCCACCAGCCATAGCACACTCAAGTAAAGGAATATATCAACCTCATACAGGAGAAAATGACCAAGTGCATTTTTTACAAAAATGTGATTATTGACTATTTGAGATCTTATATATTAAACCATATCCGCTTCCTAGGTGGAATCCCCTTGCATCCTCCCAAGTCAGATCCGCGTCCCGAAGTTCTGACGAGAACTGCCGACGAATTGTCAGCAGTGGTCGTCCTGGGCGGCGCGAACTTGATGCCTTGTAAAAGAGGCAAGCTTGATGGCGGCTCTCGGGAGGCATGCGGAGTACATGGCCAAGCCAACTGAATCGCCTTTTCTTGACGACAGTTGTGACCAAGATTTGCTGCGTCCTACGCCTTATCTCTTCATTCCTCACAATAGCTAGTAATATCTGATATTTGAATTCTTACTAGCTTATAATGTTGACTTGGAAAAATCCCAAAGCGATTTTAAACTTGTAAGTATAATATATTGACTTGTTAAAAATGACTAACTGCATTGATGTTTATTTTCTTGCCAAGCAAAAGTGACTTAAATGTCCCTCCTGAACATCTTACGTTTTGTTAGTTGGTCACTTTCTCCTGTACGACTGCGATACGTCTATCGTGGAGTAAGGAACATTCTTTATTGGGATACATATTGTGATATCTTTGATTTATTACATGCCAATATAAAGGAATTGTGATGTAGAAATTTTAGTAAAGAAAGTCTCCAAATTATCTCTCATATTAAATCTCTCTTATATTATTTTATTTATTGTTTCGGCATTAACTTTGTGGTAAGACATGTTACAATGATTAAAGAAAACACTTCGTTTTTTACCACTTGAGTTTTATTATAGACTACATGTTTCAGAAGTTAAACTTCCATCATTCAGGTCTGTATAATAACTAAAATATAAAATATAAAATTGTTCTGTAAAAAAGGAGAGGGGAAAGTAAGGGGAAGGGGTTAGTCAAGGAACGGAGTGTGAAAACAAAGGAAAAATGGAAAGCAATGGCGAAGAATTTTGAAACAATATATTATTTAATAAATTATTATTAGAATTCAGGTTATTTTGTATTTCTAAATTTTCAAGATAATTCATAATTTGGCCTTTATATGGAACAAGGTGTAATAATTTTAATTTATGAGAGTGAAATGAGTGATTAGTATCTATTATATGATTTGCAAATTCCGAAAAATAATTACTAACAAGACCGCTATGATGTTCTTTAATTCTAATCTTTAAATTTCTCACAGTTTGGCCAATATATTTTTTATCATAATCTCCACACGAAACCCGACTAACCCCTTCCCCTCTCCTTTTTTACAGAACGATTTTATATTTTATATTTTAGTTACTATACAGACCTGAATGATGGAAGTTTAACTTCTGAAACATGTAGTCTATAATAAAACTCAAGTGGTAAAAAACGAGGTGTTTTCTTTAATCATTGTAACTCTCTTATATTGTTTTATTGTTCAAAAGAAGGTTTATAAAAATAAAACAGATATTTCAAGGGTGAATGTTTATTAGGACTATAATAAATACTGAACAAGTAGTTAATTGAAACATAGGAATATTAGAATACATTTTAATATTGAAGAAAAATCTAGAAGTAAAACATGCATTTTAGAGCTAAAACAGTTTAATATCTACAACATTCTAGTACTATTTTTGACTGTTCATCAAACATGCAACACATTTGAGACATAACCTCAAAATACATACACACTGCTGAACCAATTTCAATACTTTTTTTTTAAGTAATGGCAGTGAAATTCCATGATAATTGATGATATGACTGTTAAAATTAACTTAAAAAATTAACAGACTGATTGTCAAATGAAAATTTTTTTCAATTTTTTTGTAAATGAAACTGGTTTTGAAAAAAATAAGTGCCTAAACACACACCTGTGGAATAAAATATTACCAAAATGGCTGCCTTGATTTTTCACACAGAATTACACATTTTTAATTATTAATCAAAGATATTGCTGCACTTCACAAATAGGATCTTTTCACAAATTGGAGATAATATATCGAATATTAAAAGATTTCATTTTCTCTTATGCTGAAAGAATAAAATTTTAGTTTTCAATAATATTTTTCCCTTTAAAAAATAAGTAAATAAATAGGTACGAAACGGCTTGTCTTTAGGTGGTTTTAAAAATGGCGGCACAATCGTTGCCTTGTCTTTGGATAGTTTTGAAAATGGCGGCACAATAGTTGCTTTGTCTTTGGATAGTTTTAAAAATGGCAGCACAATCATAGCCTCCTGCTTTGTCTTTAGATGGTTTTAAAAATGAATTTTACATATAGTCCATTGTTTGATTCGACATCGGTTAAACACGATTCGTCAATATCCAATTCGAACCCCCCCCCCACTCCTTTCATCCTACAAGTATATAAGTTGATTCGATTCCAGGTCTAATTTTAATGTACGTTTAACCTCGGCTCGTAACGCATGTCTGTATTGAAAACTATAGTGCATGTTGGTCTTCGGGTCGACCAAAAATCGCATGTGTTAGACACTTTGTGTAGTTTTGAGTGTGTAAATGGTGCTGTGGTGGTGAAGGGTAGTATTGTTTGCATGCTGTGTTAGTGATTGTCCTGACGAAGAGACGGGTACGTCTCGAAACCGGTAGACGTAAAAATCTCGGTGAGTGGTTATATACTAATTTTATTAACATTTTTGTAAAAAAATAAATAAGTACAACCATTGTGTTATCTTTAGATGGTTTTAAAAAATAGCGACACAATTGTTCACTCACCACTTTCGACTTGTTGAGACTATCAACCGAGAGAGATGGTTAACTGCTCTCACAAAAGCAGGTAGGTACTCATTATTTAGTATAGTAAATTAAACACAACGACTGCTATGTCACGGATTTTGTAGGATTTATAGGCAATTTAAGACATTCATATTTTAGAGGCATTTAGAAAATCATTTAACATTGTACAAAAACAAACATATTTAAACTATTGTACTTTTGTACTATTTGTACTGTTTTTTTCAAATATTCAAATGTGAAAGACCCTATTGTGTATTGAATGTTTAGGTTAGGTTAGGTCAGATTGGGTCAGTTCAAGTAAGGTAAGGTTGTAGTGTAATTTGTCTTTAAACTATTGCAAATTTGAATGATTTTAATGTGACCATTTTTCAAAATTAAACTAAGAAAGGAATGAAAGGTTTAGCCACTTTATGATATGTGACTGTTTTTTTTTTGTGTCAAAGAAACCTTAGTCAGAGTTTGATGATAATCCGTTGATTTTTTTCCTATAAACTATACATAAAGACTCTAATTGAGGGATCCACTAAGACGAAAAAAGAAAAATAAGTAAGTACAGGCAAAGATTCTAAGTACTAATCTACTTCTACTTATTACAACTACTTCTATCACTCCGTTTCCCTGCAGAGGTAGGCAGAGAGGATGGAACACCGCATTGTTTATTCTTACATACACTCCTAGCTTCCTCTACATCCATTCAACTATTCATACTATTACATAGATTTTTGACTTGACCAGATTTTAATTATGGATTTGGTTACGCAAACTCTTTTTTGGCCTTCCCCATTCTGTTTTCCCATTTGCATTTGCCAAATACACTTTCTTGTCATCCATTCCCTCCGCACGTACAAACCACCTCACTTTTTCTAATCTCTTCAATTATCGTTACATTCCTTGTTCATATCATCATTTGTTTTTCTGTCATACATTCATTTTTCACATATCCGTCAAACATATCGCATTTCACTCTGGTTTCATCCTTCTCTTGGCAATTTCATCTCTTGCTTCCATACATGAATGTTGGCACAAGCACTCCGTTATGTACTGCCAGTATGATGCCTTGGATGATCGTAATATAATCAAAACTATGGTATATGTATAATATATTATACTTTTTGACAAATTTGTGAAAGGTAAGTTAAAGGGGCAAAAAGAGTACCTTCGGAGGTGGTAAGATGGATAACATCTTCATTCTTAATACTGCCGTATATCGGTGTTCCACACATTCGTCAGAGGGCTCCCATTTCGACGGCGTCAACTGTCTAGTGTGTCTACGATAAGTCTCTACTCCAATACGCAAGTCAACATTACCAAAGCAGTTACTTTTTAAACGATCCGAGCTTCAAGACAAAAGCGTTCTCTAGAGAGCATGAAAGCGAGTGATGTGCTTCGTGAATAAGAAATAGTTTACTGTGACATTAGAATCTTTCGATTAAGAAGTGCACTGGTGCATTGAGAGTGCATTAAATAGAATAATCAGTGAGACATCTAATATTGTAATTCCGGCATTGAATTTGTAGGTTAAGTTAATTGAAGCGATCCGTCGGGTCCCGGAGGTGAGACTAATTTTCTCGGTTCACGATTTGTTCGATAAGACAACCCATCTCTCATGCTCCTCCATTTTGTAATGCAGCACAAAAAAAGGAAGACACAAATTTGGTCAATCAACACGGAACTGCCAGGAACTCTGCATCGGCAAATCTGGCAAACGTTCTGTTATCTTGGAACACAACATAAGCAAATCTAGCAGATGTTCCGTTGCTTTAAACACAACATTAGCAAATTTGGCAGACGTTCTGTTACCACGGAACAAAACGCAAGCAAATCTGGCAGACGTTCCGTTATCTTGGAACACAACATAAGCAAATCTGGCAGATGTTTTGTTATCTAGGAACATAATGCAAGCAAATCTGCCAATTGTTTTGTTATCTTGGAACGAAACGTAAGCATATTTGGCAGATGTTCTGTTATTTTGGAACAAAACGCAAGCAAATTTGGCAGATGTTTTGTTATCTAGGAACATAACGCAAGCAAATCTGCTATGTGTTTTGTTATCTTAGAACAAATCATAAGCAAATCCGGCAGATATTATGTTACCTAGGGACATAACACAAGCAAATCTGCTGTGTGTTTTGTTATCTTAGAACAAAACATAAGCGAATCCAGCAGATGTTATGTCATCTAATAACATAACACAAGCAAATCTGCTAGATGTTTTGTCATCTCGGAACAAAACAAAAAGCAAATCTGGAAGATATTCTGTTTCCTTGGAACAAAACGTAAGCAAATCTGGCAGATGCTCTGTTACCTTGCATCAAAACATTAGCAAATCTGGCAGATCCATTGGCATACAGTGCATCAGCAAATCTGACAAAGCCAACTCTTGGAGAGTTACTGTTGCGTTCTCACAAAAACACTTTATTCTTGGCAGATTTGCTGATGCATCCAACCGTCCAGAAGGCAATCTGACGGATTTTCAGACACCTTCAATATGATTTGCAAAAAAAAACTGCACAATTATTACAGGGACACATCTAATTTATAAGAAAAAGCATGCAACATTTGAAGAGATATAATTGATTAGTATATTTAGAATGACAGTACATGACTTGATAGTAGTAAATTGAGATTAATTTAATTGAAACAATGAATTTTTACTAATCTAACACATTCATGGAAAGATCCATCCTTGGTTTAAGCCTGAGAGATAAAGTAAGAAATGAAGATATCAGGAACAGAACCAAAATAGTGGATATCATGGACCCCGTGGCATGACTCTAGTGGCAATGGGCGGGACATATTGCAAGACAAGATGGATCTCAAAATTTTTTGAGATGGAGACCTTGGGAGAGTAAAAGAGGTGTTGGAAAACCTCAAAAAAGATGGTCTGACGACATAGCAGCTGTGGGGGGTAGAAACTAGCTGGAAACAGCAACTGACCGAAGTGAATGGAAGGATACAGAAAAGGCCTATATCCAGCAGTGCAGGATAGAAGGCTAGAGAAGAAGAATCTAACACATTGATGGTTAAGTATGCCAATCGCGTATTGTGCGCTTGATGTGTTAATTATTAGGTCCAAAATTGGCATGTTCAGTCACATGGGCATTCATAGATAGCCCCACATGCTGAAGACATATTCTCGGGCGTGAATTGGGAGCTATTAATATTATTACTTGATGGGATATCGGTAGTCAATGCAACAATGCTCTTGTTGTCATTCTGAGTAACATGTCATGAGGATAGCCTGGAACGACTGGTTGTGATCGGTAGCCTGGAGGGGAAGAGAATCCTCACACGAATGCACCGATCAAGTTAAGGCAGCAGCAGGCACCTAGGTGGTTGAAGAGCTTCGTGCAGCGCAGTCAAGGGATAACTCGAGAAGAGTCATTGCTTTCGCAAGGGTCACAACCCTCAGTAAAGAGGAGTAAGACAGAGAAGAGAGGAATTTGAAGCGGAGCAGCTGATCATAATCAAGATAACACTGCGTTTATATGATGCAGTGCCCTATGCACCATTGGGGTGTGGGTAAGGGCTTTGAATAAGAATAGACTGATAAAATGCAGTAAATTTTGACTAATTCTTTTGTAGATGTAACTAATTTTTTTGTAGTATTATCAGTTAGCAAGTCTAGCTTTGAGTTTCTGTCTATTTGTATACTAACATATTAGATTTTGTCTAGTTTAAGTGGTTGTGTGTGTCTACTTACGGACACAGGTGGGCAGCTCGTTGGGCGCCCAGTTGCCGTCGGGCTGGCAGAAGCGCTCGGCCTTCCCGACGAGCTCGAAGCCCGCGCCGCAGTGCAGCGCCGCCCGGCACCCGAACGTGTGGCACTCGGCCGTCACCCAGCCGTGAGGCAGCTCCCCGGGCGGGCCGCACGAGCGCGCTGCAAGTGCATAAAGTGCTTATTGCAATAGAATAAAGTAGAACATCATGGTTATACAATTGGGATAGATACACAACATTTTGAGTGTGTCCAAATACTTGTTCACAAAATATGGACTATCTCCAATTACAGGAGTTATTTTCATATTATTTTTTGACTTCTCATCAAAGATGAAAATCCTTCTTCATCTCACCAATAGATGTCTCTAATGAAGTTCTAGTGACACAAGAACAATGTTTCAAAATTGGTTCATATATATAGAACTTCCAAGAATTTGAGTAGTGTGGTTGTCAATAATGGGTAGAATTGGTGAATGTTACACGTGTGTAAAGTGATCACTTAAACCAGCCTATGACGGTCGTCAGCCCCGTAAATGCCCAGACTTCCATATCCTTCTTCATCTTTGATTAGATGTCAAAAAATAATGGGATAGATACAGTGTCAGCTGGAATGGGGAGACTGAAGGTAGGATGGAGTGGATATTGTAAGGAATGTGAGTATGTTAGTGACACATTGGTGACAGCAACATAGCCACAAGTGTGTGCATACTTGCATAGTCTGGCAAGTGGATTTTAGAAACCAGTCACTCACGGGGGCATGTATGACTAGATGTATGGATGTGAAGGAGGCGAGGAGTGTATGTCAGGATAGAAGAGTGTGGCGTTCCATCCTCTATGCCTACCCGTGCGGGGAAACGGCGTGATGGTAGTAGTAGTAGTAGTCACTCACTTAGAGCTGCCTAGTGATACTTGCGGTCAGGGGGACCTGACATGACAAACACCGAAGAAAAGGAAATAGTAAAGAGAGGCGTTCCGACTCACGCTCGCAAGTGATGTCCGGCCCGTACCAGGAGGCCTGTCCCTCGATGGCCAGGCACTTGGCGCGCGGGAAGCCGTTGGTCACGTAGCCCGTGTGGCAGTGGTACTGGATGGTGGCGTCCAGGTCGAAGGTGGCCTGCTCCGGCAGCGCCGAGTGCCGCGCGTGCTCGATGTGCGGCGGCGTCAGGCAGTATACTGGAACATAGACAGATGTCCGGTGAGATAGATGACCGATATGAGGTGATACTAGAGGGAGAGATGCCTGGTGAGAGAGATGACCGAGATGAGGTGGTGCTAGAGAGAGAGAGATGACCTATATGAGGTGGTGCTGGAGAGAGAGATGCCTAGTGAGAGATATAACCGAGACGAGGTGGTACTAGAGGGAGAGATGCCTGGTGAGAGAGATGACCTATATTTATTTGTATAATTTTTTATTTATTTATTTATTTTATAGATACAAACATTTTTTTTACTATACGTATTACGGCTCTTTAGGCATGGCCTGTGTTGAGCCGAAATACTTACATGTTAATACAATTTTTTTTAAAATTTTTTATTTTAATTTTTTTATTATTAGATTATATACATTACATACAATAGGTACAAAAACAATTGACAGTATAAAGGTTTTACAATTAAATAATTACACATGGACTTCAATTCACTTCCTACCTTGTCCCTTTCAACGAGAAGCAACCATCGACGGACACTGTTTTTAAAAACATGATCACTACTAGAATTCTTAATGGTTATGAGGTGGTACTAGAGGGAGAGATGCCTGGTGAGAGAGATGACCAATATGAGATGGTACTAGAGGGAGAGATGCCTGGTGAGAGAAATGATCAAGATTATCTAGTGCTGGAGAGAGAGATGCCTGGTGAGAGATATGACCGAGATGAGGTGGTGCTAGAGAGAGAGATGACCGTTATGAGGTGGTGCTGAAGAGAGAGATGCCTGGTGAGAGAGATGGCTTTCCTTTTTAGATGGGAGTTGCATTTATTTTGTGTATTAGCCATGTAAGGCCCATTTTTGTGCCCAAACCAGGTAGCATTGTATGTATTTTTGCAAATGGATCACTTGAAGATACTTGAGATGTCACAACAGACTCACTGTTTTGCTTGCAAGCCGGCGGCTGTCCTGCCCACTGCCCGTCGGCTTGGCAGTTCCTGCTCTGCAGCCCGACCACGTGGTATCCATGGGGACAGGAATACACAGCCCTGTTTAAAATAAAACCAATCAATTTTAAACAAACAAACATCATGAATTGTATAAAGATCTCTGAACAATGAGCAAAGGACTCAATGTGACCATAAAATATTATTTTATGAATTAATTTTTAAATCAAACACAGATTTTTTGAGTCTACTAAGGAACACCAGGATAAGGGAAATATGTGAGATTAAAGATGTCGTTAGGTGGAGGAGTCAACTATGAAAATGATGGTAACTGTTTTGGAAGGATGGCAGCATTTGTATTCTCAAACGGTAGGTACATAAATTTGGTTTATTTATTGATCTGGCATTTAATTTGTAGAACTCCATCGTAATTTATGTATTAATTTTAAAATCAAACACACAATTTTTTGAGTCTACTAAGTTTTATTTCATTAAAAAAAACACGTAAAAAATTAATGTTGTGACAATTGTTTCGCCTAGTTATGGCATTTTTCAAACGAACTAGGCGAAACAATTGTCACGATATTTATTTTTTATGTGTTTTTTCTTCAAATAAAATAACACTTAGTAGACTCAAAAAATCTGTGTTTGATTTAAAAATTAATACATAAATTAAAATGGAGTTCTACAAATTAAACGCCAAATCAATAAAAAAAAAATAATGTTTACAGGGTGGCGCAAAAATAATCACCCTATCGGAAGAAATTATAATTCTCGCAAATGGCGTCGTACGTCAATCATATTTGACATTTGTGAACTAGACGGCCATACAAACTGATTTAGGGTGGCGCAAAATTCATCATCCGATTTTGTTTTTTAATAACTTTTTTACTAAATAAAAAAAAAAGATTTTGAGTGATGAAAATCATAATATGAAGCTTTACAATTTTTTCTGTAACGTGGAAAATATGATATCCGTCAAGTAGCTGCCGCCAGTGTTGATACGCGTCAGTGCCCGTTTGATCAATCTGTTTGTATACCGCAGCTGTCTAGTTCACAAATGTCCAATGTGATCGATATGTGACGCCGTTTGCAAAAATTATAACATCTTCCGACAGGGTGATTAGTTTTGCGCCACATGTATGTTTGTGTGTGTGGGTACACGACTTACTTGTCACCAAAAAGTCGTCCCGAAACTGTGACGTCACCAAGCTCGGGCTTATCCAATTCCGGACATTCACGATCTGTAAAAAATTAAATTATATAAACAATATAAATATTATATAAACAAAGATTAAGAAGAACATGGAAGTCTGGGCATTTAAGCCAGGCTTATCGCTCACTCCTTTCAACAACGTCATATATCAAAAATAGTCAATTTTCAGCTGTGCATGTTTTCGGAATGCCCAGAAAATGTACTATATCCCAGTAAAAGCGGCATATTTTTGACTTAATATTTACCCGCTACAGAGCAGAAAGTGTTGTTTTTGCACTGTTAAGAAAAGGTATTGTTTAATTATTTTTTTAAATATACTAAATATTTTTCAAATGGAGAAAAAAACATTCCGGTTTTACGTAAAAAGATCTGTAGCACAATAAAAAGTTCAATAAGTGGGTTGATATTTATTTTTAATACATTTTTTATACTTTTTAACTTTAAAAACGATCTCCTGAAAAATCAAGTTTTTTGATGTATGACGTTGTTGAAAGGAGTGAGCGACATATTGAGTTATTTTTTATATTTTTATCAAGGTATAGGGCATTAGTAACGCATTAACGGTATTAACGCATTATTAATTATTTTTCAACAAAACATTACTGAAACGGCTATCTATATTAATGTTTTTTATCAAGGCATATAGCTAAATGTAGGTAAATTCAGACATATAGTATTTACCTATATTTAATATATTTTAATATTTAATAGTAAGGTATATTTTAAAAATTGACTTATTTTTATATTTTTATCAAGGTATAAGGCATTTTTAACGCATTAACGGAATAAACGCATTATTAATCATTTTCAATGAAATACTAATTAAACGGCTATCTATATTAATGTATTTTTATCAAGGTATATAGGTAAATATAGACATATTTACCTATATTTAATATATTTTAATATTTATAAAAAGGTATAAGGCTATCTATAGAAATGTATTTTTATCAAGGTATGTAGGTAAATATAGACATATTTACCCATATTTAATATATTTTTATATTTTTAAAAAGGTATAAGGCTATCTATATAAATGTATTTTTATCAAGGTATATAGGTAAATATAGACATATTTACCTATATTTAATATATTTTTTAAAAGGTATAAGGCTATCTATATAAATGTATTTTTATCAAGGTATACAGGTAAATATAGACATATTTACCTTTATTTAATATATTTTTAAAAAGGTATAAGGCTATCTATATTAATGAATTTTTATCAAGGTATATGGGTAAATATAGACATAATTACCTATATTTAATATATTTTTATCAAGGTATAAGGCTATCTATAAAATGTATTTTTATCAAGGTATATAGGTAAATATAGACATATTTACCAATATTTAATATATTTTTAAAAAGGTATAAGGCTATCTATATTAATGTATTTTTATCAAGGTATATAGGTAAATATAGACATATTTACCTATATTTAATATATTTTTTATCAAGGTATAAGGCTATCTATATCAATGTATTTTTATCAAGGTATATAGGTAAATATAGACATATTTACCTATATTTAATATATTTTTTATCAAGGTATAAGGCTATCTATATCAATGTATTTTTATCAAGGTATATAGGTAAATATAGACATATTTACCTATATTTAATATATTTTTATCAAGGTATATAGGTATATATAGACATATTTACCTATATTTTTATATTTTTAAAAAGGAATAAGGCTATCTATATAAATGTATTTTTATCAAGGTATATAGGTAAATATAGACATATTTACCTATATTTAATATATTTTTTATCAAGGTATAAGGCTATCTATATCAATGTATTTTTATCAAAGTATATAGGTAAATATAGACATATTTACCTATATTTAATATATTTTTTATCAAGGTATAAGGCTATCTATATCAATGTATTTTTATCAAGGTATATAGGTAAATATAGACATATTTACCTATATTTAATATATTTTTATCAAGGTATATAGGTATATATAGACATATTTACCTATATTTTTATATTTTTAAAAAGGAATAAGGCTATCTATATAAATGTATTTTTATCAAGGTATATAGGTAAATATAGACATATTTACCTATATTTAATATATTTTTTATCAAGGTATAAGGCTATCTATATCAATGTATTTTTATCAAGGTATATAGGTAAATATAGACATATTTACCTATATTTAATATATTTTTATCAAGGTATAAGGCTATCTATATCAATGTATTTTTATCAAGGTATATAGGTATATATAGACATATTTACCTATATTTTTATATTTTTAAAAAGGAATAAGGCTATCTATATAAATGTATTTTTATCAAGGTATATAGGTAAATATAGACATATTTACCTATATTTAATATATTTTTATCAAGGTATAAGGCTATCTATAAAAATGTATTTTTATCAAGGTATATAGGTAAATATAGACATATTTACCTATATTTAATATATTTTTAAAAAGGTATAAGGCTATCTATATTAATGTATTTTTATCAAGGTATATGGGTAAATATAGACATATTTACCTGTATTTAATATATTTTTATCAAGGTATAAGGCTATCTATATTTTTTTCTATTATCATTTTTAACGCACTTTTAATCATTTTTCGACGAAACGTTAATTCCTGAATACGATTAGCAAAATAAATCTACGCATAATTGGCCATTAAAAATAGCAAGGAATCCGAAAGAAGCGTAGGATTTCGAGATAAAATAATAGTGGGATCGAAAAATGGCCTTTCATTACGGCTGTGAAAATAATAATGTTGGAAAATGAGATTTACGGCGGCCATATTTCTTTATTTCCCGCCCTCGCCTCGCTACGAGTTTTCTGCAAAATAAATCAAACTAAATACACAAGAAAATGGCACGTACACCGAATTTACAACGTTTAAGCAAAAACTTGTATTGCATTTTAAAAATTGTGTACACAAAGCATTGTTAACTTGGTTGTACAGTTTAATAGATTTATATTATCCACTGACACTTCGTGATGGAATTGCTTTTTAATATATTATTAGATTAAAACCAATATTTATGTATTTTTTTTATTTTTAGATTAAAACCAATATTTTTATATTTATTACGTGCTCTCAATACAAATAAAAAATACAAAAAAAACCTGTATAAAAATATTATTAATATCATACAATACTTAAATTCACTCAAATTAAATTAATTTCTCAACAAAATTATATCAAATCATGGTTATAAACTCCTGTCTTGTTTTATATATAACATAACAATTTGTATAGCCTCCCACCAGTCTGATGATGTCGGTAACGACGAAACCCGGTCGCTGGTCAAATAAAAATATAGTGGAAAAGCTAAAAATATTGGTTTTAATCTAATAATATATTGGTTGTACAGTGATATAACACTCTTTATCGTTCATCGTTCACTTTGTGTAATACCACTTAAAGTTTTAAGTGGTATTACCACTTAAATTTTTAGTGGTATTACCACTAAATTTTTAATTGGTATTACCATTTAATTTGAAAGTGGTATTACCATTGACTTTTTAAGTGGTATTGCCATTTAAATTTTTAAGTGGTATTACCACTTTAAAAACTTTTCAAGTGGCATTTTGAGTGTGTTCAAACACTTGTTCTCAAATTTGGGTTTTCTCCACTCAAGAGTTATTATTAAATTTTGTCATCTCAATTTAGATGAAGGTCTGTATATCTACAGGGCTTATGACCTGTTGTAGACTGATTAAGTGATCACTTTACACACGTAAATTATAAGGTACATAAAAAAAATGTCTTCAGGCGTTTTCCAGTATGTAAAAATAATCCGGGGTTCGGATCTTGCATACATCTAAAAAGAGTCACTCTAATAATAATAAAAAAAGAGTAAATGCAATAATGGATCTTTTTCAGACGTGAGGAATATCTAATTTAGCATTTTCAACCTATAAAGGATTGTATTAGACTCGTGAAGTGTTTATAACACCCGATATAATTAATATTTTCATTCATCATTTTCTTTTGGAAAATTCGCCTTCCAAAAAACGTTATTTTCGTAAGTTGGCAATGAATGACGTAACAGAAACGATGGAGTCATTTTAACGTTAGTGTCATTGCTAAATTATTGGCGGCTCTATTTGTTGATGTCTATGGTCCACCCTCCCACCCCCCTCTCCCCTCATATATGTATAACACAAATGGTAGTGTAGTGGTAAAAAAACAATCCATACTACTACTATTATAGTTCTATAAACCATATACAATAACCAAGGCCGACTAGAGACCTTGTACAATAACCATATGACGTCATAAAACGTTCGATGACGGAAATTTGATGACGTATGCGAACGCACGTTTTTCGTTTTATTCAAATATCTAAAGTTTAAGCTTTAATATCTCCCTTAGTTCCCTACAGATTTCAATAAGAATGTTACCGATAGTCTTGTAATTTTCCATATTAATTTATTAGCCAATAATCCAACATCGTGACAAAGTCCTCGTAAGCGGAGTTGGGCCATTATTTCAGCACGCCAAGTAGCGCAATAAAAGGTATAAAAAAGCGATCGTTCCCGAAATAATTGTTCCTGAATATCCTTCTGAATGTATTCTGCGAATTTCTAAAAATATTTTCTATCTAGACTCGTATCAAGTTTCATACAATGGTTTTATTATACAGTAGCGAGCAGTGAAATGTTTCCGACTGAAAATATCTTTTTTTTTTTAAATAATATATTATTTATTGTGATTTCTCGATAACTTTCAGTCAACATTATTACACAACACTGATTAAAGATGATCACTAAATAGGCAAAAAAGTGCCTATTTAGTGATTAAAAAATATTTTGTGATAATTTTATTTAATTATGAAAAAATTAGGTTAGATTTTGAATATTTACAAACAGAAATGAAAAACGCTCCTATAAATTAAAAAACCACATATTTCACAGTGTTTTTCAAAATATTTTTTTTATATTTATCGCTCACTCCTTTCAACAACGTCATATATCAAAAACCTTCCATTTTCAGTTGTGCATGTTTTCGGAATGCCCAGAAAATGTCCCAGCAAAAGCGGCATATTTTTAACTTAATATTTACCCGCTACAGGGCAGAAAGTGTTGTTTTTGCATTTTGAAGAAAAAGAAAAAAGGTATTGTTTTTTTTTAATATTCTAAATATTTTTCAAATGGAGAAAAATCATTCAGGTTTTACTTAAAAAGATCTGTTGTTGAAAGGAGTAACCGATATTTATATATACACACACACACACACACATATACATATATATATATATATATATATATATATATATATATATATATATATATATATATATATATATATATATATATATATATATTACCTGGCTTGATGCAGGACATGCCACATGCTCCATCGCAGAGGCATTTCTTCTTTTTACTCTTGCAGTCCTCGTCTGATGAGCATTTGCGCAGGCATTTTTGTCCCTGGAAATAAATTGTCAGAATCACACATATGCCCCGATATTAGTTGCCTAATCACACATATGTGTTCCGGTATTAGTTCCCCAATTACACATATATTATGGTGCCAATTACCTTATTACAAACATGTTCCGGTATCAATTCCCCAAATTTTCCGGTATTAGTTCCCCAATCACACATGTTCTGGTGTCAATTACCTAATCACACATATATTCCGGTATAAATTACCTTTTTACACATATGTTTCGGTATAAATTACCTAATCACACATATCGCTCACTCCTTTCAAGAACGTCGTAAATCAAAAATCGTTCATTTTTAGTTGTACATGTTTTCGGAATGCCCAGAAAATGTACTTTATCCCAGCAAAAGAGGTACATTTTAAACTTAATATTTACCCGCTACAGGGCAGAAAATGTTGTTTTTGCATTTTGAAGAAAAGGTATTGTTTAATTATTTTTTAAAAATATAATAAATATTTTTCAAATGGAGAATAAACCCTCAGGTTTTACCTAAAAAGATCTGTTGCACAGTAAAAAGTGGCTTGATATTTATTTTTAATACATTGTGTTATATTTTTAAACTTTAAAAACGTTCTCCTGAAAAATCCAGTTTTTTTGATTTATGACGTTCTTGAAAGGAGTGAGCGATATGCCCTACTTCCAAAATATATTCCTCTTGCACCTAAATAGGAGTATTTCTACGTATACTATACACTCCATGGTGTAGATAAAATAGAATATAATATAGAAATAACCCAACATAAAAATAACCTTAAAAAAAACATGTAAAATTTCCGAATACGAATAGTGTTCCATAGCAGAAACAGTTTGGCAAACCCTACCACAGACTTTATACGAGTACGTATGTATCAAAGTAACCCACTTCGTCGCTCCTGATGATCGCAGACCACCAGACAACCTGGAGAGGCTTGTCTCCACCTTTGGCCACGAAGGTCAGAGAGCTAGAGGAAGATTTCCAATCCGATACACCGACCAGATGAAAGAGATCACATTGCGGGAGTTCTAAAGGCTGCACAATGCAGGGGCCAATGGCGGAGTGTTGTTTTAGGTTCCAGAAGAAGCCAGCCGGGGAGTCAAGATCCCCAGCAATGAGGGAAGAAGAAGATCAAAGTTACACAAAGACAGATAAGGACAGATTGCACGTACCAGCAGCGTGGCCTGCTCCTCGTCTCTAGGGCAGAGCACGGACGGCGAGTTCCTGGGGTTCTTGTACACCCTGCCGTCGTCGTCCGCCTCCTGCGCGCCTCCACCGGGACTCGAAGACGTGTCCTCCCAGTCGTCGTCGTCGTCGGGCGCCTCCGTCGCGGCGAGGGCTGGACACAGAGGACAAACGTCATATCAGCAGTGGCTTGGTGGGTCTGGTAACAGTGGCTTACTGGGATCTGACAGGATTAGCTTAGTGGATCTGGCAAAAGTGACTCAGTCAATCTGGTAAGGGTGGCTTTGTGTATCTGGCAAGAGTGGTTTAGTGGATCTGGCAAAAATGGCTTGCTGGTCAGAACAAAACAGAAAAACAATAAATGTAGTAAAGAATTACTCATTTTAAATTTTAAATAAAACTATTTACTAGTTTCAAACGACCAATTCTCCCATCGAGAGGTGATTCTAATTTTGGAATCACTTTTAAGATATTTATCTTTCATTCATTTTCAAACCATTATCCGCACCCATGGTGCATAGGGCACTGCATCATATAAACGCAGTGTTATCTTGATCGTTAATACACGAAGAAAAGGTGATCTGCCCTCCGCTTCAGGTACCAGTCCAGGGTAATACTGAATAAATATTAGAGTGAAGAAATCATTTATATTTATTTGATCCCCTGGGAATCGAACCCGGGACCTCCGGAACGGTAGCCGAGCGTGCTTACAAAGTGTAAAGACACTACGGAGGCGGAAAAATATCTTAGTGGACATAAAAATAAAATTTCATTTAAACTGACCTAAATTGGCTAGAAAAATGTTGAATCCGACGGTGAAAATCCTTAAAAGTCGATAGCACGAATTTGCATAGAATTTTCATTTAAGTTAGGGTCTTTCCGCACTGGGGACGGTCACGCGACTCGAGCTTTCACAGCGCAGATTATACCCATTAACTGTACTCGCAAGCGCGCGGGGCAAACAATACACGCTGTTTACTGGACATAACTTCTATCATTAGACAGCGCAGCGATCAGCCAGCCAGAGCTTAGGGCAATATTTATGGCTCTACGTTTCGACTGCATCCAATTACTGAACGCAATCTTGTACAGTGTCGTTCCGAGCAATGAATGTTACAAGAAAATAAACACTTGAGTTTATTTTATTTTTTTTATTTTTATTTTTTATTTTATTTAAACTTCATGTACAGAAAATAAAAAGTACATTGGCGGGCTTATTGCTAAAAAGCAATATCTTCCAACCGACCAAAAACGGACTAGTGATATTGATCAAAACGTTTGATACCATATAAGTATAGCTGTTTGCAATCAGAGGGTAGATAGTACTTGAACATTTAAAAAAACATAAATTACAAATTGACATTAAAAAAAAACATAAATTACCAAAAGACGATAATAAGGAGGGCAAAGGAAGAAGGGAGTTTAGGGAAGGAGGTAGAGGGAAAAACTAAGGGAGGAGGTTTGATGGACAGTTAGGATTCTAATGACAGATAGTAATGTCTCGGACGTTTTTAAAAGTTAATACATATTATTGTCTGATGTAATAGATTTTATCAAAAAACTAAAAAACAAAAAGATGAAAATGAAAAAAAAAAATAATAATTACAAAAAAGTATTCTGGGATTCTAATGATAAATAGGTAGAATCAGGTAGCAAGTAAAAGGAAGAGAAGAGGGGTCAGGGGAGGAGGAGATGGACAGTTAGGGTTCTAAGGTAAGATAATGATGTTTCAGGCGTTTTTTGAAGTTTATTTTATCTCAGCTTTGCATTCCTTCCTTATTTGGTGAGATGTAAAGAATCTTTTTATTAAGCAGAAACTCTTATATTATCTCTAGTGAAGTTCTAGTGATTCAAGAACAAGGTTTCTAAATTGGTTCATATATTTCATTTTCATTCATTCAAACCCTTATCCGCACCCCAATGGTGCATAGGACACTGCATCATATAAACGCAGTGTTATCTTGATCATTAACACATGAAGGAAAGGTGATCAGCCCTCCGGTTCAGTTACCAGTCCAGGGTTATATTGAATAAATATTAGAGTGAAAAAATCACTTATATTTATTCATATATATACAACCTCATAAATCATACATATACCTTCCTTATTTCGCTATTCGAACATCTATCATACATCGTTTTGTCGCACATTCTTCTGAGAGATTGCATTTCGACCGCATTCAGTCAAATAAGGAAGGAATGCAAAGCTGAGATAAGCATTATCGATAAATTTAAGAAAGGTGTATTGAGACGGTTTGGACATGTATAACGAATGAGTGAGGAAAGAACGGTAAAACAAATTTATGAGGCGAATGTATTTGGAAAAAGGAGTAGAGGAAGACCGAGATGAACATGGCACGATCAGATATGTCAAATACTTGAAAGTGGTCAGGTTAGGCGTCGTAACAATCGGCGGGTATATATGAGGAGATACATGAACGTGGATGAGGCGAAGAATGTTTGCAAAGACAGAGTGGTGTGTCGTTCTATTCTCTCTGCCTACTCCTGCGGAGAAGCGGCGTGATGGTTAGTTAGTTAGTTAATTAGAATTTATTTTATTATAACGACTAGTTTCGAGAAGCATAGCTTCCATCTTCATGTCTAAATATAAACATTCAGTTTATATTTATGTCCGCCTACGTAGTGTAATAGTCAGCACGCTCGGCTACCGTTCTGGAGGTCCCGGGTTTGAAACTCAAGGTGGAGGGTCATCATTCAATATTATCCTGGACTGGTACCTGAAGCGGAAGGCTTTCCCTCACGTGTTAGCGATCAAGGTAACACCGCGTTTATATGATGCGTGCCATATGCACCACTAGGGTGCAGATAAGGGTGGGAAAAAAGCAACGAAGAAGACAATGGTAACTGAATTGGAAGGATGGCATGTACAAAATTTTGAGTGTGTCCAAATACTTGTTCACAAATCTGGATTAACTCCAATTAGGAGTTATTTTTAACAGTATTTTTTGGTGCATAACCATTGGGATGCGGGTAAGGGTTTGATTTTGATGATTATATAATGTAGTGCCCTATGAACCATCGGGTGCTGATGAAGGGTTGGTTGAAATCCAATACCTATGTACGTTTTGTCGTTTCTTATTCTATCTCGAAGACTCTTGCTCAGTATGCTTCTTGGTCTTCATTTCTGACACTCTAAGCGCGTTTTTCAAATAGATCCCAAGAAGAGCAAAATCTTTGATTGAGCTCAAAAGATATCATATCAAATATTAATTTGTGATATAACTAATAAACAAAAGATTTTTAAAAACTTTTTACGAAAATACAACAAAAAAAGGTTTGTTTCAATTAATCTGTTCGACACTGTATATCTCACTACTCGAGGGGTCAAGAAATAGTAGGCTGGATAAGAAATAGGAAAGTATTCAGAATGTAAATGATATGTCGCTCACTCCTTTCAAGAACGTAATAAATCAAAAATCGTCAATTTTCAGTTGTGCATGTTTTCGGAATGCTCAGAAAATGTACTATATCCCAGCAAAAGCCGCATATTTTTAACTTAATATTTACCCGCTACAGGGCAGAAAGTGTTGTTTTTGCATTTTGAAAAAAAGGTATTGTTTAATTTTTTTTTTATATACTTAATATTTTTCAAATGGAGAAAAAACCTTCAGGTTTTACATAAAAAGATCTGTTGCACAGTAAAAAGTTCAATAAGTGGCTTGATATTTATTTTAAATACATTGTATTATATTTTAATAATAATAATAATAATAAAACCCTTATACGCACCCCAATGGTGCATAGGGCACTGCTTCATATAAATGCAGTGTTATCTTGATCGTTTTACACATGAAGGAAAGGTGATCAGCCCTCCGCTTCAGGTACCAGTCCAGGGGTAATATTGAATAAATATTACAGTGAAAAAATCACTTATATTTATTTGCCCCCCCCCTTGGGAATCGAACCCGGGACCTCCAGAACGGTAGCCGAGCGTGCTGACCATTACACTACGGAGGCGAACAGTATTATATTTTAAAACTCTAAAAGCGTTCTCCTGAAAAATCAAGTTTTTTTATTTGTGACGTTCTTGAAAGGAGTGAGCGATGTCTCTGATTTGGGTCTAAGGGGGTTTCTAAACTAAGTACGGCCACTCGGCGGTCGACACGAACCTCGCACGCAACGTCACGAGTGAGCAAATTCTCTAACATCACGCACCGCACTCCGTGTGTAAATATTAATTCGCTGTTTTGTCTTCATACGATTTTTTTTTCACTTTTCATATGTAGCTACTTGTAAATACTAACGGCAACAGTACTCCAAATGTTTGCTTGTCGTACAACTTGTATTATTCACGGGTTTAAAAAAAAAGTTAGTTCCCTTAGAAAATATTCCTTGCCAATAGGCACATAATAATGTACAAGAACTTATAGCATATTTAGTTTATTCACAATCTTCTTCTTCATCTTCTTGCTCAATGCTGAGCGTCGTGGTCTTCTGGAATGTCAGGCACTTGGTGCACAAGTCCTCTCCATTCTTCCCGGTCCTGGGCCAACTTGATGGCTGCGTTTAGCGAGGATCCGGTTAATTCCTTTATTTGGTCTGTCCATCTTGTTGGAGATCGTCCTCTTGCCCGCTTGCCTTCAACTGTACCTGTTACTACCAGTTTTTCAAGACTCTTCTCGTTCTTTCTGGCGATATGCCCAAAGTAGGACAGAATCCTTATTATTCACAATATTTTTAGTTAATTTGTTGCAAATAAATAGTCAGTAAAACCCTTATCTGCACCCAAATGGTGCATAGGGCACTGCGTCATATAACGCAGTGTTATCTTGATCGTTTATACATGAAGGAAAGGTGATGATCAGCCCTCCGGTTCAGGTACCAGTCCAGGATAATATTGAATAAATATTAGAGTGAAAAAATCACTTATAATTCATTCGACCCTCCACCTTGGGTTTCAAACCCGGGACCTCCAGAACGGTAGCCGAGCGTGCTGACTATTACACTACGTAGGCGGACATAAATATAAACAGAATGTTTATATTTAGACCTGAAGATGGCAGCTATGCTTCTCGAAACTAGTCGTTATAATAAAATATATTCTAATTAACTAACTAACTAACCATCACGCCGCTTCTCCGCAGGGGTAGGCAGAGAGAATAGAATGACACACCACTCTGTCTTTGCAAACATTCTTCGCCTCTTCCACGTTCATGCATCTCCTCATACATACCCGCCGATTGTTACGACTCCTAACCTGACCACTTTCAAGTATTTGGCATATCTGATCGTGCCATGTTTTTCTTTGTGCCTTATCACCTCATGTCACCTTATCTGCACCCAAATGGTGCATAGGGCACTGCGTCATATAACGCAGTGTTATCTTCATCGTTTACACATGAAGGAAAGGTGATCAGCCCTCCGGTTCAGGTACCAGTCCAGGGTAATATTGAATAAATAAATAAACTGGTCAAATTAAAAGCTAAAATAATAAAATGAAAAGGATATTTTCTAGCGTTTCTCATGGATGTGATTTCCATCCAGGATTCGGATCTCACATACAAATATAAGAATAAAAAAGCTTCTTCATCTCGCCGATAGATGTGGTGAAAATTCTAGTGATTCTTGTACAATGTTTCGAATTTGGATCATATATACAGAACCGAGAATTTGAGAAGTGTGGTTGTCAATCATGGGTATAATTGACGAATGTTACACGTGTGTAAAGTGATAACTTAGACCAGCATATGACGGTCGTAAGCCCAATGCCCAGACTTCCATATTCTTCTTCGTCTTTGTTAAGATGTCAAAAAACATTTGGTTTATATCCATCAATCAAGATCCGTCGCATAGCTCATTTATTTGTCTTGACGAATACGTCTTGTCA
The DNA here is from genome assembly GCF_059751285.1 of Brachycentrus maculatus. NCBI lineage: Eukaryota > Metazoa > Arthropoda > Insecta > Trichoptera > Brachycentridae > Brachycentrus > Brachycentrus maculatus. The sequence continues at coordinate 167,274 of NW_028280807.1, forward strand.
CATTTTCTAAATGAGAAACCATCAAATCCGATAGATTTCAATTTCAATTTAAATTTATTTAAAATATATATATATATATATATACATAACAAACAATATTCAAGGCGTATATATTAAAAGTAAGCAAGAAGACTTAAAGGTGTAGAAGAATCCCGCTTCGGAAAACTCCTTCGGACACATGGAACAGATCAATATCCAATGTGATATTGTTCAACATAGCGGTAGCTCTTCCTACAGGCATAACCATCGGCAGGTTGGTCCTGTGTATAGGAATGTGAAACAATCTATGCCGACGCTGTCTTAGGTAACTATCGGGAACATACAGACCGATGCTCCGGATAATTTCAGGATTATCGATCATACCGCGCAACAATCGATAAAAATGCGTAATTAAATACACATTCCTTCTAGTCTCTAAACTATTGTAGCCAAGCATACCCTGGAGGAACTGGGTCGGGTAGAGCCAAGGATAATACCCGTACTCTCTCATGTAGAGATAACTCAAAAACTTCTTTTGGACTTTCTCTACCATAAGAGAGTACTTAAGCTCGTGTGGCCCCCAAATCATCGAGCCACTCTCGAGTCTACTTATCCTAATGTCCCATTGCCTCATCAATTTGTGTCAACTGTAAACATGTATTATTTTGGACAAAACAACAGGAATTTTGCGACAAGCGAAAAATGTAAAATTATACAGTAACTATTCTGTTATATTTCCGCTTTTCCAGGATTTTCCATACGTGTGTTATGTATAATGAAACAATGAATGCATTCTTGAAGTATTATTTAGAGGTAAAATGATATTTGATCAAGCTAAGATATAAATGCGGATTGTGTTGAACAAAAAACAGGATTTTAAGAGAGGAAAAATATAAAATTATACGATGATTCCTGTTCGAATTTTGTAATGAAGGATTTTCCTTACATTTTCATATTTAAAGGATTCTACAGTTCACTATTCGCTCACTCCTTTCAAGAACGTCATAAATAAAAAAACTTGATTTTTCAGTAGAACGTTTTTAAAGTTTAACAATATAATACAATGTATTAAAAATAAATATAAGCCTTTTTTGAACTTTTTACTGTGCAACAGATCTTTTTAGGTAAAACCTGAAGGTTTTTTCTCCATTTGAAAAATATTTAGTTTATTTTTAAAGAAATAATTAAACAATACCTTTTCTTCAAAATGCAAAAACAACACTTTCTGCCCTGTAGCGGGTACACATTAAGTTAAAAATATGCTTCTTTTGCTGGAATATAGTACATTTTCTGGGCATTCCGAAAACATGCACAACTGAAAATTGGCTATTTTTGATTATGACGTTCTTGAAAGCAGTGAGCGTATTGTCCGAAGATTATTCGAGAATTAAGCAAAGATTTATGTGGATTGTTTTGAACAAAAAACAGGAGAAAAATATCGATTTGACTTCTGTTAGAATTTCGCCATCGAAGATTTTTCTCACATTTGCATATTTAACGGAATGTCGAATGAAAAAGTTTACAATTTTTCCAAGATAATTTGAGAATGGGACTAAGATTAATTGTGGATTATTTACAACAAAAACCAGGATTTTAAGAGACATTAATATCAAATTCTACCATGATTTCTGTTAGAATTTCGCTATAAAGGATTCATTTTCCTTGCCTGTGTTATGTGGAATGAAAAAATAGGGGTTGGTTGAAGCTGGAATGAAAGAGTTCACAATTTTCCTGAGATTATTTGAGATGGAGATTATTTACAACAAAAACCAGGATTTTAAGAGACATTAATATCAAATTCTACCATGATTTCTGTTAGAATTTCGCTATAAAGGATTCATTTTCCTTGCCTGTGTTATGTGGAATGAAAAAATAGGATTTGGTGGAAGCTGGAATGAAAGAGTTCACAATTTTCCTAAGATTATTTGAGATGGAGCTAAGATTTAAATGTAGATTATTTTGAACAATATAAAATGCTGGGAACAGAGTGAATGGTGCACTAAAATCAGTTTTAGCAAATAAAAATCTATCAGCGGAAGCTAAACTGGCAGTACACAATGGAGTTCTGGTTCCAACCCTTATGTATGGAAGCGAAGCATGGAGTTGGCAAAAGAAGGATGAAAGCAGACTGAATGTAGTCGAAATGCGATCTCTCGGAAGAATGTGCGACAAAACGATGTATGATAGATATGCGAATAGTGAAATGAGGAAGGAATGCAAAGCTGAGATAAGCATTATCGATAAAATTAAGAAAGGTGTGTCGAGATGGTTTGGACATGTGGAGCGTATGAGTGAAGAAAGAACGGTTAAATAAATTTATGAGGCGAATGTAGTTGGAAAAAGAAGCAGAGGACGACCGAGGAAAACTTGGCACAATCAGGTATGTCAAATACTTGAAAGCGGCCGGGTCAGGAGTCGTAATAATCGTCGGGTATGTATGAGGAGATGCACGAATGTAGAAGAGGCAAAGAATGTTTGCAAAGACAGAGTGGTGTGGCGTTCGATTCTCTCTGCCTACCCCTGCGGGGAAGCGGCGTGATGGTTAGTTAGTTAGTTAGTTTTTATTTTCAACAAAAAACAGGATTTTAAGGGAGAAAAACGTCAATTTATACTATGACTTCTGTTACAATTTCGTTATCGAAAATTTTTCTTACATTTGCATATTTAAAGGGAGGTTGATGAAAGGGTTCATAATTTTTTTAAGATAATTCTAGAATAGGGCTAAGATTATAGTGAACTGTCGATTATAAACGAAAAACCAGGATTTAATGCGAGATAAATACCAAATTCTACTAAGATTTCTGTTGGAATTTCGCTATAAAAGATTTATTTTTCTTATCTGTGTTATGTGCAATGAAAAAAAAGGGTTGATGGAAGGTCGAGTACAAAAGTTTACAATTTTCCGAAGATCATTTGAGAATGGACCTAAGATTGAATTGTCGATTATTTTGAAGAAAAAAAACAGGATTGTCCGAGAGTAAAATAAAAATTTATACTATGACTTCTGTTACAATTTCGCTATCGAAGATTTCCCTCACATTTGCATATTTAAAGGGAGGTCGAATGAAAGGGTTCACAATTTTTCGAAGATCATTCGAGAATAGGGCTAAGAGTATAGTGAACTGTCGATTATAAACGAAATACCAGGATTTAAACAAGAGAAAAATATCAATTTATACAAGGGTAGGATTTTCCTTACGTTTTCATATTTAAAAGATTGGTGGGAGGTGAAAATGAAATAGTTCATAATTTTTTTAAAGATAATTTGAGAATGGAGCTAAGATTATAGCGAACTGTCGATTATAAACGATAAACCAGGATTTAAACAAGAGAAAATATCAATTTTTACAGGGGTAAGATTTTCCTAACATTTTCACATTTAAAGTATTGGTGGGAGTTCAAATGAAAGCGTTCACGAGTAATTGAAGATGTTTTTTGAATGGAGCTTAGATTATGGCGAAAAGACGATTGTTATCAATGAAAAATCAAGATTTAAAAGAGAGAAAAAATATCAATTAATACCATGACTTCAGTTAGAATTTCGCTATCAAGGATTTCCCTTACCCGTGTGATGATGCAGGATGAAGAACGAAACCACAAAGACCGCGAGGTACTTCATCTCGGCCGTTCGATTCACCGCTCTCTGTGCTGGCGTCTAGCTGGCCTAGCTGGCCCAACGTGTCGCGCGCGGGTCTCGAGCGAGTGTTCACCACTTCAGGCGACAGTTCGCCATGTTTTGGGCACCCTTTGACGTTTCGGAAAACAGAAGAGCCGCGCGCAGATCCAGTCAGCTCCGGCCGCCCGCGCGCCGTTCCGCCACTCACTACCGCCCGCCGCGGGGCGCGCGCAGGAAGAACGCAAGCTCGGCCAGTGCGGAGAGGAACTTTTGAGAGAAGAGAGGGATGGCGAGCTACAGAACAAGCGTCGTCTCTTTCTAACCTTGTCATAATCCCGACAATCCGCCAGCCCCTCGATTTACGTCGGTTTTACGTAAAAAAAATATTTTCCAATACATGGGATATATTAACCCGATGGTTGCCAGAGACGAGATATCTCGGCAAATGGCGGAGTGCCCGTATGGCCAGAGACGAGATATCTCGTCAGTACTTTTGATGACGTATTACTCCGCAGTTTTAACTCATATTGACAATCTGTCAAAAACGGAACATACATTGCCATCAGTTGAAGTTGTCACAAAATATTTTATAAAGTTTTTAAATACTTTTAAGTGATTTATCGGTATCACTTTCAGCTGACAGTTGACAGATGTCATTAGGGCTACCACTCAAACCACTTGAAATATTGATTATTTTAATCGATTGTTTTGAACGCCAGGGGTTTTTATTTTGCTCAATTTTTTTGTGTTTTTCTTATTATTTTAAAATATTCCATTGATAAATAATAGTTGTGTGTTAATATTAAATTTAATAAAAACTTGCGTGTGCGACTTAGTGTGACAACCCTGAAAATTTGAAACTGGTTTAACTTCAAGAATAAAACTCTAACAATCGATGCGGGATATAATATTTGGTAAGTAAATTATAATTCAATAAAAACAACAAAAAAAAAATCTTTAGACACCTTTTTTTTTAAAAAAAATACTTGGCCTGTTGAGCACTGCGGCGTAATTTATTTGCGGCTATGAAAAGGTTAATATGTCAAAAGACACAAAAAATAGTGTCTAAGTGACAGAAGCTAGTTCGAATGAGAGTAAACAGCCCAAAGTGACCCAAAATTTCTGTATGAATAGAGAGATGATGGGTTGTAGAACATACTTTACATCTTTCTAACCTTGTCATGATCCCAACCATCCGTCATGCCCTCGATTTACGTCGGTATTACGATAAAGAAAAAGCATTAAAATTTTCCAAAATATGGGGCATTAAAATAAAGGGACTCGTACATATTATCGGTGCCTACAAGCCACGATTAAGGGTATGCTACCTCGAGTGCCCTAGCCACTGCTGCTATTCATCTATCTCTTCTAACCATTCCTATTACATTTCATCTCAAATGTAGCAGTAACGTCCTCCACCGGTATTATATTATGTATGAGTTTTCTTGTTAAAAAAAAAAGGATCTACTGAAAACCTGTTTTTATGACTCATCAATTGCTTGAAACAATTTAAAAACAACAACAAAAAACTCATAGAAATAGAAAAAAATATTACGCAATAGAGTATTTGAAATAAAGCAAAAAATTACGACAAATGTGGATTTTTAAATATATGTCTTAAGTTTTTAAGATTTTTTTAAAGCGTCTAAAATATGGATATTTCAAATGAAATAAAAAAGGGCATGCTCGCGTACTTTTAGTAATACAATAAAATTTTAGCGTTCATATAAAACAATAATTTTCCATAGACTATCAAAAAGATCAAGGCATATGAAAATTACATAAAATATGTATAACGAAGTAGACGAGATTTGAGGGTATATTTTACTTACGAAGCGTAAATCGAAGCGTCGCGTATCGAGGTGACGCAAATCGAAACATTTGAGAACAAATTCACTCAACACACGCACGTGTCTTTTTTGCATCTCTTTTCATATGCGCCGGTTTGTATTAGCGAAACAAGGACAGAGATATCTCACGGAAACATAGTGCTAAGCTTGGAGCGCCTGTTCACTACTGCCCTGGCTATTCCGATATCTGCACATATTGTACATAGATTAAGAAAATTATTATTTCGCGTAGATGCAAAATCAAGAGAAAGTCATCAGACCAAAGCGCAGACGAAAGTGACAGTTAGATAGTGAAGTGATACTTAAATGCGCAATGAATAATTTTCTTTTCATTAGGTAGGTCCCTAAATCATCCCCGTTTTCCTTAGGTACTTGATACCATAAATTTATATTATACAGTATTTTTCATGTGTGATTTTTTCACTATAATATTTATTCGATATTACTCTGAACTGGTACCTGAAGCGGAGGGCTGATCACTTTTCCTTCATGTATTGATGATCAAGATAACACTACGTTTATTTGATGTAGTGCCCTATGCACCATTATGGTGAGGATAAGGGTTTGAAGAAATATTTTTCAACACATATTTTTATGATTTTCAAAAAGTCGCAATTTCTCCCATTTTTCGTAAGGGAGTTTTTGATTTTCAAAATTTTCCTACATAATATCCGCAGTTATCTTTTGATATACTCTAGAACAGTGTTTCCCAACCTTATGTGTACCATGCCCCACTTCAACGATTCGAAAATCTCCACGCCCGGCGGGGGGCTCTCAAAATTTTAATCAGCATACAAATTGCTTCATATTATTTGATGAAGAAGAATATGGAAGTCTGTGCATTTATGGGGCTGACGACCGTCATAGGCTGGTTTAAGTGATCACTTTACATTTTTTTTCTGTAATTGGAGATAATCCAGATTTTGTGAACACTATTTGGACACACTCAAAATGTTGCAAATTGCTCAAATAAAAAAATGCATGTTTATAATATATGCTAAAATTATTATTTAATTTTCAAAAATAAATAATATATATTATATTGCCACTGGAAAGTAAAAAAGTGCGATCCTTGTGCTCGATGTGAGCTGCAAAAAGTTTTATGTGGGCTGCTAATTTGGAAAATGCGTTTTTCGACAAAAATGCAGCAAATATTCATTATTTGCGCATTCCCCCCAAGACATTTGAATTACACCCCGATGGGGCGCACGCCCCATCTTGGGAAACACTGATCTAGAACATATCAAGTTATCTTCTGATATCGCTCACTCCTTTCAAGAACGTCATAAATCAAAAAACTTGATTTTTCAGGAGAACGTTTTTAAGGTTTAAAAATATAATACAATGTATTAAAAATAAATATCAAGCCACTTATTGAACTTTTTAATGTGCAACAGATCTTTTTAGGTAAAACCTGAAGGTTTTTTCCATTTGAAAAATATTAAGTATATTTTAAAAAATAATAAAACAATACCTTTTCTTCAAAATGCAAAAACAGCATTTTCTGCCCTGTAGCAGGTAAATATTAAGTTAAAAATATGCCGCTTTTGCTGGGATATAGTAAATTTTTTGGGCATTCCGAAAACGTGCACAACTGAAAATTGACGATTTTTGATTTATGACGTTCTTGAAAGGAGTGAGCGATATACTCTATAATATCCACACTTTTCTTCTAAACCCTACAATATCTTCAGAATTCTTCTGATAAATCCTAACACATCCCCAGTTTTCTTCTGAAAAGCTAAGTAACACCCTGGGTTTTCTTTCAATAAATCCTGAAATATCCTCAGCATTCTTCTGATACACCCTAGATTATCTCCAATTTTCTTCTGATAAATCCTATACTATCCTCATCTTGATACATCATAAAATATCCTCAGTTTTCTTCTGATAGACCTTACAATATCCCCAAGTTTCTTCTTATAAACCCTACAGTATATCGCTCACTCCTTTCTAGAACGTCATAAATCAAAAAACTTGATTTTTCAGGAGAACGTTTTTAAAGTTTAAAAATATAATACAATGTATTAAAAATAAATATCAAGCCACATATTGAACTTTTTAATGTGCAACAGATCTTTTTAGGTAAAACCTGAAGGTTTTTTCTCCATTTGAAAAATATTTAGTATATTTAAAATAATAATTAAACAATACCCTTTCTTCAAAAAGCAAAAACATCACTTTGTGCCCTGTAGATGGTAAATATTGAGTTAAAAATATGCCACTTTTGCTGGGATATAGTAAATTTTTTGGGCATTCCGAAAACATGCACAACTGAAAATTGACGATTTTTGATTTATGACGTTCTTGAAAGGAGTGAGCGACATCCCCAATTTTCCTTGATAAATCCTACAATATTCCCAGTATAAGGCATACAAGCCGCTATAACTAATATATATTCCTATTTTCTTTTGTCAATCATGAATATTTTCCACTTTTTTTAATAAGGTTTACAGTTTCTCATTATTTTCTATTAAGACATTCAGTTTTTCAAATTCACTAGAATTACTCCAACAATACCACATTTTCTTAGGATAATTTTATTTTTAATTTATTTTATTTTATTTTATTTGGGATTTTTACAGCCAAAACAATATATTATACAACATTAATTAACAAAACTATGGCCATTTAAAAAAATCCTCCGATAATGCTATTCTTATGAAAGTTATGTTGGTTGGGGTGAGTGTGTGTGTGTGTGTGTGTGTGTGTGTGTGTAGTACCTATTCCATGTCAACATACAATAACAATAATAATCCCAATAACAGCAAAAAAGTTTATAAAATCACTATTTTCTTCCAAGATCGCCATTATTCATCAATTTTCCTAATAATTTTGCCTTTTTCATTTGCATAAATCCTAATTTTTAAAACAAAAAAAGTGATGAAGAAGACAAGTAAAAAAAGGGTATGATATTCATAAAAATAAAACACGAAATTGAGAATTATAAAAAAGTTTAATCGAATATAGCTACAAATAATTATTTCAATTTATCAGGAATGAACTATTGCTATGTTTGGCAAATGAATCAACATTTAATTACATTAGTTTTATAATAATAGATTGGTAGTGTAATGGCAAAGGGGTATATATGTAAAAAATTTCATTTTCTAAGTTTGTTCCACAAAATGTCTAAAATAGTGTATTCCATAATCTGGCAAAAGGATATAGCTGTAGTTGCAATACTTATTTAGTTTTATTGAGGCATGTACATATAAAAATACATAAAACAAATCAGTTATTTAATTTTAAAAGTTTGTTTTTGCTCCCCAGTAAAATTTGGTCTGAGACAAATATACCCCTTTGCCTTTACACTACCGAGATAATCTAAATATAAATTTATATAAAAAAAAGCATTACATACAGAATTTTGAGGATTTTTAACCATTTTATTGTTCAGATGAACTCAAGTGGTAAAAAACAGGTGTTTTTTACCACTTGAGTGTTAAAAACTTAACTTTTTCTTTTACAGTTTCATCATGTCTTACCACAAAGTAAATGCCGAAACAATATATCGTCTTCATACAGGAGAAAGTGACCAAGTGCATTTTTTACAAAAACGTGATCATTGACTATTTTATATCTTACTAGTTTAATATTGCTCTGAAAAAATCCCAAAGGATTTTAAACTTGGAAGTATAATATATTGACTTATTAAAAATGACTAACTGCATTGATGTTTATTTTGTTGCCAAGCAAAAGTGACTTAAATGGCCCTCCTGAACATTTTACGCTTTGTTAGTTGGTCACTTTGTCCTGTACGACTACCATATAAATGTTTATAAAAAAAGCATCACATACGGAATTTTAAGGATTTTTAACCATTTTATTGTTGAGATGAACTCAAGTGATAAAAAAACCGGTGTTTTTCTTTAATAATATAATAATGTCTTAACACAAAGTAAATGCCGTTATTTTTTTTTTAAATATAGGTATGTTGTAATGGTGTATGTTGCTACGGGGAAGTCGGTGATCACTTTCACATGGTGACATATGTCGGAGTGGTCTCCACTCCGCAGTTGTTGTTCTTGGCGGACATCAGGATGTAGCCATCATTGCCCCAGTAGTTGGACCAGGAGTTCTTGACCAGCCAGTAATCTTCTCCGTTGATGGTGCCGTAGCCCACGGCCAGCACAGCGTGGTCCAGCTCCTCCAGCTTGTTGTGACTATCAAGAAAGAAAAAGAGAGAAAGATCAAACTCATGTGTCGGGTTGTGGTCCCGTGGTTATATCAAAAGGATTTAAATAATTAATGATCAAGATGACACTGCATTACAGCGATGCATTGCCCTATGCACCATTAGGCATGGACGAGTGTCACAAGAAGTACTTTCATGTCAAAATGAGGCGGTCATCAGATGCACAGAGGGGTGACCAATGTTAGCCCAGGGGGCCGGCCTAGCTGGAAGTTAAGTGTACTCACCATTTGGGCTCGTAGTACACTCCGTTTGAATAGAAGCTGAATGTCTTTTGAGATGCGTCAATGGCAACAGAGATCGGTCCATGTTTAAAAATGGCAAGCTGAAAACAAAAAAAAACAATTTGTAAAATTTCAAACATTTAACATTAACTAACAAACTAACTAACTAACCATCACGCCGCACAGGGGTAGGCAGAGAGAATAGAACGCCACACCACTCTGTCTTTGCAAACATTCTTAGCCTCTTCCACGTTCATGCATCTCCTCATACATACCCGCCGATTGTTACGACTCCTAACCTGACCACTTTCAAGTATTTGGCATACCTGATCGTGCCATGTTTTTCACGGTCTTCCTCTGCTCTTTTTTTCACTTACATTCGCCTCATAAATTTGTTTTACCGTTCTTTCCTCACTCATTCATTAACATTATATATTATTAATTGATTTGGCCTTAACTCTGTGGAATGACATGTTAATTTATTTATTTAAACTTCATGTACAAAAAAGAAATATGTACATTGGCGGGAAATATGGCTAAAAAGCAATGTCTTCCAACCAACAACAAAAAAGACTGATATAGGTTAAAACTTTTGATACCATATATGGCTAATTAAAATTAAACTTTGTTTTATAATCACTATACATATTTTAAATAATAAAATAATAGAACCCTTATCCGCACCCCAATGGTGCATAGGGCACTGCTTCATATAAAGGCAGTGTTATCTCGATCGATTACACATGAAGGAAAGGTGATCAGCCCTCCACTTCAGGTACCAGTCCAGTGTAATATTGAATAAATATTAGAGTGAAAAAATCACTTATATTTATTGAACCCCCCTGGGAATCGAACCCGGGACCTCCAGAACGGTAGGCGAGCATGCTGACCATTACACTATGGAGGCGGACATATACCATATATAGCTAGTTAAAATTAAACTTTGTTTTAAAATCACTATAAATATTTAATTAAAATGTCTACCGGTTTTCAAGCTAACCACTTCCTTATTAATATTTATAGTGAAATATTTATAATGATTTTAAAACAAAGTTACATTTTAATTATAAAATGGAAAATCATAAAGTTAGTGCTTCAAATATAAACCATATAGAGCTGTTTGCAATCAGAGGGTAGTTAGCACTTGAACATTTTATTAACCTTTTAAACGCGTTAACTTTGTTCCTAAGAGACGCTCGTGCGCGGCTGTATTTCGCCGTTTTTTAAATTATTACTTTTATCATGTATTTAGTTATGAAACGATTTATTTTCCTAAACAAAAACGTTCAATGGGATTCATTGTGCCTTTTTGGTACTCTACAATACACGTGTGTCACATTATTCTTGAAATATATCGTACTATAAACAAATTAGATCGTAACATAAATAAATCAAAGCACGCATCGTGTGTCACTCTTACCCACTGGCGATGCGTAGCGTCGAGAGTGAGACAGATATAGGGCAAGATTATGGCGCGGACTAATTACCGACCGCAAGAAAAATCAGGGATCTGTTGTTTTATTTATCCTTGTGATGTTACAAATTATTAGTCAGATATTTCAACAGATGTCATAAGGCCGAGGATTGACGTATTATTTTATCCAAAGTTCCACACCATGAAAAAATCCCTCCAAGTTGAACTGAGGTTCGAAACTTGGACCAAAGTGAAAACACAAACGCTTATGTCAGCCGCGTATGGGGCATGTCTTGTAAAAACACAAACGGTTATGCGAGCTGCGTGGATCCGGTTAAATATGCATGGTAAAAATATTAATAAAATAATCCACCTCCGTAGGTCAGCATGCTCGGTTACCATTTTGGAGGTCCCGGGTTCCATTCCCAGGGGAGGGTCAAATAAATATAAGTTATTATCTCACTCTAATATTTATTCAATATTACCCTTGACTGGTACCTGAAGCGGAGGGCTGATCACCTTTCCTTCATATGTTAACGATCAAGATAACACTGCATTTATATGATGCAGTGCCTTATGCACCATTGGGGTGCGGATAAGGGTTTGAAGAAGAAATATTCATGAAAATTACAAATTGATGATAGTAAGAAAGGCAAAGGAAGAAGGGAGATTTGGATAGGAGATATAGGGAAAAGCTAAGGAATGAGGTTTGATGGACAGTTAGGGTTCTAATGATAGATAGTAATGGCAGATATACATATATAGACGTGGGTGGAGTAATAACTCATGCCAAGTTGTCTCTGCTCCTCTTCTTCTCCGTCTTATTCCATATTACTGAGGGTTGTGACCCTTGTGGAAGCAATACTTTTCTCCAGTTATCCCTTGACTGCGCTGCACGTAGCACTCCAACTACCGAGGCGCCTGCTGCTGCCTTAACTTCTTCAGTCCATCGTGTGGGGACCATCCTCTCCCTCTCTTCCCCTCCAAGCTATCTTCATTGTCACGCGCAACTTGTCCAAAGAGCTGGAGAATCCGTTGTGTACAGACACTGGCCAGAGTCAAGCCATCCGAGTGTAACTCCTGACTAATGGACTCGTTGGTGCGTCTAGCTGTCCAATTACAAGCCCATTTACAAATATGTAAATGTCTCTAGTACTGACTTTGTGGATGCTGGGAATGGAGTGACGGGAAAAGCTTACCCTGAGTGCGTCTCGGTCGTTTGCGGTCACGTTGACGTAGCCCGTGATGGGAGCGTGCAGAGTCACATTATCCACATGGCAATATCCATCCTGCAAATAGTTGAACATCAAAATACTTGTTCAAATTGCACTCCCGCTTTTACATGACTATGTAGTTGAAATTACTATTTTAGGAGTATAATAAGTATGTTGCTCACTCCTTTCGACAACGTCATAAATAAAAAATCGTCAATTTTCAGTAGTGCATGTTTTCGGAATGCCCAGAAAATATTCTACTTCCCAGCAAAAGCGGCATATTTTTAACTTAATATTTACCCGCTACAGGGCAGAAAGTGTTGTTTTTGCATTTTGAAGAAAAGGTATTGTTTAATTATTTTTTTAAATTAACTAAATATTTTTCAAATGGAGAAAAAACCTTCAGGTTTTACCTAAAAAGATCTGTTGCATAGCAAAAAGTTCAATAAGTTTCTTGATATTTATTTTCAATATATTTAATTATATTCTTAAACTTATTGAGAGATTTTTTTGTGAATTCTCACCTGCCCCAAGTATCCGCCATACTCATCCTCAAGGGGAACGCCTCCGTGCTTCATGATCCACTGGTAGGAGCGGAAGTCCTCGCCCCCGTCGCAGCCATTGTTGCCGTACCTGCAGAAGGATACCTTCGATTGCTATGTGAAGCACACACGTAATACAACAACGTCCCAACATAGAGTTCTGAAAAGGCTTACTTTACTTTACTTTGTGTATGGCTCTGGCTTCTTCTTCATTCATATGGGTTGTATCTAATAATCCCATAGGATTAGGCAATGAAAAATTTGGATAAGGCAAGACAGCCTGAAAGCGTACATACCCCCAAGAGCAGTCAATGAGCGCCTGCTGGCTGAGCCTCTTCAGATGGCCCCCGTTGTGAAGGAACAGGGCCCCCTCGATGGCTCCGATCGTCCCAAACGACCAACACGAACCGCATACCGATTGATCTAGAAATATGCATAACACACCTCTGTCAAACATACTTCTTCCTCTATACAAATCTCACTCCTTTCAACAACGTCAAATATCAAAAATCGTCAATTTATAGTTGTGCATATTTTTGGAATGCCCATAAAATGTACTATATCCCAGCAAAAGCGGCATATTTTTAATTTAATATTTACCCGCTACAGGGCAGAAAGTGTTCTTTTTGCATCATGAAGAAAAGGTATTGTTTAATTATTTCTTTAAATAAACTAAATAAATATTTTTAAAATGGAGAAAAAACCTACAGGTTTTACCTAAAAAGATCTGTTGCATAGTAAAAAGTTCAATAAGTGGCTTGATATTTATTTTTAATACATTTTATTATATTTTTAAACATTAAAAACAATCTCCTGAAAAATCTAGTTTTTTTATATATGACGTTGTTGAAAGGAGTGAGCGACATGTCAAAACATAGTACAGTCCATCTAGTGGAGATCTCCCTCTTCCTTTAATTACCCGCGACTTCTTCAGTCAATTCAGCATTACAATAATATATATCTATGAGTTTTACTTTACAAACTTAGATTGGCAGTGACAGGGATATTGAAAGCTTTTAAATGTAAATTCACAATAAAATCGGGATACAATTTTGAGTCACATTTTCAATAAATTACGCAACTAAGTTAAAAATGCTTTGCAAGAGGTCTGTGGGAAAGCCTAGATGCTTCTGTATCAGATCTGGGAATGCGGTGGGACAGCTATCAATATTCTTTGTTTTGAATATTGAAAGCATTAACTTTGTGAATCATATTGAAATATTATTTTAAGAAATAAAAATACTGTTGCCCTATTCAGGGTTTAATTTGTATCTATATATTAAAGAGTCATAAACTAAACCCTGAAGAGGGCAACAGGTTGTTGCCGAAACTAGTTGGTTAATAAAAATGTGAATGGATCAAAAAACAAAGTATTTTTATTTCTTAAAACAATATTTCAATATCGCCTCTCTTAAAATAATATTTCGTCCGCCTCCGTAGTGTAATGGTCAGCACGCTCGGCTACCGTTCTGGAGGTCCCAGGTTCGATTCTCAAGTGGGGTAAAATAAATATAAGTGATTTTTTCACTGTAATATTTATTCAATATTACCACGGACTGGTACCTGAAGCGGAGGGCTGATCACCTTTCCTTCATGTGTAAACGATCAAGATAACACTGCGTTTATATAACACAGTGCCCTATGCACCACTGGGGTGCGGATAAGGGTTGAATATAAAAAAATAATATTTCAATATTCTTCTTCATCCACATTGAGATGTCTACAAAGTTGACTGGATTTAGTTATTCACCTTTTACGGGCGTGACGGCCCCCTGTAGCCTCCAGTCCCAGTCGGCGGGCAGCTTGCTGGCCATGTCGGCGCTGTGCTGGCGGGTGTAGGGGAAGGGCGCGGCCCCGTTGTGGCGCGTGGTGAACTGGCGCCCGCGCAGGGCCGCGCTCTCCGCCTCCGTGCGGTCCGCCAGATGGTTCACGGTGAGCGTGTAGCCGAGGTTAGCGCGGTTCAACGAGTGGACATATCTAGACAAATAAATTCAATAATCTATCAATCTCCAAGATTAATGGGCAAAATGTGCAAATCAAATCAAAATGGGCAAATTATTAGTCAGATATTTCAACAGATGTCATAAAGCCAAGGATTGACATATTATTTTATTCAAAGCTCCACACCATGAAAAAATCCCTCCAAGTTGAACTGAGGTTCGAAACTTGGAGCAAAGTAAAAACACATACGCTTATGTCAGCCGCGTATGGGGCATGTTTTATGAAAACACATACGGTTATGCGAGCCACGTGGATCCGGTTAGTTAAGTTTTTTTTTATTTTTTGGTGCTCATTATTCTGTATTTGTATAATATAGTATTGTATTTTCAGGCGAAGAGACGATTCGCGGTGAACAGACCCAGAAGTGGAGGTTGGTGGAGAAGTTTGGAGATAAGATCAACAAATAAATTCAATAATTAATTATCTCCAAGATTAAAGGACCAAAATGGGCCTAGCGTAAAAGAGATTTAACCCTTTCCGGTCCCGTGTTGAATGTCATTCGACATCAACTTTATTCCGGTGAGTCCTATGATTTTTATGACCCCTAGAATGTGTAACTTTCTACCTGAGAATGATACAAAAGGTTTGTTTTGGGGGCTGGCTCGGTGCCCGTCACTCGGATGTCCGGCTACCGGCGTCAGTTACACTCGACCCGTGCGCATGTCAGTAACAGTGATGACGATTCCATCCACAATAGCCCACGTGTATGGAAAAATGTTACGCTCAACGAAAAATTCCTGGAGGTAGGAAAGAAACCCGATACATTTGCGTCACTTGCGAGAGGAAGCCCGGCCTTTGCATCGGTGACTGTTTTCACCGATATCATACATTAGATGTCTATAAAATGTGATAATAAGAGACAAGATTGTATACATTCAAAATAAAAATAAATTTTTAACACAAGTGTAGTTTTATTGAAAAAAAACCTGATGTATTGTTTTACCCTATACTGGTGTAAATCTATTGTGGATCAGTGGGATTTTTATTTTTTTATTTTTATGGACCAAAAAGGGTTAAAGTTTTCCAATTGTGTGTAATTATTATTATTACATTTTTTCCTTTATTTTAAATTCTTTTGCATTTCGCAATATACATATCGCTCACTCCTTTCAAGAACGTCATAAATCAAAAAACTTGATTTTTCAGGAGAATGTTTTCAAAGTTTAAAAATATAATGCAATGTATTTAAAATAAATATCAAGCCACTTTTAAAACTTTTTACTGTGCAACAGATCTTTTGAGATGAAATCTGAAGGTTTTTTCTCCATTTGAAAAATATTTATTATATTTAGAAAAAATAATTAAACAATACCTTTTCTTCAAAATGCAAAAACAACACATTCTGCCCTGTAGCGAGTAATTATTATGTTTAAAATATGCCGCTTTTGCTGGGATATAGTACATTTTCTAGAAATTCCGAAAACATTTGATTTATGACGTTCTTGAAAGGAGTGAGCGATATTATAATTACAAGTACATAATACTATATTATATTAATACAAAAAAGATCCCACAAAGGCATGGCCTGTGTGTGGGTATACATTTATTTTACTACTACTTTGACCGTCAGTCCATTTGATCTTCACATTTGTTTGAAAATGCCATAACTAGGCGAAACAATTGTCACAATATTAATTTTTATGTGTTATTTAACAATAAAAAAAATTTAATAGACTCAAAAAAAATCTGTGTTTGATTTAACAATATATAATAAAAATATAATAAAACCCTTATCCGCATCCCAATGGTGCATAAGGCACTGCGTCATATAAACGCAGTGTTATCTTGATCGTTTACACATGAAGGAAAGGTGATCAGCCCTCCGCTTCAGGTACCAGTCCAGGGTAATATTGAATAAATATGACAGTGAAAAAATCACTTATATTTATTTTACCCCCCTTGGGAATCGAACCCGGGACCTCCAGAACGGTAGCCGAGCGTGCTGACCATTACACTACGAAGGCGGACATAACAATTAATACATAAAACAATTATTGATTTAACAATTAACACATTAAAAAAGTAATCTTATTAACACATTGTAGTCGGGCGCTTCCAACAATTGACTCTAGTCTATAGCGGACGTTTTTCGCGATTAGCGCAAAAATATATCGCTTTCTTAAAATTGACACAATTTCTAAACCAAATAATGTTTTCGATTGAAATTGATCATCAAAAATAAATTATAATCATAATTTTTAATTAAGTATTCCGTATTTCACAATTTTAGAAGCATTGTAAACTCTAAAAAATAGTTTTCCCCTCCGAGGTATCATTCCCTATACAATGCTAATATATTCAAATAATAAAATACCAAACAGTAAACAAAACAGTGCGAGCGGTAT
This sequence comes from Brachycentrus maculatus, assembly GCF_059751285.1. NCBI lineage: Eukaryota > Metazoa > Arthropoda > Insecta > Trichoptera > Brachycentridae > Brachycentrus > Brachycentrus maculatus. Next base: position 184,654 of record NW_028280807.1, read on the forward strand.
GAGAAATAGTCCAATATGTGAAATGGCTCAAACTAAACTTGAGATTGAGATCGCATAAAAACTCGCGACATACAAGCGACACACTAGCCAATCCGGTCAAGACATCTCAAATAACGTCAACAGACTGTCGCCTAGCACCCAGGTAGCAGATTACCCTTCAACGCGTTTTATTTCACTCTGATTACAAACCCGTATATTGCCGTTTCCCGCCGATAACCGACAGTCGTCAAAAACGGCATTTGCCGTGTCCCGCAGTTGACCGACAGTCCGCGAAAAACGGGAAACGCCGTGTCCCGCCGACAATGTGTTAATACCATTACTTTGTATAAAAATTAATAAATTTAAACGACCTCAAATTCTGTCTGAATATTTCTTGTCTTTGCGTGTGCTCCAAATGTCCTTTGTAGTCCTTCTTGTGCTTATTCTTGAATCTGAAGGCAGAAGTTGTCACACCATTAAAATCTTATATTTCTTTTTTCATACATTTCAGACGTTGAACACATTTTTACGGCAGTGGACGGGATTTGATAATTATTTACACAAAGTTAAGACCTTAACAAAAAAATTGGTATATAATATTCATATAAAAACATTGGATAATTCCTTCTTTCTGACTTTGAAATGAGGCCGGCGCAGAAGGTAAAAATACCCTTCACGTCCTTAAGCATCAATCGACCCAAGTGTGATATAAACTTATATACGTACCGAGAAAATTCATCTTCCACATGATCTGTGTTGGTCGGGTAGACAAACTCTCTGACGGGATTGAAAGTATAGAGGTGTTTGTCGCCCGGACCCGGAAACCCGACACACTTCATATCTGAAATGAAAAACAGCATCGGGTAACATCTCAACATAGACCAAAAAGCCATTTGGCCGGGAGTGTGGAAGCCTGTGTATTTGCACATTTCTGAAGGACCTAGAACGGACGTAGAAAAAACCTTCAGGTTTTACCTAAAAAGATCTGTTGCATAGTAAAAAGTTCAATAAGTGGCTTGATATTTATTTGTAATACATTGTACTATATTTTTAAACTTTAAAAACGTTCTTCTGAAAAATCAAGTTTTTTGATTTTTGACGTTCTTGAAAGGAGTGAGCCAAATGTGAAAAATACATCACAAACACCCAGACCAATTGAAAATAAATATTTCATGAAATTATTTTGCACTTGGCGGGAATCAAACCTGCGACGCCAGTTTCTCAGTTAAGTGTCTACCCAACTACGCTACGGAGTCTGTCTTAAAATTAATATCACCACTGCCAGTACTTTAATCAGCAAAGAGCATTGCATCATCAGCAGACAATAGGGGACAGACAGTCAGGTCCTTAATATTTGAACCTTCCAGCTCTTTCATGCAATGCAGATGACATTACACATCCCTGTTTAACATCGTTACTCAAGGGAGGTTTGAATAAACAGGCCGAGTACTCACTGGCATCAAGGGAGAATATTTCCTTAGGTATATCGTCCACGCTGTACTCTTCATAGTCCAAATAGTAGTGGTCGTAGTGGGAGCCCAGAAGAGAGTTGAATCCTCGCATTTCGTACCTGCAAAGACACACACATCAATAAGGACACCATAAAATAACTCTGAGATTTATATTATATACTGATTTCGTATTAACTTTGTGGATTGACATGATAATGAACAAAACCTCTTTTTCATCAATACAGATTGTATTTTCACCTTTTGATGAGGAAATCTGTCTATCTCGAAACTAACTGTGTATGCATTATTACATTATATTAATAAAATAAAAAAGTGGTACCATACAAGTGTTGTCTTTTAATATTTAAATAACTTAATTATGATGAAATGTATTGAAAATAAATATCAAGCCACTTATTGAACTTTTTACTTTGCAACATATCTTTTTGGGTAAAACCTGAATGTTTTTTCTCCATTTGAAAAATATTTAGTATATATAAAAAAATAATTAAACAATACCTTTTCTTCAAAATGCAAAATCAACACTTTCTGCCCTGTAGCGGGTAAATATTAAGTTAAAAATATGCCGCTTTTGCTGGGATATATGTAGTACATTTTCTGGGCATTCCGAAAACATGCACAACTGAAAATTGAGGATTTTCGATATATGACGTTCTCGAAAGGAGTGAGCGATATGTATAAGTGTGTATATGCAAGTGTATGTGTGAAGTTTGTATATGTATTTATGTGTGTACATAAATACAAACATTGTTCTTTATACTTTCATTGAATGATTACTTTAAGAACCTGATGACAAATTGCTTCATTAGCAGTTTATTAGGACTTTTTTGTCTATTTTTTTTATATTTATTATTAATTTAAGACAGATTCCCCATACGATGGACCAATCAAGTTAAGGCAGCAGCAGGCACCTCGGTGGTTGGGGCGCTACGTGCAGCGCAGTCAAGGGATAGCTGGAGAAGAGTCATTGCTTCCACAAGGGTCACAACAAGACGGAGAAGACAAAAAAAAAGATATTTCAAATGTTAGAAGATACACACCTGACCGGGATAGGAAGGGAGTCTGAGATGGCTCCGGAGGGCCTCCTGTACTTGATCCAGATGCTGTACTTGTTGATCTTATCTCCAAACTTCTCCACCAACCTCCACTTCTGGGTCTGTTCACCACGGATCGTCTCTTCGCCTGAAAACACAATACTAAATTATACAAATACAGAATAATGAGCACCAAAAAATAAATAAAAAAAACTTAATTAACCGGATCCACGCGGCTCGCATAACCGTATGTGTTTTCACAAAACATGCCCCATACACGGCTGACATAAGCGTTTGTGTTTTTACATTGCTCCAAGTTTCGAACCTCAGTTCAACTTGGAGGGATTTTGTCATGGTGTGGAACTTTGGATAAAATAATACGTGAATCCTTGGCCTTATGACATCAGTTGAATATCTGACTTATAATTTGTAACATCACAAGGATAAATAAAAGAACAGATCCCTGATTTTTCTTGAGGTCGATAATTAGTCCGCGCCATAATCATGCCCTATATCTGTCTCACTCTCGACGCTACGCATCGCCAGTGGGTAAGAGTGACACACGATGCGTGCTTTGATTTATTTATGTTACGATCTTATTTGTTTTTATTACAATATATTTCAAGAATAATGTGACACAAGTGTATTATAGAGTACCAAAAAGGCACAATGAATCCCATTGAACGTTTTTGTTTAGGAAAATAAATAGTTTCTTAACTAAATACCTGATAAAAGTAATCATTTAAAAAACGGCGAAATACTGCCGCGCACGGGCGTCTCTCAGGAACAAAGTTAACGCGGTTAAAAGGTTACTGACTAACAATGTCAATGAAAACTATACTTTTCAATTATTTATGTTTATTTTTTAATAATTTATTATTTATTTTATAATATATAATCCCAAAAGTCTTAGTAGTCAAAGGGTGAAAAGTAAAGGACAAAAAATCACAATATTTCTAAAATACAAGCAAGGCCCACGCTTGCAAGGAGTGTGTTGAGGTCTCACCAGTGTTTTATGCATTCATTTTAAATTAAACACAGATTTTATGAGTCTACTAAGTTAACTTAGTAGAAATGCTAAGTGTAAGTTAACTTAGTTAAAATGGAGTTCTACAAATTAAATGCTAAATCAATAAATAATCTTACCAGTGTACTCAAATCCAGTGAGATCGGGCAGGATGGACTGGACTTCCACCGAATTCTCCTGGCTGCCGTTGACCTGGAGGCAGGTCTGCACGTTCATCTGCTGCTCCGTGGTGACCGGGGCGACCTTGATGCTGGAGCCGAAGCCTCCCACGGCCCCGGAAGACAGCTGGTACGTCTTCACCATCCCGCCGTAGTAGTCGATGCGGGAAACCCCGTGAGACTTGTCAAACCTGTTTGCGCGATTTTATTAATTCAATTGCGTTATAGATAAAATTGTAGAGGATAGTTGAAGATCATCAAAGAAGCAAACCAATCGTCACACAGATCGTAACCCATAAAAAAGTATGTAAGTTCACAATGGAGTCATGATTTTTTTTTAAACCCTTATCCGCACCCAATGGTGCATAGGGCACTGCATCATATAAACGCAGTGTTATCTTGATCGTTTACGCATGAAGGAAAGGTAATCAGCCCTCCGCTTCAGGTACCAGTCCAGGGTAATATTGAATAAACACAACAGTGAAAAAAATCAGTTATATTTATTTTACCCCCCTTGGGAATCGAACCCGGGACCTACAGATCGGTAGCAGAGCGTGCTGACCATTACACTACGGAGGCGGACAAAATGTATGGAAGTGAAGCATGAATTTGGAAAAAAAAGGATGAAAGTAGACTGAATGCAGTAAAAATGTGATCTCTCAGTGCGGCAAAACAAAAACAATGCATAAAACTGGCAGTACACAATGCAGTCCTGGTACCAACTCTAATGTATAGAAGTGAAGCATGTAGTTAGCAAAAGAAGGATGGAAGTAGACTGAATGCAGTTGGATGCGATATCTCAGTGCGGCAAAACCATGTATGATAGATGGTCCAATGGTGATAAAAGGAAAAAATGCAAGGCTGAGATAAACATTATCGATAAAATTAAGGAAGGTGAGTTTAGATGATGGTTTGGACATGTGAATCGAATGAGTGAAGAAAAAATAGTAAAACAGATTTATGAAGCAAATATGGTTGGTAATAGAAGCAGATGAAGACCAAGAAAAATTTAAGTATTTCAAACACTTGAAAGTTGTCAGTTCAGGAGTCGGAATAATCGGCGGGTATGTATGAGGACTAGTATGAATGTGGAAGAGGCGTAAATTGTTTGTACAGACTGTTCTTTTCTCTCTGGCTACTCCTGCAGCGAGCGGCATAATGGTTCGTTAGAAATATTTTTTTTTTATGTTTGAAACTTTATCGTTAACAGGTCATAAGCCCTGTAAACGCCCACACCTCTGTTTTGCCATCGTAAAAGACTGTATTATCTATGTTGAGATATCAATAAAAATATTGAAAAATGCCTTTATAATGAATTTTTTAATCTTGTAAACAGGTCACAAGCCCAGACCTCCATATTGCCATCTCTATAAACATCTTTATCTTCGTTGAGATTTTAATAAAAAAAAAACAGGAAAAATGCCATATGAATTTTTGAAACCCGCTCGTACTGTATCAATTGAAGAACGCTGCGTCAACATTTCGTAAATTATCTGCGTAGCAATAAATAAATCAGAAAAATGTGTAAACATTTAGTTCATAGGTCAGAAGCCAAATGATAAGAAAATTCGTTCTAGTAAGAACTATGTTGTATAAATATATGTATCTACTACTACTAAACACATTGGTACAGTTAAAACCTAGATATAACGGACCTCTATATATCATTTTTTGACATCTCATCAAATATGAAGAAGAATATGGAAGTCTGGGTATTTACGGGGCTTACGACCGTCATAGGCTGGTTTAAGTGATCACTTTACACACGTGTAACATTCACCAATTCTACCCATTATTGACAACCACACTACTCAAATTCTTGGAAGTTCTATACATATGAACTAATTTAGAAACCTTGTTCATGAATCACTAAAACTTCACTAGAGACATCTATTGGTGAGATGTAAAGGACCTCTATACAACGAACTTTGGATATAACAGACAAAAATCCCATCAAATATATATATTTTTAAATGTCCTGTTAATATTGCACATGCTTAAATTTAAGTCCACCTACATAGTGTAATGGTCAGCACGCTCGGCTAACCTACTGGAAGTCCCGGGTTCAATTCCCAGGGGGAGGTCAAATAAATATAAGTGATTTTTCACTCTAATATTTATTCAACAGGGCTGGTACCTGAAGCGGAGGGCTTTACATCACCTTTCTTCCTACATGTGTTAACGATCAAGATAACACTGCGTTTGTATGATGCAGATCCCTATGCACCATCGGGTGCGGAAAAGGGTTAAAAAAATACAATTTAAGCGTCACCGCAAGTAAACAATTTTTCATATTATTACAGTAATTCACATAACGAACAAAAAAAAGTGAAAAAGTTGCACCCTTAACAAGCGAAATCAAGTCAAGTCCAAGGCAAGTCCGTTTTTCATGACATTCACTTGTGAGCCGGGACTTCTGTGCCAGTTAAAACAAAACAAAATCGCATTATGAGTAAGATTCCGGAATGAATTACGCTCGTTACGAGAGGTTCCACCGGATTTTCAACCGAATTTTATATAACGGACTTTCAGCTTTAACCTTTCCCCTCTGGTGCTAAAATAAAAATGTGCGTCCCAGTGTTGGGTAGTCACTACACAATAAAAAATTTGCGATTTTAAATCGGAAAAATACAGACATCCATAGCTAATCCCCTTAATTATAAATGAAGTAAAAAATTATAATAATTAAGATTCATTTGCTAAAAAAACATTAAAAAACCCTCTGGCAAAGCTCACGGAACAAGCATAGATCCACTCTTGTCTGAAGCCCAAAAGCTACTGCCGCTAGCCCACTGGCTGCTAACCGGAGAACATTGAGCTTTGAGCTCCTCACGCTTGCACAGTGCAAATATGCAAGAGTGAGATGCGAATATAGTGTCACGGTTTCCGCACACTCTTCACGCGCTGTTTTTACGCAAATTTGTTTCCGATATTCACAAAATACTTCCGATGTACCCAATAAATTCTGATTATTATTCTTCTTCATCTTCTTGCTCAATGCTGAGCGTCGTGGTCTTCTGGAATGTCAGGCACTTGGTGCACAAGTCCTCTCCATTCTTCCCGGTCCTGGGCCAACTTGATGGCAGCGTTTAGCGAGGATCCGGTTAATTCCTTTATTTGGTCTGTCCATCTTGTTGGAGACCGTCCTCTTGCCCGCTTGCCTTCAACTGTACCTGTTACTACCAGTTTTTCAAGACTCTTCTCGTTCTTTCTGGCGATATGCCCAAAGTAGGACAGAATCCTTTTCCTGCAAGTCGTGGAGAGTCTTTCTGTCACTGACAGTTCGCGGAGAATGGAGACGTTTGTGCGTCTTGCAGTCCAAGGAATGCGCAGCATCCTCCTCCAGCACCACATTTCAAACACATCCAGCATATGTCTTTCCTTTTTCCTCAGTGTCCATGTTTCCACTACATACAGCGCAATGGAGAATACAAGAGATTTCACTAGACGGGTTTTCGTTTTCCTCAGTATGGACCGATTTTTCCATATCTTCGCCAGACTAGACATTGCTGATTTTGCCATTCCAATTCTTCTCCGGATTTCTGCTTCACAGCCTCCATCTTTAGAAATGAGTGCACCTAAATAGATAAAGTCGTCGACTTCTTCATAATCCCTTAAAGAATTGTTCCTTATCAGGGTGCTGAATCGGTCGATGACAAGAACCTTGGTTTTACTTTTGTTTATTTGCAGTCCTAAATGCTGGCTTTCTATTTCGACTCTATGGAGGAGTTCAGCCATTTCGTCCTCATTGTTGGCTATTAGCGTTGTGTCGTCTGCGAACCTTATATTGGAGATCTTTTTGCCCCCTACTGATACGCCACCTTCCCACCCGTCTAGTACTTTCCTCATTATATATTCTCCATATATATTGAAGAGATCAGGAGACAGTATACACCCTTGTCTCACGCCTTTTTGTACTTGAAATGACTCTGAGAGGAAATTATCAACTCTTACCGATGCCAAATTTTGTACGTATAAGTTGTGAATAAGAACTATCAACTGTCTCGGTACACCCATTGCTTCCAAAACCTTCCACAGGCAATTCCAATTCACGCAGTCAAAAGCCTTTGTATAATCAATAAAGCAAAGTACGACCGGAACCTTGAACTCCCGACTTTTCTCGATTATTTGTCTTATGTTCAAGATTTGCTCACGTGTACCCTTGCCTTTGACGAATCCAGCTTGTTCAATTGAATTGATTATTATTAATATTATTTAAATAAATGCGTAAATATGTTATGGAGGAATACCTAAAATCTTAGCCTTGTATTTATTATATTTATAGAGATATTATGGTTATTAGAAGCAATGTGTACAAGGTACACCACACCGGAAAAGGAGGGTTAATGAGGCGTCCATTCTTTCCCCCCAATTAGTCTGTTATATCGAGGTTTTACTGTATTATTTGTAAAGTCGGCCATTTTGATTGAATACCTAATACAGATATGAATTATCAAGGTTTGCGGACATTTAATAAATATTACAAGACTAGAAAAACAAAAGGAATGAGTAATGGAGACTTTGCAGTAATTAATTCAAAATGATAAGAGTTTATTAGTTGGTTGACTGACCAACGAGAGATAAATCTATTGTGATCTTGAATATTTGTTTGCATATTGTAAGCAAAGTGCGGAATATGATCAAATAGACCCAAATTATTTCTGACGTTAGCTAAAATTATCAACAGATTTTAGTGTGGCGTTCTATTCTCTTTGCCTACTCCTGCGTGATGTTAATTAACTTTTTTTTAGCGAAAATTCAAACATTTTAATTCATCAATTTATTGTTTTAAATATTATTAATATTTAAAGCGTGGTTATATATATAAAACCCTTATCCGCACCCAAATGGAGCATAGGGCACTGTGTCATATAAACGCAGTGTTATCTTGATCGTTTATACATGAAGGAAAGGTGATCAGCCCTCCGCTTCAGGCACCAGTCCAGGGTAATTTTGAATAAATATTACAGTGAAAAAATCACTAATATTTATTTTACCCCCCTTGGGAATCGAACCCGGGACCTCCAGAACGGTAGCCGAGCGTGCTGACCATTACACTACGGAGGCGGACTAGCGTGGTTGGTCATTTTTAATTTTAAATTTTGTATTTTACTTTTACTTATATTTTTCCTTTTATATTTTATGTTAGGAGGCTGTACTTTTTCATAAAAGTTTGCTTGGCTAGCGTTATCCTCTTTTTTATGTCTAATAGGGCACTCAATTAGACATAGCACCTTTCTTAGCAACATCTTCGAAGGAAGAATCTTGGGAAAACGAACAAGAGGCCGCCCAAGAACTTCATACTTCCAGGATTTGAAGCGGCTCATGGACGTCTCCTCCTATTCGCAGCTCAAGAGGATGGCGACTGACAGAGACAAGTGGCTGACACAACAAGGCGCTGCCTTTAGAAGATGATGATGATTTTATGTTACATTTTCAAAATTTATTTATTTATTATAAGCTGTATCCAAAACCGCGTTTCTGCGGCTCGGTCTGGTTAAAAGGAAAAGAAAAGAAATTTTACTGTCCATATAAATGTCCCAGCTATGCACTGCCATTTTTAAAAAATTAACTCAATTCAATCGAAGATTGTGACGGGAACTCGCATGTGAAAGAAGGTGTCAATTTAAGGATAGACATATATACAACTTCCCAAATTCGGAAAGTGTGGTTGTCAATCATGGGTAGAATGGCGTATGGTGAATAAAGTGATCTTTTAAATCAGCCTATGGCAAGTTGTAAGCCCTGTAAATACCCAGACTTTCATATTCATTAACTGATTCGGCAGTCATTTCGAGGTAATATCTATCTATTCTTAACTTAAGTTTTACTTTGTAAATTCCACTATTTCTAAAAATCTATTTATTGTACATTTCGCATTCCACATTCCACTATTTCGTAAATCCATTATACATTCCACATATTTCTATACATTCCGCATAATAAAAATGATGCACAATGCATAGAAATACGTGTCACAATAGATTTGAAGAAATGCATAATGGTATTCGATCTCTCAGAAGCGCGATCTCTCAGAAATGCGATCTCTCAGAAGAATGTGCGACAAAACGATGTATGATAGATGTGCGAATAGTGAAATAAGGAAGGAATGCAAAGCTGAGATAAGCATTATCGATAAAATTAAGAAAGGCGTGTTGAGACGGTTTGGACATGCGGAACGAATGAGTGACGAAAGAACGGTAAAACAAATTTACGAGGCGAATGTTAGCGGGAAAAGAAGCAGAGGAAGACCGAGAAAAACATGGCACGATCAGGTATGCCAAATACTTGAAAGTGGTCAGGTTAGGAGTCGTAACAATCGGCGGGTATGTATGAGGAGATGCATGAACGTGGAAGAGGCGAAGAATGTTTGCAAGCACAGAGTGGTGCGGCGCTCTATTCTCTCTGCCTACCCCTGCGGGGAAGCGGCGTGATGGTTAGTTAGTTAGTTAGTCATAATGGTATTTATCACGTAAAACTTCCTTATCCTCTTTCATCTATGTAGAGATGTCAATATTTTTTATTTAAAAAAAATATATATATATATATAAACTATGTATTACCACACCATTTTTGTCCACCTTCGTAGTGTAATGGTCAGCACGCTCGGCTACCGTTCTGGAGGTCCTGGGTTCGATTCCCAAGGGGGGGTAAAATAAATATAAGTGATTTTTTCACTGTAATATTTATTTAATATTACCCTGGACTGGTACCTGAAGCGGAGGGCTGATCACCTTTCCTTCATGTGTAAACGATCAAAATAACACTGCGTTTATATAACGCAGTGCCCTATGCACCATTGGGTGCGGATAAGGGTTTTTTTTTATTATATTTATGTATTACCATGTTAGTATTCGGCTCAACACAGGCCATGCCTAAAGAGCCGTAATACGTATAATAAATGTGTATATGAAATGAATATGTATATTGAATGTATCTATGTATTATGAAAAAAAAATAAAAAAAAATAAAAATAAAATAAAATCAAATATATATATATATATATATATATATATATATATATATATATATATATATATATAAATAGCTCCTACATGGACCTATCCAGATTTGTGAACAAAGATTTGGACATTGTATTTGAACATCATAAACTTGGAATTTCTTATTTGGTTCAATCAACTTTAGTTATATGTTTTAATAAATATTTATCAACATACCAAGTATAGAACGGCTCCTTGAGTTCTGCATATGGAATGGACAAGATGCCTTTTACAGTATAAACGTCGTTCCATTTTGGAGGCTCTTTGATTGGGTCTGAAATTTTAAGAAAATTAGCACTTATAATTATAAAATTGTAGATTACAATCCCTTAACAAATCTTTTGTGAGAAACACTTAAAAGCGTCTTTTACATACTGTTGGTGGAGAGCGGGAGACGCTTATAAGCGTTACATTTGCTTACTTTTGGTAGAGCGCCAGAGATGCCAAAACACATTGTACAGATCGGAATAAGGTTTGTGGTTTCTTGTGATAAGTATACTAATGAGGGTCGGGGTTGATGAAAAAACTGCCTGACAACAATGTGTTAAGAGCACCGTGGTGCATAGGGCACTGCATTATATCGATACAGCATTATCTTTGTGTTATTGATCATTAATTACATGCTGGACCAAGATGACAATGTACTTATTTGGTATTTTATTTATTGTTTCGGCATTAACTTTGTGGTAAGACATGTTACAATAATTAAAGAAAACACTTTGTTTTTTACCACTTGAGTAAAAAACAAAGTGTTTTCTTTAATTATTGTACTTATTTGGCATTGAATTTGTGAAATAACACGATGATTTAAATGTAAAAATAAAACACCTGTAAGACCTACGGGCGATTATCCACTACCCGGAATTTGACCGTCCGGCAGTCCGGTTTTGAAAAATGAAAACGACTAAGACAATTTAGCGTGATGGAATTTACGCGCAATGTGTTCACGCACCGATCCGAAAAAAGATGGACAAAAGAACAACCCAATCCAAGCCAATCGTCGTTTTAAAACGATAACTGACGTACCGGACGGTAAAATTCTTTGAAATTCCGTGTAGTGGACAAACGCCCTAAGACCACTTTTTTAAGTTTATTAATGTAAACAAGACTAGTTTCGAGAACTAAATATCTTTATTACTTTTTCATTTCCTCATCACAAATTAAAGAAGCTAAGTAAGCAGGATTTATCTGAAAGGCGAATTTGTGGCATCACAAATTCTCTCCTTATGAAAATTCTACGATGGCAGACATCTTTGTTCTATCTAATAATGCTATTATATATATCGTACAGGAGAAAGCGACCAACTAACAAAACGTAAAATGTTCAGGAGGGCCATTTAAGTCACTTTTGCTTGGCAACAAAATAAACATCAATGCATTTAGTCATTTTTAACAAGTCAATATGTTATACTTTCAAGTTTAAAATTGCTTTGGGATTTTTTCAGGGCAATATTAAGCTAGTAAGGCATCAAATAGTCAATAATCACGTTTTTGTAAAAAATGCACTTGGTCACTTTCTCTTGTATGACTACGATATGATGAATAGAATTATCGAAAATTATTTACGGTTCTAACGAAATATCTTTTAAAATAGATTTTATTGCAATTTTATTGACAAATTTTCAAAATGCAAAAAAAACAATTTGTTTTACAGCACCCAAAGGTAGAATAAGCTAATATTATTGATAATATTTCAACATCACACTTACAGATTAAAAAAAAAAACAATACCATAAAAGAGTTTGAAAAATATACTAAAATGTTAATTTTTTTTTTGGATTTCAAATATAATATTAACACAATTAATATTAGAAGTACAAAAATATTATACTATATTAATATAAAAAAGATCCCACAAAGGAATGGCCTGTGTGTGGGTATACATTTTTTATTTTAGGTTATAATAAAGGGTAATGGCAAAAATACACCTGATATAAAAAATATAAATAGATTTAAATTGCTAATAAAAACTACAAATATTTGATTTGAACAGAAACAAAGAATGAATAATTTAAAAAGAAGCATGTTAATAATAAATATGTACTACGTGAGTTGTACTACATAAGTTCAAAAGAAGAAGCTACTTATAGTTGTAGATCTATTTTTTTAATAAATAATTGCGGCAAAATTTTAAATCTAAATAAATTTAGATAATTAGTGTCTAATCATATAGTCTTTGTGGAAAGAATTAAACATAATGAATTAATGATAAGGTATAATAATAATAATAAACCGATATTATCATGCTTGAGTTTCAAAACATTTAAAGGGATTGAATCATTACCTGAAATTGTTAATCCTGTTAGAAGGAAAATAGAAAATAAGTGTATTAACATGGTGTCGACAGTGTAGGTATCACTTAATTAAATTAAAATCCGCGTTTTAAGACGTCTGCTGCTCTCAAACGACGCAGCAATAATGAGAGTTTTTTTTCTCTGAATCGATAACGAGGCTTCTGAAATATTTGCCAATAACAATTATTTCAAGCAGCGCGGGTAATCGTTATCTAGAAAAAAATACAGAAATATTGACAAACGGATCGAATGACATTGACAGCGGGTCGTTTGAAAAAAGAAACGGTAGGTTTTTTATTATTTATTTTTGTTATTAGGCTATTGAGTGACACATTTTTTAAAAATAATTTCAATTTTCAAAGCAAATGAAATAGTTAATTTATATAATAATGATCGAAACATGTTTTGTTCTGTATTTCTTTTATTGTTCGAGAATTAACCCCGAGTTGAAATTTACGGAGAAACGTTAAAATTGTTCCCGTATAAAATATATGAACCTAAATCATGTCCAAGTTTTTTTTTTCGTTTATGTATTTGATACAATTACTAATTTGGTAATTTTTATCACTGAAACGACCCAGAGAAAAAGATAAAGAAAGTTAAGTCTTCATCTTCTTCTTCATGTACGCCTTGTGGCCTGTTTTTAAAAGGGGTTAGCCTTCTGTGATGTCGATTCCCAGCTATCGACCCATCTCTTTGGTAGTCTGCCCAGGAGTCGTCTACCGTGGGGTTGGCCGTACAGTGCGATGTGGGGGAGTCCGGGTGGTTCCGTTCTCCTCACATGCGCATACCATTGTCTCCTTCGTAGCCTTCCTCACCTAACGACATCTTCGTTCTCCTTGATCCAGGCGTTTCTTATTCTATCTCGAAGACTCAAAAAAGAAAGAAGAAAGGTAAGTACTTCTCATATATTTTTTACGATGGCCTGCGGTAAAATTATTTTCTATGGATAACAAAATTTGACACTGACAGCTAGAGCTCGCGTCACGAAATTCTGAGTCAGTCAAGAAAACTGATAATAAATATTAAAAAATGGTAAGTAATGCGTGACCAATGTTTTATGCGCTATTATAAAGACATATCGTTTTAATTTTATATTTATCTTGCAGGCTACAGAAATAGAAGATACTTTAAAAAGGATTCACGCCCACAAAGGAGTAGTCGGCACAATAATCGTGAATTCCGAAGGTTTGTTCAATATATTAATATTGTTTTTTCGCGTTGCTACGCAACTTTTCTTCTTTTTATCCTTTATTGGAGTATCCCAATCGATTAATTCAAATTGAGATATTGGAAAAATGGAGAAACTTCGTTAAAGAAAGAAAAGATGCTTATTTTTGTTGTCAATGCTGTGATTTTAGGCTATTTTTTTTACAACCTTATTGAATATTATGAAAAAGGTGAGTTTTTTGATATTGTCATCTTAATGTGAATCAATTTTTGTAATAAATTTGTATTTAGTTATTATTTTTATCAATTTTAACTACATTCCTTTATTTGTTCTTACTAGCCAAACTAGGCTATCTTTGCAAAAAAAGTATAAGGTGATTTTCATGCCCCAAACAAAACTTCTTTGAGCGCATGGACAAAACTTATCATCAAAACAAAATTGGTGCCAAAGAAATATGGACAAATTTATAGATTATTTCTTGATGAATGCCTTACTAAGCAAAACCTTTGACGGGACATGTTGTCGGGAATAGGGAAGGATGCAAAGAGAACAAAGATTAACTTTTCAATTGAGTTTATTTAATAACAATATACGTGTTTTTCTAATCGACCGACCACTGTCGTAGATCCTCTTATTCGCTCTGCGCCACTCTCTTGCGCACCTCTGCTTGCTTACATCCGACGCCCACAGATGGCGGTATACAATGTTTTCATTGCTTAAATCTAACAGGACATTTTATATCCTGGACTTTATATTACAGATAATACAATATTTTTTAAATATAAAACTTCATCTTCTTTAAACCCTTATCCGCACTCGATGGTGCATAGGGCACTGCACCATATAATCACAGTGTTATCTTGATCGTTAACACATGAAGGCAAGGTGATCAGCTTCCCGCTTCAGGCACCAGTCCAGGGTAATATTAAATAAATATTGGTGAAAAAATGACTTAAATATAAATAAATACTTTGAACTATAATATTTTGAGTGTGTCAAAAATTTTGTTCACAAATGTTGGATTGATTTCACTCATTAGTTATTCATATAAAAAAATTATATCAACATCTTAACATAGATGAAGAAGTCTAGTTGAGGTGGGAATATGGAAGTTTGTGCATCACAGAGCTTTGTGAACTCGTTGCACGTGTCCTGAGTATATAGTGGACGGCACAACGGACACGCTAGGCGTTTTCTTAACACGGAATGATTAGGTGGGGACTGCAGTCATTTGGTCGTAACGTAACAGGTTACGATGCGAGCATTCGTATAGTCAGTACAGCGTTCCGAGTGCTCCATCCGAAGTCGGATGCAATTAAGTGGATGAAATTATCCGGAACATTGGTCTGTATGTTCCCGATAGTTACCTAAGACAGCGTCGACATAGATTGTTTCACATTCCTATACACAGGACCAACCTGCCGATGGTTATGCCTGTAGGAAGAGCTACCGCTATGTTGAACAATATCTCATTGGATATAGATATGTTCCATGTGTCTGAAGGAGTTTTCCGAAGCGGGATTCTTCTACACCTTTAGCTATAGTTCTCGCATAAATTTTATTTTAATGTATACAATATTTTTTTTTTTAGTTTGTAATGTACATGTTAATTGAAATAAATAAATTGAATTGAATTAAACTGAAATGCTCGCTGTGAACGATGTTATGACGTTACGTTACGATGAAATGCTCCGGTCAGTCCCCACCTTTTTAATGCTTTTTCTGCATATATTGTTGTAAATTTTTATAAATTTGTTGTTACAGGAATTCCTATAAAGACCTCATTGGACAACGCAACCACGGTACAATACGCGGGGCTCATCAGCCAGCTCGCAGACAAGGCGAGAAGCGTAGTTAGAGATCTGGTGAGATTTTAACCTTTTTTCACTGTGGTAAAAAATATGCACTTTCTGGTCATGTCGCTCACTCCTTTCAACGTCATACATAAAAAAAACTTGATTTTTCAGGAGATTGTTTTTAAAGTTTAAAAATATAATATGATGTATTAAAAATTAATATCAAGCCACTTATTGAACTTTTTACTGTGCAACAGATCTTTTTAGGTAAAACCTGAATGTTTTTTCTCCATTTGAAAAAATAATTTAACAATACCTTTTATTCAAAATGCAAAAACAACACTTTCTGCCATGTAGAGGGTAAATATTAAGTTTAAAATATACTGCTTTTGCTGGGATATAGTACATTTTCTGGGCATTCCGAAAACATGCACAACTGAAAATTGTCGATTTTTCACATATGACGTTGAAAGGAGTGAGCGATGTGTACTCACTACAGATGCTAGGACAAGCGTTTTTAATTGGGAAAATTAGAATATTCATAGGCAATTGTTTACTTCAGCCTTCTTCTTGTGTCCAGTATTGAACAAAGGCCTCCTTGGACTTCCGCAGTTCTCTGTTGGATGCGACTCTCTTTCTTGAGTGAGCTTTAATACAAATATCAAGTTATTTCCTTTTCCCTTCCAGGACCCGAGCAATGACCTGACGTTCCTGCGAGTACGTAGCAAAAAACACGAAATCCTCGTAGCTCCCGATAGAGAATTCATACTGATGGTCATACAAAATCCAACAGATTAGTGAAGAATCCTGCTTGCAATACTTACAATGAATTCAGATGCCTTCAGAGGTGTTGAGATCTGCAGAAATTATATTTAAGTGGAGAAGCTTTCAAAATATTCTTAAATTATTTATTTATTATACTTTTGCGCCTTTTTTCTTTTATTAACACATTGTTGTCTGTCGGTTTTGTCATCAACCCCGACCCTAATTTGTACACCTAGTAGGGTCATATACTAATCACAAGTAACTGCAAACCCAATTCCCATCTGTACAATGTTTTTTGGCATTTCTCGCGCTCTACCAAAAGTAAGCAAATAAAACGCTTATAAGTGTTTCCAGCTCTCTACCAACAGTATGCAAAAGACGCTTTTAAGCGTTTCCCGCAAACAACGTGTTAATGTCAGATTTACCATCTCTAAATAAAAGAATTTGACACATTGTTTACGCCTTGTGCACATTTTTGTGTTTTGGTTACCTTCAACTTCATGATACAAAAAACACATAACGTCTTAATGTTTTGTCATGTTTGCTTTGCTGTGTAGCGGATAGGCGCAACTATAATACATAAATATTGTCTATTCTTTTGATGCAATCTAATATCAATTCTTTAACAAACTTCACCGTAATCGATGTGTTAGGATTATTTTTTATTGTAAAAATGCAAATTATATAATTTTCATTTGAAAAATTTGCTTATTACATAATATAAAATTTTATTATTTGTTCCTCAGCATGTTTAATTATTTAGCAGATGGAACAGGGTATGTAAACTTCGCTGTAGCGCTTAAGTTACTACAACAGGGGTCTCAAGCTTTGCTATCTTAACTCTTGTGGTACAAACAACTGATGATGTAATATTTTGTGAAAAGCCATTAAAAAGTAGATGTAATATTTGACCACGTCACAAATCTTTTTTTTTAAATTTTTTAATTTCATCACGAATAGTACCAATTGGTTTGCGATTTTTAGAAAATATTAATTTGTTTGTCAGTAATAGTAAAAATGTGATATATATACTTATTGTGTAGTTTTGTAGGTATTCACAGAACTTATGCTCCTACTGCCATGTTTCATTTCATCGTAGAGACGACTCCTACTAATAACTTACCAAGGTCAAGTGTCATTGTAACATGCAGAGACATCTCTGGGGATTATTATGACATACTAATATAATGCGTATTTCTCTGAACATGTTGACATAGAAGTACGACCAGTCTTACAATGAGTTCATCCTTGTCTGTGAAATTCGGGTAGAGTATTTTTTGTTGTTGTTGAAATAATGAGTTTTCATTAAAAAAAAATCATTGGAGATCAGAATTTGAGTTTACAAGCTTTTATTGTACCTTTTTAATTATTTAAAAAGTACCCTTCTTAAAACTACATTATTAAAAAGTACTAATGTTTCACATTATAATTATTTTTACAAATTCTATTATTTGATAATATAAAAAAATCAAAGCAGAAATCAGATATTTTTCAGTTAACGGAATTTTCATTTTTTCATTAATTGATTCGGCAGTCACTTTGTGGTAAAACCTATCTATTTTTAATTGAAAATTTACTGAGTAAATACCACTATTTCTTAAAATCTACTGTGACACGTGATATGGTGTTTGAAAACGATTCAGAATGCATCGAAACACGTGTCACAGTAGATTTTAAGAATTAATGGTATTTCCTAAGTAAATTTTTTATTAAAAATGGAATTTATATTCCCTGGTTCTTATTTCTGCTTTGAAGTAAGGGAAAAATATCTATTAAATAAATAAATAAAAGTTTTTTTCAAGTGTTTTATTTTTTATGTTACAATTATAAAAAAAGCAATTAAAATATAGCGAATAATGTTTTTATAAGGGATGACTTTTATAGTCTAGTTTAGTTGAATAATAAATATTTTGCTACCAACATGCATATAAAATACACACATGCAGTAAGTTATAGGGACCTACTCACTGATGGCAACCGGCAAAATATTAAAATTGGTAGTTTAAAAAACTGTAATTGCGAGTACAATTTAAACAGATGTGTTAAGAGGAAAGATGAATAATATGCTGGGTAGAAAAAAGGACAATGTCGCTAAAAAGAAGAGTATTGAAGAAGGACGATAGAGGTAGCATAAGAAATTGTTTTCAACAAAGGAAATAAAATGTCCATATAAAGAAGTTCAAAGACTGACATAAATCAAAGAGGAATGAAATTTGATGCATGGACAAAAGCGCAATATAGTTATTTGGTTTTTTATTCTATTTGCACCCAGATTAGGGCACTTTAAGGATGACATTGGAAGGAAAATTTGTTGTAGAACCCTTGCCAAACTTTTCCCACCACCTGTATATACCGTATATCTTGTACAAAATTCACCACAGGCAATTCCATAGATAAAGTATGTCAGACTATAAAATGGTTGATTTCTTTAGAAACCCTGACGAGTTACCAACATAAATAAATAATATTGTTTATTTTAGGGCTGTAAGGTAGGTACCTACTATCATTAGCAAGAAATATCAATAGGTAGGTACTGTAATTGAATAAATTAATATTCTTGTATAGGAATACAGGGTTGCCGCTTATATTTAGTAGTGTCAAAATCTAATTACAGATTGTGTATGGTTCGAAAGTGTTGTCATGTATTGACAATTTGTTTTTTTAGTCTATTGTCTCAATAAACTTTCATACAAATTTTAGGTAAAAAGCGGAAGCTAACAAAACTTGGTTTATACAAATTAGCATTGTGGTGTGGGAAATTTGTAAACAGAACCTGTATATACATAATTGTATATACAAGATTGCTTATGGTTACACATCCAATATAAACCTAACTGTCGATTCTTAGAATTTTATATCAAAGGGACAAGTGGATTATAAAAAAAAACAAATATTTCCACAGTGCAAATGAATTATATCTACTGTTAGGCCAAATATATTCTTGACAAATATCACTAATTATATTTTAATCAAATACTGATTTGTATTTCTTTTATAAATCAGTGATAAATATTTTAACTTACGATAAACTTACAACATTTTGAGTGTGTCCAAATACTTGTTCACAAAATCTGGATTATCTCCAATTACAGGAGTTATTTTCATATTATTTTTGACATCTCATCAAAGATGAAGAAGAATATGGAAGTCTGGGCATTTACGGGGCTGACGACTGTCATAGGCTGGTTTAAGTGATCACTTTACACACGTGTAACATTCACCAATTCTACCCATTATTGACAACCACACTACTCAAACTCTTGGAAGGTTTATATATATGTATATGAACCAATTTGAAACATTATTCTTGAATCACTAGAACTTCACTAGAGACGTCTATTGGTGAGATGTCTCTAGTGACGTTCTAGTGATTCAAGAACAAGGTTTCTAAATTGGTTCATATATACAGAACTTCCAAGAATTTGAGTAGTGTGGTTGTCAATAATGGGTAGAATTGGTGAATGTTACACGTGTGTAAAGTGATCACTTAAACCAGCCTATGACGGTCGTCAGCCCCGTAAATGCCCAGACTTCCAAATTCTTCTTCATCTTTGATGAGATGTCAAAAATAATACGATAAACTTTATGAAAAAAAAAAATTTTACATGGAATTTTTTTTCATAATTTCCTGTATTTTACTTACAAATTTCAATTTTGCGGGCTAAAAAAACCAGCAAAATTTTATTAGATGATAAATTATTTAAATATAACCATAAGAAACCATTGTAAGATGTAGCTATTTTACACATAAACCTGATTTTGGATGCACAAATCAAGTAATTGCTCGAATTTTGCCAAGTTTGGGCGGAAAGTATCCCCATATAGATATGTTAAGATAGAAAATAAGATAACTTACCATTATGTGCTTGATTTGAAGAGACACATAACAATATCACTATTTAAATTGAGTATGTGTCGTAAATCATGCTGCTATAAAAATTCTTGAGTGTGGAGCATAGTAATTAAATTACATACTTAAATTCATACTTTTTTTTCATCCACAATCACCCATCTTCTCACAAGTAAGCATTCATATTAAAAACATGGAGAATACATTATGTGAAATTCATAATGTATATTTTTCTTCTAACCCTTATCCGCACCCAATGGTGCATAAGGCACTGCATTGTGTAGAAGCAGTGATTGTTATCCTGATTGTTAAATGCCCGAAGGAAAGGTGATCTTTATTATATGGCATATTAATTAAATGGCAACACTTGATAATCAACCTGTGAAAAGTTTAACAAGAGTCACCATGGAAAAATTGCACCAAACTTTTTTATTTGCGATAGCTTTTTTCTGGGTTATTAAACCGTTTATTTTTCACTAGCTGTGGCTCAATCTGGTTAAATGGAAAAAAATAAAAAGCACACATTTCAAGTATGTTTCATTTCACAATGCTAGCGAACCAATCAAAGGAAATTTTAAAAATCTATTCGAAACAACAATGCAATCGAAAACAAATAAAAATGCTGCAACAGCTGTGTCAAGAAGTAAGCTGTCCACCTTGAGCAATGTTTAGTATTGCGTGTGTTGCTGTTACGCTCAACAGATGGCGCTGCCATTGCGGTCAGAGAAGCTATTTAAAAACATGTTTTACCTGGTTATATAAAAATATGTGCATGTGTGACTTTTTTTAAGCAGTTGGTGAATAGCTTTAGGAGATATAAAATTTTGAACAAACGAACATGATTTAAAAAAAATTATATAGATTTATAACATGGTATAATTCTTCTATATATCTTCACTGTCATAAGAATGAAATGATAAATTATTATTTTTAATTAGCCTAGCATATTCCGGAAAAAAATTATTAAATTAATTATATGATTATTTATACTGTATTTTTTTCAGTCTTTTTATTTTAACAAATCTAGATTTTTTTGATCTTTTAATTTTATTAAAGCGTTTATACGATTTTAAATATTAATGTGTAAATTTTATTCTAAACACTTACCTTGATTTTTTAATTTTATATCCAAACCGCACCTTTCTCTCATCTAATTTAATTTATTTGGATATCGGAAAGGAATATCCATTTTGATTAAAAATTTTGAAATATAAAATAAACATTTAAAAGATGAAACCATAGAGTATTATCACAATATTATTATTTTAGGGTAAATTTGAAAAATAAAAATAGTTTTTGTTTTTTTTTTAATATTAATTTTATTTCTGAACAAACTTTTACATATTAATTATTTAAGTTACAGTATTATTTATTTATAAAAGCAGTGGTGTGGTCGAGCCAATAATATCTTATCAAAAGAATACATTTGTTCGGATTAGCCTTTTTATTTGCCGACTTTTATAAACTTTACAGCGTTAAACCTCAAACTGATGTAGACTTCAAGAAAAATGTTAATATTAAAAGAATATTATTACTATAAAGCGTGAAATAATATCACTTTAAAAAAATATATACGCAAATCATCACAAATACCATTTTAACAAAAAAAAAGTTTAGTTAGTTTCATCGTGATTCAAAAATGTTAGTTACAATTTTGATGATTTTTACAGTCACCATCACGGAAATAAAAAAAAGTCTTCGATTACATGAACATCGAATCCTGTCGTAATTTTAAAGATTTTTTAAGATTTAATCTGGCGACATTTTCCACTTAATTATATTATTTTTTGTGAGCAAAAAACCTAACGTGAATTTTACACTTATTTTTAAATTATTTCTACTTTTTTTTCTTGTCCCTATTAAACTACAGAAGCTCATTAAAAATTGAACATTTATTTTTCTTATTGCTGGTAGGTAATGTGATTTTTCAAAAATATCAACTTGAAAATATTTTTGTTTTTAGTATCGTTACTTATCGAAAGAGATTTATATTAATACAAACAGATGAGAGATAAAAGTTTTACCACACTGTTGGGACACATACTTAAATACTTAATTTACACAATTTTATTTTATGTATAAACCTCGAGTTATTCATTTTAAAATTAAAACGTACAATTTGCTTAAGATCAATTAACGACAAGGAAAAAAACCGATGACTCGGTTAATTATTTCACTGAGCATATATTATATTATAAATGTCGATTTTTTTATTTTAATTGAGATTGTTTAATTTTTTTATAATCATATTAAGCTTTGTACTTCATACAAATTACATATATGAATTTAGAATTTGCTGTGTTAAATTTTCATCAACAGCCTCTTACGAAACCCCGGCACAACCAATAGTGTTTCCGTGATTGATGGTTTGAAGCGTTTCAGTCAATATTTTATATACTTTCACATATAATTCTGATTTTATATCCCATACCTCAAGGAAATTGCTATTAAATCTATTTAAAAGTCGAATACAATAGAATTCAGTAGCAGGCACACCAAATACAAAAATAAATAAACCAAATTATTACAATTTTACTTCGTAAATACCACTATTTAAAAATAATCTAATGTGACACTCGTTTCGATGCGTTCAAAATCATTACTAAGCACCTAATGAAACACGTGTCACAATAGATTTAGTGGTATGTACATATTTTAAAGGCTCTATTTAAACAAATAAAAATGGAAAGATATTTCCACAAAGTGACTACAGAATCAATTAATGAAAGTACATTGCAACTCGGGTTTGCGTTGTATCCATATTTTATAACGCCGGCAATATTTAAAGAAAAAAATTGATTCTTTTTTTTATTTTTATTGATATGGCGTTTTATTTGTAGAACTCCATTTTAATTTATGAATTAATTTTTAAATCAAACACAGATTTCATTACTAGGCGAAACAATCGTAACAATATTAATTTTGATGTGTTTTTAATAAAATACAACTTAGAAGACTCAAAAAACCTGTGTTTGATTTAAAAATCAATTCATAAATTACAATTGATTATATTATTTATTGATTCGGCATTAACTTTGTGGAATGACATGATTATTTTATTAAAATTAAACACTCGAATAAACCACTTTATCGAGTTTTAATTTGTACCAGAAGATGAAAACATCTGTTGTTTTCGAAACTAGTCGTAAATAAAAATAAAACTCGATAAAGTGCTTTATTCAAGTGTTTAATTTTAATAAAACAATTGATTCTCACCAAAAGATGTTCTGCCATAGATAGAATATATAAAGCAAATGAGATGAGGAAAATGCAAACATTAACGGGCATCAATCACGGAACCATTGACAATCGTGTTGATCATTTCAATATCTTATTAACATATACCAACGAGTTTTCATACGTATGTCTCATAGGTAAACCATTGCAGGTCCACATTTATGGTATTTAAATTCTTTGGTGACTTACAATAGTACGCCTTTGAGGCTCAGTATCATCAGACGATATAGTTATTATGTAAAAAAAAAAAAAAAAAAGATTGCTTACAATAAACTTTTACAAGATACTTATGCCAAATCCATGTGAATAAATTTAACGCACTTCGGACGGAAAATGTATTTCTACCTTCTGCGCCGGCCACATTTCAAAGTCAGAAAAGAAGGTTTCATATTTAATGTTTTTATATGAATATTATGTACCAATGTCTTAAAAATTATAAAATTGGATCTGGCAGATTTTGAAAGTAGGCGATACAATTGTCAAATCCCGTCGCCAGCGGTACGCAGGCGTAAAAAACACCCGTCCGAAATGTGTTGACAGGGAAAAGCTTAAATCCTTTCCATGAGATATTACACAGAAAAATACAAATATTCGATTAGATTCATAAAAAAGAAAGACATATGTATATCGCTCACTCCTTTCAAGAACGTCATAAATCAAAAATCGTTAATTTTCAGTTGTGCATGTTTTCGAAATGCTCAGAAAATGTACTTTATCCCAGCAAAAGAGGCATATTTTTAATTTAATACTTACCCGCTACAGGGCAGAAAATGTTGTTTTTGCATTTTTAAGAAAAGGTATTGTTTAATTATTTTGTTGAATATATTGAATATTTTTCAAATGGAGAAAAAACCTTCAGGTTTTACCTAAAAAGATCTGTTGCACAGTAAAAACTTCAATAAGTGGCTTGATGTTTATTTTTAATACATTGTATTATATTTTTAAACATTAAAAACGTTCTCCTGAAAAATCAAGTTTTTTGATTTATGACGTTCTTGAAAGGAGTGAGCGATATGTAGTACTGTATCCTCTACAGTACGTACATTGTATGTACCGTATTTAGCGCATTTGGCTATAGCTGGGTTCGATTCCCATAGTGACCAAAATAAATGAGTTTTTTATTATAATATTTGTTTGATACCACCCTGAAGTGATGGACTGGTCAATGAACAACGGTTAAGTTAACGTCACATCGATCCGACGTGGTATCTAACGGATAAGCTGAGAAATAAATGTAGTCCTACCATGATATAAGAGACCCGGACGTGAGAGAAACCGCTTTGTGTCCTGAATCAGAATTTCAAAAAAATAAAATGTTAAAAAAAAATATTTTTGCTTAAATTTATTAACTTAAATTACTGATTAAAAACGTATTTTACTATTTATTATTGCTTAAAACGGTAGATACAACTATGAAAAAATATGTTTGCAATGTGACAGACCTATTCTAAATATTACCAGGAATATAAAGCCGAAAGCAGAAGAGCGTTGAGCCTTATAAACACTTTAAAAAAGCGTGTTTTCTCCAGTTATTTTTCTAAATTGGCGATATGATGGCTAGAAAGTATTGAGTTTTCTACTAAGTGAATAAAAAAAACTGTAAAAAGGTTTATTTAAATAATTATTACAGCGTCTCAAAGTTAACTTTTTTTTCAAATCTAAAAAACAAAATTTTTAACTTTTTTTCAGACCATTTTTAAAAAATTTATAGCTAAAATATCCTTCATTGGTTTTTTGCTTCTGTCGAAAATTACGAGGTGAATCATTCCTGCCGATTGAAGACAGCAGCGACAAGACGCCCATGAAATAGGCTTAGAAATCTGTTATATATATATATTTTTTATTTTATAAAATGACTTTTTTTGTATTCATTTAAAACCATACCTCAAAATTCAACAACTACATTTCTCTTCTTCTTCTTTCTCTTCTAAAAAAATCATAAAAAGTGTTATTTTACAACATTCTAATTCAGGACACCCCTTAAAAGAGAGCATAGATCTTATATCTCTCATAGAGACAGAAAGATGTCCCAGGTCTTTGCATTTTGGATGTTTAAAAAGAAAACGATTCAACGAGGATTATTAGAGCAGCCCTCACAAAATTTGTCCACATGCATTTGGCTAATAACTCATAAGTGGTCGCCACATCTATCGGTGGTCGTGTAAAATTATTGCGGTTTTGTCGAAATGTCAAGCTGATCTTGCAGACAGCCACGAGTGAGTGTCTTTTTATAATATATGCGACTTGTAGCTGTCGTGAAAGGGTCATACGAGAATGGATGGGAGTGTATATTATACTCACCCGTATAAGGTTTGTCCTTGTTGAGCTTACGTGTACGTAGCATGCGGAGACTCGGTCGTGCCGCTTGTTTCTTTAGTCCGAAGGGTGTTGTTTCTTCCGGATGCTTTTAGGAAACGAGGAAAAAAAATTAAATATAAAATTAAGAATAAAATCTGCTATCGAATTAGAAAAAAATTGGTTCTGAAAAAATTATGCAGATTACAGATGTTATGCAGATTGGGAGGACGGTATCTTTAAACAATTGTATCTCCTAATGTATTGACTTCTTAATCCCGCATTCATAATTTATTTCAATAGGTCCCTTTAGAAACAATATGTATACGGTTTCACTGTAATTGTTCAAAAAATAATGATGCTTACAAAACTTGCAAAGAATTTAATTTCCTAGAAGTTAGAATCCTTGATTTGACTGCAGTTAATTTTGGTTAATGTCCGCCTCCGTAGTGTAATGGCCAGCACGCTCGACTACCATTCTGGAGGTCCCGGGTTCGATTCCCGGGGGGGTAAAATAAATAAAAGTGATTTTTTCACTGTAATATTTATTCCATATTACCCTGGACTGGTACCTGAAGCGGAGGGCTGATCATCTTTCCTTCATGTGTTAACGATCAAGATAACACTGCGTTTATATGATGCAGTGCCCTATGCATCATTGGGGTTTGAAATGAATGAATGAAGAAATTTTGGTTTAAAATAAAAAAATAACAAATTTGGGATCATTCAACTAAATTTGGCAGAAAGCAAACATCACGGCTGCCCAACATTTGCGACTGGACCATGATGAGAGGGAAGATGCCAAGGTGGACTAGAACAAGAATAAACTCACCCGACTACTTGTTGGGGCGCGAGTACGGGCTGGAGCGGTAGCGCACGTCGCGGGAGGCCGAGGGCGGGCGGCGCATGGACTCACCGCGCGACGACGACATCCCCTTGTACGAGCGGTGGTGGCTGGAGGAAGTGCTTCCTGCAATACAACCCGTCAACTGTCACATCACACACGCTTAGATGGCAGGCGAGTCACATGTGACTGAAGCCAAACGGACTCTGTAGCGCGGCAGTTGAATAGCCAATTTATTTTTATTTTTTTTAGATGGGAATTGCATTTATTATTAGCCTTGCTTATTATGTACAAGGTTTATACATCATTTACTGGATTTTTGTTTCTTTTAACTAATTCAATATGTTTTATTTGAATCTGGTTGAAGAGCCAATACAGCGGGACCTCTTTTTCTGAACGCACACTCACCCCTCACTCATTTCTTAAAAGGTAAATAATAAAATGAAGAAATATTTGACGCTGCAGCGGTAGAAAGTATTCCCCATTCAAGCGCGGTGTCTGCCTTAACTACACGCCTAGAATGGGCTGACCAAGCGAATATTCCTGTCCCAGAGATGATGCTTTCACGTAAATCGAGAGACAAAGCTTTTTACTTGTCATTAAGGCTGAGGTCTCAAGCTTTCAAATCAAAATCCGTTCAGCCGCGGTCCAAGCCGATTTTATTAATGAATATTTTTTAGATGTATAGAAAAAATATTTTTATATGTTTCTAACTCATTACCTTTCAATAACTCTTTTCTTTTCAAAACCATATAATTATTTCGAAGAAAAACTATTTTTTTTAATGCAAAAACGGTGTTTTAAGAAAATGATCAAACCTAAAATTTCCTGAATTTAGAGAAAACAAAGTTGCGACTTAACAAAGACCAACTAAAATATTTGATTTCTTTGAAAAAGTTCAATGAATACATTTAACCTTTCCGGGAGTAAAAAAATTGATGTCCGACTTTCTCTGGGAAGTGGGTTCTTTTTACATGAAAAAATTTTTTTTCTTCATTAAATCGATGCATTGTGAAGATAGAATTTATATTAAAATAATAAAAAAAAACCTATTTTTCAATATGACAAAATTACACACAAATACCCACAGATGTCATTGCTATACATGTTATATCATACTAACTGACAGACGGACTTCGACGTTCATCAACGTCGATACTCCTTTAAGGAAAATTCGCAGCGACGTTCATATACATCAATACTCCCGGACAGGTTAAAATTTCACAATATATTTCTTTTATTTGATTAAAATACCCCACTGATTCTCTGTACTGTAATCCGAACGCACCACTAATTCGGATTATAGAGGTCTTACTATAGCATTAAAGCCAGACGGTGTCTGTAGCGCGGCTGTTGAAGAGCCAATGCCAGCAATCACCAGTCTATAGAATAGTTATAGTCAGGATAGAATATCGAGTTCTCACCGCCGTATTCGTGGTCGTGGCGCTGGTAGTGGTAGGGGCCTATGGAGGGGGCGGGGGGCACGGAGTCGCGGTGGCGGCCGTAGGGCGCGTGGTACGGCGGGGAGGGGTGCATGTGCTGCGGCGGGGGGGCCTCCTCGTAGTAGTAGGGGTCCTCCTCGCGCCCGCCCGGGGACCCGTCGTAGCCCTCCTCGAATCTGGAAGACAAAACGGACCGTTGAGTAAATTATTCCGTTATTTAACTTGCGGCCCTTGGATCTGTCAAAAGTTATTTTTGAATGGAATTTTACAATTCAAAATACTCAGTAAATAAATCAGTGATCTCCAAACTCAATAAGGATAAGAGCTATTTTCAGAAATTGAACTCGTCTGATGAGCTACCTATACAAATTCCCTCTTTATAGTTTTTATCATCAGCCCGTATCGTACCATCCATAATATTTTTATATCAGTTTAAATAAATTTATTTTACCTCCGCCTCCGTAGTGTAATGGTCAGCACGCTCGGCTACCGTTCTGGAGGTCCCGGGTTCGATTCCCAGGGGGGGGTCAAATAATTATAAGTTTTTTTTTTTTTACTGACATATTTATTCAATATTATCCTGGACTGGTACCTGAAGCGGAGGGCTGATCACCTTTCCTTGTATGTTAACAATCAAGATAACTCTGCGTTTATATGACGCAGTGCCCTATGCACCATTGGGGTGCGGATAAGGGTTTTATAATATTATATTATTAAATGAATTAGAATATAAGATTAACAATAAAACATAAAATGCGTACTATAAATATTTATTTATAAACAAAATAATTATTAAAAATAGGTGTGATTCAAAATAGACATAAAAATAAAATTGATGAATTTAGAATAATTAATCCATTAGTGTGTAAGTTTGTAAGCTGACCGATAAAACTTCTTCATTTGGCGTAATTTTGTTTGCAAATTTTTCTCCATGGGCACCAATAACGCCATATAATATTCCCTATCAACGGTTCTTCCTTACTCACGGTAATCGTTGGATGAATTACCGTGGGCATCCCAAAACCTTACCGGCTGACGTTTGCATTTTCCGTCGCTATGGGTGGTTTTTGTCGCTTACCACTCGGCTGACTTTCAACACGACTGGAGTGTAGAGATAAATTCATCTTTCATTCATCGTCACGTCTCGCATGAAAAATCCTTTTCATTGCGCTGAAACATCTCCAAAGATTGCTCTGAATCGTCCCCATGTTGTTATTTACAATCGACTGTCAGCAGATGCGTTACTGGCTTCTAACGGATTTTTCTCATGGACAATTGTTGACGCAAAATGGCAAACACACTGCCTTCTGATATCTTCAAGGTGCCATCTATCCCACAAAACTGGACTTAAGTCATCCTAATTCAACACGTTAAGGACGGGAAAGGTATTTCTACTCATTCGGTCGATTGATGTTTATTTTTACCTTCTGCGCCGGCCTCGTTTCAAAGTCAGAAATGGAGGAATTACATATTTGATGTTTTTATACGAATATAATGTACCAATCTTTTTGTCAAGGTCTTAATTATATTTACATAATTATCAATTGCCGTCGCCAGCGGTCCGCAGGCGCAAAAAACACCAGTCCAAAAGTGTGTGTGCGTTTATATTTGTTTGTTTGTCTGTATTGACTCATCATTGAGTCAATTTGATTTTGCACAGACCTTGAGACACAGTCTGTTCCCGGCCCGTTTGAACATTTGGCTGAGACATTGCATTGCGCGTTTTGGGCATTTGGTTTTCGCCAATCTCGTAAATGTTGCCGGCACTCACCCGTACGTCTCCTCCATGGCGACCCGCGCCTTGTCCAGGATGGACATGATCTTGGTCTTGGCGGGCATGACGCGCGACGCGGACATGTTGCGGCCGCTACCGCCCCCGCGCCCGCCCGCTCCTCCGCGGTGAGGGATGTGCGCTCTGTGAACAAAGCTTCAAGGACTCGGATAAATGCCTTCTATTGT
The DNA here is from genome assembly GCF_059751285.1 of Brachycentrus maculatus. Classification (NCBI taxonomy): domain Eukaryota; kingdom Metazoa; phylum Arthropoda; class Insecta; order Trichoptera; family Brachycentridae; genus Brachycentrus; species Brachycentrus maculatus. The sequence goes on from NW_028280807.1 coordinate 214,978, forward strand.
TTCGCTCGGTCACACTGCGACGTGTGCGCCATACACGCATCCTAAATTCAACCTTTTCGTGTACCTATCTGCAAATAGATAGGTAATACAGGAATACCGTAAATGAACGCGCAAATAGGGACATGAATAAGTCCTGGTTCAACACTAATTTATTCTCTTAAAATACGGAAAAAAAAACATTTTTAACCCTTTTTGCATTCATAAACCAAAAATACCACCGAATATAAAAATTACCATTCACAGTGGTGACTGCAGCGATTCTAATTGTAAAAACTTATGTTTTGTTTTATGTCTTAAAAAGGAAATAAAATACCTAGGTGTAATAATAGATCAACACTTACTCACAGTCACATTAGTGAACTAGTAAAACGAAAAGAAAACCAAATATGTATATATTTATTAGAATTCGAAACATACTGAATATCGACAACCTAAAAAGAGTTTACTTTGCCTTTGACACTCACTACTATAGTATGGCATTTTTGGATGGGGAGGAACTTAATTAACCAGATAACAATAATTAAAATCATTTTGAAGAAAAAAAAAAGATATCCAACAAATATATTATTTACAAAATCGAACCCGGGACCTTCAGTATGGTAGCCGAGCGTCCTGATTATTACACTACAGAGGCGAACATCTATGTAGGAATTCGGTTATGATGTAATTGCACTCTATCTACCTGGGGGCTGGCGGGTTGAAGACCCGCGGGGCCATGGGGGGCTTGGGGGGCATCGGCATGGGCATGGCCCCCGGCATGTTGGGGTCCAGCATCTCCCGCAGCTGCTCCTGGCGGATCATGTCGTTGCTGTCCGGGATCAGGTACTTGCGCACCTGCAACGGGACATAACACTTTTAAAAAAAACACATATTGGAATCTAATTCCTACTCGTAAGTGCTGCTTTACTCGAGACAAATATAGACCCATTTGTTTTTATTGAATAACCCGAGCGGTGTGCGGACAGTCTTGTTTCCACTTGTGGGTGACAATATCCTGCACTGACGAATTTCCTCGCCAAAATTCAACTGTCATACAATTCGGACGGTGCATACTTTTAGAGGCTTGTCTGCAGGTAGAATAGGGAAGGTAAATGTGGAAAATGAATCACAAACACCCGGACCAATTGAATATAAACTTCTTCTTCTTCTTTTTGTAGATCCTAGGGATCTGTTTGTGCCTCCGCATGTCGTTCTTGGGATGTCGACTCCCAGCTGTCTTTCCATCTTTTCGGAGGTCTGCCTGGGGGTCTGCGTCCTTCAGGGTTGCCTTGGAGGTCTGTCTTCTGACATTCTGTTTATATGTTCCTTCCAGTATCACCTTTGTTGTCGTCCCCACCTCACGATATCCTCCGTCTTACACATGCTTCGAATGTCAGTATTTCTTACTTGGTCTCGCAATGTGTTTCCGGTTATGGATCGGAGAGTCTTCATCTCGGAGGTTCAAATTAAATATAAACCTTTTCAGAATTTAATTTAATTTATTTTGCAACTGGCAGGATCGAACCTGTGATGCCAGTTTTGCAGTGAGTGAGTTATTGGATGAAATTTCACATTGCCAGGAGTTGTTATGGTTGTAACGCAACGCATCTCACTCACCTCAGCGAGGGCGAAGGCGATGCGGGCGTGCGCCTCCGCCGGGGGCCCGAGCGCGCTGATCTCCACGTGCAGATCGTCCGAAAGATGTGCGTACTTGGGGTCCAGGGCCTGCCGAAGCTCCTCTTCTTTCTGCCTGTTCAAAACCAAAACAATCTCATTAATTTTGACAGAGTATAATAATAACTGTGTAATTTTTTTCCACATGAATTTTATTTGACCAGCAACCGGGACATCATCAGACTGATGTGACGCTAGAAAAAATTCTTTGTTATAAACACTTCTTCTTTATGAGCCCTCTGACCTCCACAGCTGGATATAGGCCTCTTCCCCTTCTTTCCATTCACTCCGGTTGGTTGCTACTTGCAGCCAGTTTCTACCCCCCACAGCGACAATATCGTCAGACCATCTCTTTTGGGGTCTTCCGACACCTCTTTTGCTCTCTCAAGGTCTCCATCGTAGAATTGTTATATGCAAAAATTGTTATAAACACAAATATAATTTATTATCATTAATTGATTCAGCAGTCACACTGCGATATAATCTATCCATTTTTTATTTAAGTATTACTTGGTAGATACCACTACATATTTCTTAAAATCTATTGTGACACATTATTGTGACACATTCATTGTTTTGATGCATTCCGCATCATTTTCAAGCACCAATAATGAAGTTAAGTTTAAATTGTAGAGTTGTGTCCTCGGGACGTTGAAGAATGATGATGGGAGTTTTATTTTTTATCAGTGGGAACGTAGACAATAGGGGGAAGGTTTTAGTCATTGTCATATTGTTAATTAAAAAATAAAATAATGAATAACCTCAACCAGAAAAGGCACACTGTGCAAAACATAATATGAATCGAAAAAATTTGCACAACCCTGAAGGAATCACTAACATATTTTAAATTTTATATAATATTAATACAAAAGTTATTGTTTATTTATTTAATTTTAATTCCTTTTCTAAAAATTTCTACTTACAATCTTAAAATTAAAAAAGGAGTTCTGTCCAATAAAAAGACTGAGCTATTGTGCTTAGAAAGGGACATAAACTTGTTATTTATGTTTGTTGGTAAAACAATTTATTTATATTATAGTTTAAAAAAGTGTTTTTTCTTTCTTAGATTAATTAAAATACTGTCTGAAATATATCTGATACTTTTATAATTCATGATGTCAGATCCGGTATTTTTCGCTAGAGTACCAAAAGCTGATATATCAGATTTTGGTGATAGTCAAAGGGTAAATAAATTTGGTATGAATCACCAATTTCTGCATTTCAAATCTTCGCGGTCGATTTGAATGGATTTATAATCCATTTCAACATATTATATCATGTATAACGTAAGCATATGACAAAAATGCATCAAAAGCGAGTCACCATGCGGGTAATATTGTTTTAGCCGTTGCGATGTGTGCACAACCGGGAAACTAAATATTATTTAAGGCCACATATTTATTCAATTGTTGAATTTAATATATTACAAGGTAATATTGCTATTTTTCCATTATGTACACGTTTTTTCATTATTTCTTACAGACAATCATATTTTGTAATAGGTTATCACAATACAGTAAAACCTCGATATAACGGACATCTATTTAACAGATGTCGGACGGGTGTTTTTTTTACGCCTGCGGACCGCTGGCGATGAGATTTGATAATTCGCTCACTCCTTTCAAGAATGTCATAAATCAAAAAACTTGATTTTTCAGGAGAATGTTTTTAAAGTTTAAAAATATAATACAATGTATTAAAAAAAATATATCAAGCCACTTATTGAACTTTTTACTGTGCAACAGATCTTTTTAGGGAAAATCTTAAGGTTTTTTCTCCATTTGAAAAATATTTAGCAGATTTTAAAAAAAATAATAAACAATACCTTTGCTTCAAAATGCAAAACAACACTTTCTGCCGTGTAGCGGGTAAATATTACATTTTCTGGGCAAACCGAAAACATGCACAGTTGAAAATTGAGGATTTATGACGTTCTTGAAATGAGTGAGCGAATTGCGTACATATAGTTTAGACCTTAACAAAGAGATTGGTACATAAAATTCATAAAAAACATTAAATAATTCCTTCTTTTTCGACTTTAAAATAAGGCCGGTGCAGGAGGTAAAAATACCCTTCCCGTGCTTAAGCATCAATCGACCGACGGGTAGAAATACCTTTCCCGTCCTAAGTATGTTAACAAACTTCAGATGTAACGGACAAAAATCCGGTCAAATGTAAAAAAAAAAAAAAAATCCTGTTAATATTAATCATTCTTCATTTCAACAATATTATACGATGTTTCATTATTTTAGAGAGTTGGTTATAATAAAAAAAAAAAACTTCAAAATAGCAATAACAACTTGATTCCTTTTTCAAAACAGGATTACCGAAAGCAAGCAATATCAAACATCAATTCATGACGAGTGTCCGAAGACAGTAAATAGAATTTCGTTTGTGTTTTGTACTGTTTATTTAATTCTAAATAAAATATAGATTTTTTCGAAAAAAGTTTTATGGTGGGGACTGACTGGAGTCATTTCGTCGTAACGTGTTACGTTACGATGCGAGCATTCGTAAAGTCCGTACAGCGAGCCGAGTACTCAAAGAAGACCAGCATCACCCCCGCCATATGCATTTAAATATCCATAATGACGGGAGCTCAACAAGCTACTCTCCGGCATTACCATTACTCTGTGAGGCTTCCTGTCCAACATCTTGTCCATGCTCCAGCCCAAAAGGACCAAGAAGAAAGCGCAACAATACGGCGGCTCCACTTTCCCCCCTTCAGACTCAGCGGATTGACGACATTTTTCATTAATACATTTTATTTTTACCTCTCATTATCATTTTCATATCATAATCCATATCTGTATAAGCGCCCTTGAGGTATTTTTTTACGAAAATTTCAATTCAAACCCTTATCCGCACCCCAATGGTGCATAGGGCACTGCATTATACAAACACAGTGTTATCCTGATCGTCAACACACGAAGGAAAGGTGATCAGCCCTCCGCTTCAGGTACCAGTCCAGGGTAATATTGATGAAATATTAGAGTGAAAAAATCACTTATATTTATTTGACCCCCCCTGGGAATCGAACCCGGGACCTCCAGAACGGTAGCCGAGCGCGCTGACCATTACACTACGGAGGCGGCATGACGAACCATTACGAAAATGGCACTGTATAAATCATCCAAGATTATTATTATTATAATTATTACTCCATCCGATGTTCGGATGCTCGCCACGAATGTTACGTTACGACAAAATGCTCCGGTCAGTCCCCACCATTAAACCTATTTTGATATAGCGGACTTTCGTCTTTAACGGACACCCTCTTCTCCCTCCGATTAGTCTATTATATCGAGGTTTTACTGTACTTAAAAGTCAATCCAGAGAATTTCGGTAAAATTAATCCAGAGAACCCACATATGGAAGAATGTGTCAATTATATATACACCGTCCTCCCAACTCACCTGTCCTTCATGGACCGTCTCCCCAGGACGGCCATCTTGCACATGGTCTCCTCCTGAAGCCTCTTCATGGAGTTGCCCTTGGGCCCCAAGAGCTTACCCACAAAATTGAACTGCGGACAAGCATACACATTAGAGATATGACCAAAAGGTGACTGTTTTTTAAAATTATTACCATAATTTTTTATTATGTGATGGGAACTTGCATCCGTTATGTCGCAGCGACCATATCCAGGTCTATTGTGACCTCCCTCTGTATTATAGCTCACTCTCGATACATATTTGAGTCATGTAGCTCACGACCTGTCTTGGTGGTAGGAGCTTCACCGTCTCGGAGTCAAGTAGTGGCCCTCCAAGGATGTGATTTTGTTTGCGAGCGAGTGCGTCACAGTTATAGAGAATGTAGATTGGTGTTTTGTTAACCTCCATACAAAATCTGCAGACTGGAGAGTCATGTAGTCCAATTTTTGACATATGCTTCCTCACTCTGCAGTGTCCTGTCAAGGTCCTGGTTAGGATCCTTGAGGCGACTGTTACTTTTATGGTTATTTGATTGGGATGGGATTCTTAACACATGGTTTGCGGGAAACGCTTAAAAGCGTCTCTTACATACGGTTGTTAGAGAGCGGGAGACGCATATAAGCGTTCTATTTGCTTACTTTTGGCAGAGCGCGAGAGATGCCAAGAGACATTGTACAGATGGGAATTGGGTTTGCGGTTACTTGTGATTAGTATACCGAGGGTCGGGCGGCAGACTGACTATAATTATTGTACATACTGAAGTCCTGATACAAGTGTGAGACGTTTTATATCATTTTAGGAATCGTGCTCTTAAGGGATGGAAAATTGGATGAAGATATTGAGAGAAGAGTGAATGCAGGGAATATAAAAAATGGTGCTTTGGATTGCAAATAAAAATATGGCGATGGAAGCCAAACTGGCGGTTTACAACAGAGTGCTGGTACCGACACTGATGTATAAAAAAAGAATGAGGAACTGGCAAAGGAAGGATGGAAACAGAGTAAACGATGTTGAAATGCGATCCCTCAGACGAAGAAAATCGTTCTAAAAAAACTCATATAACAGAATAAAAAATTTAAAAGATATTAGAAAGGAATGCAAGGCTGAACTAGGGATAATTGAAAAGATTAAGTAACGTTCTTTAAGGTGGTATGGATATGTGGAGCGAATGGATAACGAGAGAATGACTAGGAAAGTATATTTGGCAAATGTGAGCATGAAGAGATCAGAACGAGGGTGGCCGAAAAAGACTTGGCATGACCAGGTCAATCAGAAACTAAAATCGGGTGGTGTCAAAAGTCTACATAATTGGAGGGCATGCAAGACTAGATGTATGGATGTGAGGCAAGCTGGGAGTGTATGTTAGGACAGAAGAGTGCGGCGTTCCATCCTCTCTGCCTGCACCAGCGGGGAAACGGCGTGAAGGTAGAGAAGAAGAGAATGATTACCTTGGGATGTTCCCGTACTGGAACGAGAACCTTGACAGACACCTTGATCGGTTTTTCCCTGTAAATGTCCACGTAGCGGTTTTCCTTTGGAGGGATCCTACCCAGAGATTGCACCCGAGAGACCTCTGGAAACAAAAATATAAATCACATCAATATATTGAAATATCTTGCATCTGAATGTCAAACTTCAAGAAAAAAATTAGTAATTGCATTTTTTTTAGTGTGTGAAGTTTGTTAAATTCTCAATTCTCATTATTCTCAATAAAAATAACGCAAATTTTTGACATATACAGGCATCTTTTTCATAAAAAGTAAATAAATTTCATCAAACAGTTCTAAACCCAGGAAAATTGTACGTCGGTCGTCAAAGTTTAACAAAAAATTGGTATTTGCAATTAGATGTTTTTCAAATGGGCAGAATGTTAAATTCGCAATGAAAATGTCCCAAATTAATAAACGTTCATCATAAAAAAAAAACAAGCGTAACAGTTTTTTTTACTATAAAATTTATGCAGACCGGCCGCATGGATAAACCCAGCAGAAACCAACAGACTAGAAATTCAACGAATATCCCGAGACAAAACAGTTCTAATTATAGAAGTTATCGCTTTCACAGTAAATAATCCTTTGCATTGTGATTGGCACAAACAACTCGAGGAATGCCATCGGCATAATAAATACGTAAAAGTTGTATAATCGTATGTACATGTAATTAAAGAACGCACGATGAAAATTTGTAAACAGCGACGGGCCTACTTTGAACAGGATTTAATTGGGTTTATAAGTAAATGTAATGGAGCTTACCTTGTTCAATTAATTTAATGGAGATAGGGAATTTCTGCTGATCGATACTGAGCTTTTCTCCGAGCAGCTCCCGCATATATTCGCCGGCTTTATCCGATATGGTATTATTTTCATCTGTAATGTCGCCATCTTGCTCCCCTTCGCCGGTATGATCCTGGGGGTTTCTCTTGAAGTCGCTGCCTCCGTAGCCATTTTTATCGTATTTTTCAGTCATTATACTGATAAAATAACTCTACGTTTGTAAAAAGTCTTGTCAATTGATTGCAGAAGACGGTTTTCAACTTTAACCAAAAGACGGACCGGTCCGCACACTAAACGCCAAAATTCTAGAGCGTGAAGGGCCCTGCGGATCGCTGCGATTGGTAGCCTTGTTGTTGGTATCTGCCGTTTGACAATAGACAATTGTAAAGAAAATTTATTTTGGCTTTAATTCAAAGGTACCTACTTCAGTACTAGTACAATATTATTTTCTACAAATGCTGTGTTGCCCAGTAGTTGAAGATTTCACTTTTTATTTACTAACTAATATTTACTTATTTATATTTATTTTAAACATTTGACTAATTTTTCAACAAGAATGACTTCGAGATATATTAATATAAAGCATGCCGACTTTAATTTCTCAATATTTGTTTACAAAAACAACATAATACTGAGTAATACTGATAAAGTACGAATAATTCTGAGTAAATACGATAACACAATATATTTTGCTAGTTGACAGAGTTCTACTGGGCTTGAAACTTTTATTTTTAGACTACTTTATTATTTTGAGCCAAACAAAAAAACAAAATTTTTGAATATGAGATTTTTTCTTTTTCTTCAGTTTATTAAGAACCACTTACCCTTTGATTATCTACTTTTTGTAAGAATTTTTTTATATTGTATTGTGGTTTTTAAAAAATCACTACAACCTACATATATTTGTATTTTTTTTCATTTGTAATGTTTTTTCTTGGCCTCGCTTGCGATTCGGATCATATTTTTTTCATGGAAACGGTCGAACAATAAGTTTAATTTGAATTTTGTAGATCCTTCCTGGCCAATAAAGGAAAACTTTGGGTTAACTATTACTTAAATTGCGTTCACATCTTATTTTGACCTGTTGATTTAAATTATTTATCTTTCCAAATGTACATCTTTGTAAGCACACACATTTATTATTTCTTCTTTTTATTACTTTTTTATCGTGAAAGTTATTAAGGTATATTGAAGATGAAGAAAAAAATGTGGGAGGGAAATATGCGAGTCTTTGGACAACTGTTGGGATTGCGTCCTGTCACCGGCTGGTCTAGTGATCACTTTATACAGGACCAATTTAGGTACATTAAATATATATTCTCTTTAGTAAAACGTTCTTCTTTTTGCGTTAGTCAGATAGTAATCAATGTCAAATTGTTCTATTGGGTAAAGAAAAAAAGATGAAAAAACAAATGAAGGGAAATTGGTTCTCTAATGAAAATGTTGTTTTATATTTTTAAATCCCCTTTCAATACATAATATAAATCTATGAAATAGTCGTAAAATATTTTACATATTTAAAAATATTCTTCTTCTTCTAACCCTTATCTGCACCCAATGGTGCATAAGGCTCTGCGTCGTATTGACGCAGTGTTATCTTGATCCTTATTTACATAAAGGCAAGGTGATCACTGCGCTTCAGGCACCAGTCCAGGGTAATATGAAATAAATATAAGGGTGTAAAATCACTAGTATTTATATGCACCCCCCCCCCCTTTGGGAATCAAACCTGGGACCTCCAGCACGGGAGCTAAACACGCTTAAATACCATTAAATATAAATATCCCTATTAACAAAAGAAAAAAAGACGAAAAGCATTTTAAAGATTTATTTAATTTACAAATAGGATTTACATTTTGTCACGTTGAGAAATAGGTTCATAATACAATCTTATATTATCCTAACGTATAATACATTCCAAGCCTTCGTTCAATATCTTGCGCACAATTTTCTTTTCAAAATACTTGTACATTTTTATTAATATACAATTCTCGTGCAAGTACATTATGTGCTAAAAAGGTGCATAAAACGGTATTAACATTAAAATATTTATTTACTCTTCCAAATTACAATAGATCCTTAACTGTACAAAATAGGGTACATTATTTATGAATTGTAATTGTGAAATTATAATGGCATATCAGGGGAAATATTACAAAAGGTTAGTCTATGTGGAATTATATGTTATGAACCAGAGCTAAGAATTTTAGAAACTGGGGATGAAAATGTACGTAAGAATTCTATTAACAAAGCAGAGCTATGTTGGCACGAGTCTTGCGAACCACAGCTATGATCCCAAAACAGATTAAAATAAAATGTATTTTTTTAGTTAGAAAAAACAAAAATCCACTTAATGATCTATAAACCTTGTATATAATAAGCAAGGTTAAATAATAAATGCAACTCCTATCTAAAAAAATCCCTAGCTATGTTTGCAAAAATCATGAGAACCTCGATTACGTTGGGAAGAATTTTGCAAATCTTAGCTATGTTGGCAAGAATGGTGAGAACCTCAGTTATGTTAGCAAGAACGTTGAGAATACCAGCTATGTTGGAAAAAATTTGCAAACAGCTATGTTGATGAGAATGTTACTAACACGAGCCATGTTGGCAAAAATCGTGAGAACCGTACATTAAATAGTAAGAATCTTAAGAATCCCAGCTATATAGACAAGACTTTTGCAAACTGCAGCTATGTTGACGAAAATGTTACGATTACAAGATATGTTGGCAAGAATGGTGAGTACCGTAAATAGCTATTTTACTGACATTTCTTGGTGGAACTACATTTTATAGAATAAAATAATAACTATGTAATTTTTTCCACATGAATTTTATTTGACCACGAAACCCGGTTGCTGGTCAAATAAAATTCATGTGGAAAAACTTACAAGGTTGTTATTTTATTTTCTAAATAGCCATATTAGCAAGAATCTTAAGAATCCCAGCTGCGTTGGCAAGAATTTTGCAAACTGCAGCTATATTGACAAGAATGTCATAAACACGAGATGTGTTCACAAGAATTCGCGAATTGAATAGGCCCATAATTTGATTTACTCTGGTCTACGAATGGGAAGGTATAATAGCGATGATTTTTGTTGTATAAATAAGCCTATTTTAAAAATGTTGAAATGTAATTAAATAAAAATATTAAAAAATATTTTTTTATATTACGTGAAAATGTCATTATGATAAGTTACTTTTTTATAATATATATATTGGCATCATATTTTACAAGCGTAAACCTATAATACATTATAATCCTTACATTCAAAGGGAAACTACAGCTGGTAGGTTATGCGTGTGAGGTTGTGGTTTAATATTGCAAAATAGGTGATATGTTAATTAAATTAATTATGATATATGATAAAATATTATATATCATAATATTAATTATGATATATTACCATGAAAAAATATTTTTTGGTAATGTATCCAAAATAAAACAGTATTATTGGATCGAACATATGTTTAATGAGCGTCACATTATATATCATTGTATGTATTAAAATTAAAGTGAAATTCGATCCGATTATTTTGTATTATTTTGGATACATTACCGGAAAAAAGGAATTCTACTGACTAACTGCATTTACAATAAATATGAAAAAATATATATTTAAAAAATACAAGACGTTGTGTTTATTTTATGTGAAAACTTATAAAATCAATTTTCAACTAAAATAATGATAAAAAGGCAAATATATAAATATAACCAGGACTGATAACTATTTTTTTATAAAAATTAACTAGAACAATGTCTATCAAATAGTTTTTCCTGCGTACCACTTTACGAAAGATCTCAAACTCGCGAACCTACCCCTTATGTATGTTTTCTTTTTACAGTTATTTTTTAATGTTTAAAATTGGGCATTGTAGGGTTGACACACTTTAAAAAATGATAATTTTTTACTACGTCACAGTATTGTATGAAAAGATTTCGAGATTTACATAAATAAATACACAAATGAGTAAATAAATAATTTGGAATAACCACTCAATCATCAGGTCAAATGTAGAGTACATTTAATGTAGTCTTCATTTGCCCTGATGACGGGATAGTTATGATGAAGTGATTTTAAGTGCTATTACACAAAGTGAATGATGAATGATAAGGATGGTGTTAAATAAATAATTTTTATATATTTATAAATATACACACACACACATATATATATATATATATATATATATATATATATATATATATATATATATATATATATATATATATATATATATATATATATATATATATATATATATATATATATATATATATATATATATATATTTATATATATATATATATATATATATATATAAATATATATATATATATATATATATATATATATATATATATATATATATATATATATATATATATATATATATATATATATATATATATATATATATATATATATATATAAATTAGTAGCATTATTCATATTTTTGAAAACACCCTTAATTGCTTCATCAAACATAAAAAAATGATTTTTAACTTCTACTAAAATAAAAAAAAATTAAAAAAAAAAACAAAAATATTGAATTTTGGTCCCGCCTTATTTTTGGGGCAGCCCTTTAAAATATAAAATATACATATTTTTGTTTTTTATTGGGTTAATTTTTTTTTATATTGAGTATTCAAATTTAATATAAATAGGCATTTGAATATTTTAAATCATAAAAAATACACTGAAAGTATCTAAACTTAAACAAAATCTGTCAGAAATTGAATATTTTTTAAATATTTCTTTTTCCCGATAGAAAAATCTACAAACTTTATATAATTTTTTGACATCTCATCAAAGATGAAGAAGAGGAAGTCTGGGCATTTACGGGGCTGACGACCGTCATAGGCTGGTTTAAGTGATAATTTTACACACGTGTAACATTCACCAATTATAATAATAATAATAATCCAGATTTTGTGAACAAATATTTGGACACACTCAAAATGTTGTATACAAACTTTATATTATACAAATGTTAAAAATCATGTTCAGACTTACAACTTCTTTTAATATATATATATATATATATATATATATATATATATATATATATATATATATATATATATATATATATATATATATATATATATATATATATATATATATATATATATATATATATATATATATATATATATATATATATATATATATATATATATATATATATATATATATATATATATATATATATATATATGTATATATATATATAAATATATATATATATATATATATATATATGTATATATATATGTATATATATATATATATATATATATATATATATATATATATATATATATATATATATATATATATATATATATATATATATATATATATATATATATATATATATATATATATATATATATATATATATATATATATATATATATATATATATATATATATATATATATATATATATATATATATATATATATATATATATACATTTTAAGTAAGCATTGCCACATTTTCCAAGGCCTATTCAAGTATGTTGACTATTTTGGTTTTGAGATTCAATATCTTGAGGTTTTTCGGTTTCCCAGGACTGAATGTTTAATCAATTATTCAATTATTCACAAATTTCAAATCTTCATTTCATCTCACTTATTTTTCCGATTCGACAAGCTCGCCTCGCATTTTTCACTTCAAAGTTGAATCCTAAATTAAATGAAGAACAACTACTTAAAACAGTATTCTTCGTTATTGAAAATAAGATATTTTGGACAAAGAAAAAGTCGGGGCTTTATTGAAATATTTGAATAAATTTAATTTATCTACGAGTTCCCTTTCAAGCTTGATTCATCCCCTTCTTATAAACAATTTTGCAAAATTACTCTTCTCGATTTTCTACTTTAAAGTATACAAAATTTAAGTAATTTTCAATTTGAACTTAAAAGCAAAAGTACTAGTCAATAAAAGTGATTTCTTGTTTTACAGGGTGGCACAAAATTAATCACTGTATCAGAAGATGTTATAATTCTTGCAAATGGCTTCGTACGTCAATAATATTTGATGTTTGTGAACTGCAGAATGGAGTGGCGCAAAATTAATCATCCAATTTTATTTTTAAAATAAAAAAATGAGGGATGGAAATCTTTATTTGCCCTTTTTTTTGTTAATTTGAAAAGGCGACCAATAAATACAATAATATCAAATATAATAAAAGATAATGAAAATGATGATCATGATAACCTTCAAGTGGCTGGCGCCAGTGTTGTTAAACACTAACGCTCGTTTTATAAATTTGTTTGTATACTGCAGCTGTCTAGTTAACAATCGTCAAATAAAAGCTAAATTATTCGAAATCTTATAAACCTAAAAGGGTAATTCTATTCCCTGTCCTTTCCCTTTCTTCTTTTCCTATCACTGCCATCTCCTTTTCTCTTTATCCCATCCTTGTCTCATGTCTCTTCTTATATAAGTATAGACTTTTCTTATGCATAGTAGTGAAGAACTGTAATTGGTACTCATGATTTTTTTGTATTCTGATTTATCATATTGCTCACTCCTTTCAAGAACGTCATAAATCAAAAATCGTCAATTTTCAGTTGTGCATGTTTTCGGAATGCCCCAAAAATGTACTATATCCCAGCAAAAGAGGCATATTTTTAACTTAATATTTACCCGCTACAGGGCAGAAAGTGTTGTTTTTGCATTTTTAGGAAAAGGTGGTTTAATTATTTTTTTAAAAAATAAACTTAATATTTTTCAAATGGAGAGAAAACCTTTAGGTTATACCTAAAAAGATCTGTAGCACAGTAAAAAATTAGAAAAGTGGCTTGATATTTATTTATTGTATTGTACTTTTAAACTTTAAAAACGTTCTCCTGAAAAATCAAGTTTTTTGATTTATGACGTTCTTGAAAGGAGTGTAACTGTTTTTTTCCTTCCAATAAAATAAAAAAAATTATATATAATTGACGTACGAAGTCATTTGCAAAAATTATAACATCTTCTGATACAGTGATTAATTTTGCGCCACCCTGTAATATACCTATTTATAGTAATTATTACAATATTACATCAATTAAATTATTAAATTATTATAACATTTAGATTTATTTTAATTGTCATCTTAGATTTAAGAATTGACTCGATATTACAAACTAAGTTTTTAAATCTATTTCAATTGAAGCAAACATTCGTTATAAATATTATGTAATAAAATACAGGAAATATAAAGAAAATACTTATATGAATGTAACATGAAATATATTTTTATTTACGCTAATTTAAATAAGAATTTGTTGTTTTCATACAACTCCAACGTATTATTAAATTACAAATAAAACAACGACAATATTTTGATTTTCATTGAAAATAATTGTTTAAAAAATAACATCGAAAGTGAAATTATATTGAATTACTTTTTGTGCTGTTGATACTTTAAAATTTTACACATTTTATGGAGAAGCTGGGATAGGCATTCTTCAATTAGATAAAGAAGATTACCACAATGTGACTGTCAAATCAGTCAATGAAATTACGTTTATTTAAAAATAAAATCAACCCCGTTAGTATTTTTTAACGTAAATTGATAACTATTTAAAATTATCATGTCATGTTATTTTATAACTAAATTCATTAATCAAAAATAAAAAAATATAAGGTAGTAATTGTAGAAAATCTAAAGGAATAAACTTTCCATATGTCAAATGGCGAGAAATAAGAGAATGGAGTGACTCACGTCATTTGACTGATATATTATTAGATTAAAACCAATATTTTTAGCTTTTCCACTTTATTTTTATTTGACCAGCTACCGGGTTTCGTCGTTACCGATATCACCAGTCTGATGATGTCGGTAACGACGAAACCCGGTCGCTGGTCAAATAAAAATAAAGTGGAAAAGCTAAAAATATTGTTTTTAATCTAATAATATATTAAAAATGCAATTCCATCACAAAGTGTCAGTGGATAATATAAATCATTTGACTGATTTTTTTTATTTTTATAAATACAAAAAATGCATTGAAAATTGATTTATGGAGTTTGTTACATCTGAATCTTCTCTTGAGATCCCGAGTGATCATATTTTTAAATTATCTAAAAACAATGGTAAATTTGCGAGTTTAATACTAAATTAGTTATTTAATTTTTTTTTGCTTTTGCACACAATTACATTAATTTACGTATTTCAAGGGTACATACAGAATTAATAAATAAATGAAAAACCGTAATTATTTTTACTATCAGGAAAATCATAAAAAGATTTTTCGTTATTGTCATTTAAAGTGTGGGGATGGTAAAACGATAATGCCTTATATCATAAATATCTCATAAAAACCCAGATTTGTGAACAGAGATTTGGACACACTGAATATTGTGAATTTTTTAATTGATAATAAAATTTAATGTCCTCAAGTAACTGTGAAAGATATTTTTACCTGGGACAGATAAAATTAAGTAATTAAAAACAGTTTTAAAACCACAATGGAAGCACCATCTGTTAAAAGTAATAACAGCACAGGCAAAACTAAACATTTCTCATGGTGGACAGCGTGCTTCTTGACAGATGCTGCTTAGCTGCAAACATAGCATTTTTAATGTTTTCGATTGCATTGTTGTTTCATACATTTACAAAAAATATTTGATTGCCTCACAAGAATCGTGAATTAAACCTTTTAGAAATGTGCGTATTCTTTTCCTTTATTTTCCATTTAACCAGACCGAGACACAGAAACGCGTCCTATGGCATTCATATGGTCAACATCCTCATACTTTAAATTTACATACAAAAAATGGGTGACAGAAAGTAAGAAAAATTAGGCTATAACATTTAAAAAATGGCTATGTATTGAGCATACATAATTGCAAATAAATCTATATATATATTGTGTTACATTATATATACTAAAGTTTACGCTAAATTAATGTTGACTCCTACTCCAGTGACGTAATCTTCTCTCAGAAGAGGTACCAGCGTTTGTCTGAAACAAAGAAAAAGATACATAAGTTTTATTTACAAAAAAAGTCACTTCATTGGTTCATTTGGATTAACGTTAATTTGGGGCAGCCGCTTATTTGGGCCAGACCTAAAAACTACTGGTTACCTATAAAAAAGAGACTAATATATAATATGCCTATCTTTAAACATAAATTTTTAACTATAAATTAAGTAAATATTTTAAAGATAAAATAAACAAATCATTCATTATAAACAGATGCCTGAATGTATAAAGAATGAAAATAGTCAAAAAGAATTACAATTTTTTTTTGTTTACTGTAAGAAGACGTAAGTACATATGTGATATAAATTAAGTTTAAAAAAAATGTATTGACTGTTATAAAAGCTAACTAAAGAAAATTTTTAAAAAATAACCAAGCAAAAAACGATAATTTATTTACATCGTTTAATAGGGATAATAAACTGAAAACTAACAAGGCAACTAGAAAAAAAGAAAATTCTACCAAAAAATTCTCAGACCCGCACTCTTCTACGGATCCGAATGCTGGACGATGTATAACACCTACTCTAGGCAACTAGAAACTGCTGAAATGCGAATGCTTAGATGCTCAGCTGGAGTGTCCCTTAGAGACAAAATA
Organism: Brachycentrus maculatus; assembly: GCF_059751285.1. Taxonomy (NCBI): domain Eukaryota; kingdom Metazoa; phylum Arthropoda; class Insecta; order Trichoptera; family Brachycentridae; genus Brachycentrus; species Brachycentrus maculatus. The sequence goes on from NW_028280807.1 coordinate 231,922, forward strand.
AAGAGTTCACGCATTCGTGTCTGTGTGTAACATGCATCAAAAGTAAGGCAGAGGAAAGGGAATTGAGATAGTATGGGCATATAGGATGTAGAGAACCTGATCATATTGAGAACCAGGCGATCGCCATGGTTCTTTCTCAAAAGACATCTAGAGGAAGACCAAAAAATTCATGGATGCTGCAGAAAGAAAACATGATTCGAAGGTATGGCCTAGGTGACGTTATCCATAGCAGAAGGATTTACAACCTGAGGAGGAGCAGAGCTGACGCCAACAGTCTACAATTACGATAAATTGGGATAGAGCCAGGAAGAAAACGAAGGACTAATGATTATCCTGCATTAAATTTAAAGTTGGGAATTTGGAATTGGGAAATTTAAAGTTGAGAATGCATTAAATTTAAATCGTGTCCGCCTCCGTAGTGTAATGGTCAGCACGCTCGGCTACCGTTCTGGAGGTCCCGGGTTCGATTCCCAAGGGGGGTAAAATAAAATATAAGTGATTTTTTCACTGTAATATTTATTCAATATTACCATGGACTGGTACCTGAAGCGGAGGGCTGATCACCTTTCCTTCATGTGTAAACGATCTAGATAACACTGCGTTTATATGACACAGTGCCCTATGCACCATTGGGGTGCGGATAAGGGTTTTATTATTATTTATTAAATTTAAAGTTATCTAAACTACGAAGTTACAGCCTTTTCGTTGTGAACCCAGTCCTGAATCGTGTGCACAAATCAATGCAGGCTGCAGCACATAAATAAGCAATATTCATAGATATACGTTACATTTCCAGAAAATATATATTTTCTTTGAAATGGATAGTTATTCATGTGCCTCATTTCAATGTTCCACGTTCCACAACTCTCGACTGACGCCGCGGGATTGCTGCCGGTAGGTACTGCTCTATTATTTTTACTTATTTTTGCCTCCGTATTACTGGCAACTCGCGCGAATTTCAAAAGCGGCTAGATGCGCTGCAGTTCTATATTTCGCGATGCGGTTTATTGTCAATTTGTATACATTTTGCACCTGGGAGATTATTTACGTAACGGCTGATCAAAAATGAGAAATAAAAGCTTTGCTTCAATTATAATAATGATAAAAATTATTTATTTTACTAACCACATTTTCTTTTAACCCTTATCCGCAACCAATAGTGCATATTGATCGTTACTTACATAAAGGCAAGATGATCACTCCTGCGCTTCAGGAACCTGTATATTACCATTCGAACATCTATCATACAACGTTTTGCCTCACAGAGTCTTTTAAGAGAACTTGTTTCGACTGCAGTCTACCTTCATCGTTCTTTTACCAACTCCATGCTTAACTTCCATACATTGAGGTTGGAACCAGGACTCCATTGCGTACTGTCAGTTTAGCTTTCGGGGTTTTAAGGGGGCTAATGGTTTGAACAAGGTTTTTCAATAATGAAAAACTTTACAAAAAATAGCTATTTCTCTATGGTGACCATTAAAAAAGTATTTACTCGCCCGACAGAAGGTGAAATTTCATTTTAATCATTTAAAATTTAGACTCGATGTGTTTCCAGCCGTTCGTCTGTCAAGACATTGTATTTCCCGCCATTTTCTATGGAATGAAAACTGCAGAATGTCACGTCACGAAAAGGTTATAATAATACGTCTAGAAATGGAAATACGAAATACGTCACAAGTTACACGTCACAATGCGGCGCTTGTTGGGATCGGTGGAAATTGAAAACATTCAGTAAAAGCTCACCCTAGACGCCCCTCGGATAATCCATCTTGAAACTCCATAAAAAACTTACTCTTTATTAATTGCTTTTATGATGTTTTGGTCTATTATAGATGCATGTAATTATTTTGATGGAATTAAACAGAAATGATTTCTCGGCCTTACATTTTTTTTATTAAATAACGCCTATGTGGAAACCCAGATTTGTGAACAAGAATTTGGAGATACCCAAATTTTTGTTCACAAATGTGGAGTTAGTTCCACTTGAAAGTTATTTACATCAAATTAATATATACACATACATGATGTATATTGTTCATCATCTACATTCAACATGTAGGTACATATGTTGAGATGTCAAAAATGAAAAAGAAAAAATATGAAGCTTGAAAGTTATTTACATCAAATTAATATATACACACACATGATGTATATTGTTCATCATCTACATTCAACATGTAGGTACATATGTTGAGATGTCAAAAATGAAAAAGAAAAAATATGAAGCTTGAAAGTTATTTACATCAAATTAATATATACACACACATGATGTATATTGTTCATCATCTACATTCAACATGTAGGTACATATGTTGAGATGTCAAAAATGAAAAAAGAAAAAATATGAAGCAGAGATTCCTGTCTCCAATTACAAATCAAAAGATCAACGTTTTTTAACCATTTGTTCTTTGACAAAAAAATGCTTTTTTCAATGTCGAAGGACCCTCTCCAATAAATTAAATGCTTTGCCGCTATTGGTTTTGTTAAATCGGCTGAAAATTGCTTTCTTTCAGAGCACGGACCAACCCTTTCATCTTGTCTAATGGGCCGACAATTTAGAGAAAGAAAAAAAAACGATTCCAAGAAAAGCCACAGCGTTTTATTACGACACAAATTATGCCACCTCCATAACCGTATCAATTTTATTAAGATATCAAATTGCATCACAAAATGCGGCGAGATAATTATTTAGGTATTGAATCGTATCACAAAATATCGAGCGATAATTATGAGACATCGAATCGTGTCACAAAACATTGAGCGATAATAAATAGATATTGAATCGTACCACAAAATATCGAGCGATAATTATGAGACATCGAATCGTGTCACAAAACATCGAGCGATAATTAATAGACATTGAATTGTGTCACAAAATATGGAGCGGTAGTTATTAGACATCGAATCGTGTCACAAAATATTTAGCGATAATTATTAGACATCGAATCGTGTCACAAAATATCGGGCGATAATTATTAGACATCGAATCGTGTCACAAAATATCGGGCGATAATTATTAGACATCGAATCGTGTCACAAAATATCGAGCGATAATTATTAGACATCGAATCGTGTCACAAAATATCGAGCGATAATTATTAGACATCGAATCGTGTCACAAAATATCGAGCGATAATTATAAGACATCAAATCCTAAATATGGGAACATTGTAATTTTACCACAGTATATTTTAATCCAAAAACTTTAAGCGCTTTACATACAATGTGATCATTTGAAAGCTCGTCTATAGCGTTGCATACATTACAACTTCTAGATTTTAAAGAATTATGAGAAAAATTATAATAGCCTCCCATTTAATGCCTTGAGGCTTAGGATGTGTATTTCGGCTTACATTTTACATATTAAACCCTATAGGGTGCTCTACGAAATATTTGAATCATTGATAAATGATTTCAATATGTCGTGTTTCTTAAATAAAAATTATATTTTTATCTATATAAAAAAAATCACATTATTTTGAGTGCGTCCAAATTCGTCAATAATATTTTCAATTAAACAAATTCAACCAATTTTCAGTGAAAAATAGAATAGCTAAAAAAACTACTGTTTTCGCCCTTTCAAATTCAATAATTATTACACCTGATTTACAAATTGACTATTTCTGCTAAAAAATCTTCAGCAATTTCAGCACGTATGCTGAAATTGGATTAAAGGAAAAATTTCAGCTCTAATATGGTTTGAATATTCAGCCAACAAATTTTCAGTGAAAAGTACAAAAACATAAAAGAACTATTGTTTACGCCCTTTCAAATACACTATTTGATTTGAAATTAAATATTTTCGGTGAAAAATCTTCAGCAATTTTAGCATACACGTGAGAAAACATTTCAGCTCTAAAATAGATTAAATTTTCAGAAAACCAATTTTCAGTGAAAAATAGAATAACAAAAAACAAAAATAGTTTCCATCTTTTCAAATGCACGAGTTACTTGATTTAAAACTGACTTTTTTGCTGAAAAATATTTAGCGATTTCAACATACATGTAGGAAAAAAAATCAGCTCTAAAAATGGTTTAAATATTCTGTGAGACACTCTATATAAAACGAGTTTTTTGCAAGAATATCTCCTTACAACCTCCTAGAAAGTAATGTACCGAAAGTTCAAAGTTGGCCAAAGTAAATTTCCTTCTTAAAAAGTCCAACATTTTTATATCTGAACTTGTACAAAGCTGAAATCTTTATTGTTTTTCTTTATATTCGGGCAGAGTTCTTCATATTTTTAGTTTTGAAATTGTAACTATGGATGTACTGTGTTTGCAGCGAAAATGACGCATGGAGAATATAAAAAATGTATATATATATATATATATATATATATATATATATATATATATATATATATATATATATATATATATATATATATATATATATATATATATACATATATATATATATATATATATATATATATTTATATATATATAAATATATATATATATATATATATATATATATATATATATATATATATATATATATATATATATATAAATCGTCATTTTATTTCATAAAAAAAAAAATCAATAAAAAAGTAAATATTTTACATAAATAAAAATAATAAATACCATTTAAACGAATTAAGAAGCGTGAGAATATTTTTTTATTAATTTATTAAGTTTCAATTATTAGTTAACGTAAAGTTCTCGAAACTAGTCGTGTTTATATGGTTTTATATGAAAAACATATATGGATATTATAGAATATATATATATATATATATATATATATATATATATATATATATATATATATATATATATATATATATATATATATATATATATATATATATATATATATATATATATATATATATATATATATATATTTATATATATATATATATATATATATATATATATATATATATATATATATATATATATATATATATATATATATATATATATATATATATATATATATATATATATATCAAATAACTAACAGGGAGAGAGGACAGAACGCCAATACACTACTGTCATTGCAAACATTTTAAGCCTCTTCTACTTTCACGCATCTCCTCATGCATACCCGCCGATTATTCCAACTCTAAAATATTATTTTACCTGACATTCCTTATTTCATTAATTGATTCGGCATTCACTTTGTGGTAAAATTCATCCATTTTCAATTAATGTTTCACGTAGTAAATACCACTATTTCTTAAAATCTACTGTGACACGTGTTTCAATGCCGTATTTGAAAATGATGTGGTATGCATCGAAACACGTGTCACAGTAGATTTTAAGAAAAAGTGGTAGTTACTAAGTGAAACATTAATTAAAAATTCCTTATTTTACCTCACGAACATCTATCATACATTCTTTCCCCGCATTGGACTGGTACATTATCATAAAAAGAAAAAAAAATAGCATCAATGAAAAATTAATAGTATGTTCTACAATTTTCTTTAAGTAAATGTATCTTTTATTTGAAACGAATAATTTTCAGATTTAAAATAAAATAGCAGTGAAATTTTATTATTTAAAAAGCATAAGATATTTAAGTTAGATGATATTCTTTTGATTAAGATGTTTGGATTTTTACATAATTTAAAATAAATTATTCAATCTTTTCTCAAGACACATTCACATTGTGATAATATGTATCCATTTTAATTTTAATTTATGTATTCCTTGTTAAATACCACTATTTCTAAAAATCTAATGTGACACGTGTTTCGAGGCGTTCCGTAGGTATACGGTGTTTAAAAATGATGCGGTATGCATCAAAATACGTATCACAATAGATTTTAAGAAATAGTGGTATTTACCAAGTAAAATTTTAATTAAAATAAAAGAGCAAATTATAAGCTTAATAATAAAAATGAAAATGGTATTTTCTGGCGTTTCTCATGTGTGTGATTATAATCCAGGATTCGGATCTCACATACTAATATAAGAGTTTCTGCTTAATAAAAAGCTTCTTTACATCTCACCAATAGATGTCCCTAGTGAAGTTCTAGTGATTCATGAACAAGGTTTCTAAATTGGTTCATATATATAGAACTTCCAAGAACTTGAGTAGTGTGGTTGTCAATAATGGGTAGAATTGGTGAATGTTACACGTGTGTAAAGTGATCACTCAAACCAGCCTATGACGGTCGTAAGCCCCGTAAATGCCCAGACTTCCATATTCTTCTTCATCTTTGATGAGATGTCAAAAAATAATATGAAAATAAAAGAGTATTTAAAATTGACGTGCCATTGAAATTTATAACGGTTTTTTGAAATATACGCTTCAATTGTAAACTGAGTTACTCGTATGGAAGCGAGAGATAACATTATCTTTTCACTGATAAATTCTCTAGGTTAAATGAGGGGATTAGGAACAAAAACCGAAGTGTCCCTTTTCGCAAGTTGGTGATTGTCACCGCAAAATCTTAGAGACTTATAATGAGGGTTAAGACTTTCAACCATCTCAACATTGCACCAATTCTATGCAGTGCCCTATGCACCATCGATTGAGGATGAAGAAGAATAAAAAAACTGTCTTATTTATTCAAGCGATTTTCTCATTTATTCTCAACGCAAAGTGGACACTTCTGCTTTTGTTTCTATACCACTCACATGTTTAGAATATTACGTAAAGAGCGAGTATAATTTTTAGTACATTATTTGATTTTAACAGAGAGATAAATAAGTTAAAAATTGTGTTTTTTTGTTTTTTATTACAGAAAAATCAATGTCTAGTGTTAAATTTTATTAATTCCACAAAGACTATGTGTTAGATGTTTATTTATGTTATTAACACTTTTATTCTACATAGTTCTACTTCTTATAATATCTAATGTATTCTTGCCAGTGCCCTCCTATGACCTAAATTATATTGTATACCCACACACATGCCATGCCTTTGTATTTAAATTTTTTTGTATTTATATGATATATATTTTTATATATATATATATATATATATATATATATATATATATAAATATATATATATATATATATATATTTATATATATATATATATATATATATACATAAATATATATATATATATATATATATATATATATATATATATATATATATATATATATATATATATCATAAATATATATATATATATATATATATATATATATATATATATATATATATATATACATAATATATATATATATATATATATATATATATATATATATATATATATATATATATATATATATATATACATATATATATATATATATATATATATATATATATATATATTATATATATATATATATATATATATATATATATATATATATATATATATATATATATATATATATATATATATATATATATATATATACATATATATATATATATATATATATATATATATATATATATATATATATATATATATTTATATATATATATATATATATATATATATATATATATATATATATATATATATATATATATATATATATATATATATATATATATATATATATATATATATATATATATATATATATATATATATATATATATATATATATATATATATATATATTTAAATCGTCATATTATTTAATAAAGTGCAATCATTTTACAAAGTGTATAGGGAGTGACGGGTTGTAGGGCAGGAGTTCCAAATCACAGTGTACTGGATTTAACCCTAGACTTATCATGAAGATATTGCAGATATCTAAACAGAGAGGAGGATGTTCAAATAAAATATTAAATGGATATTCAGGCAATTATACTTTTGCGACTTGTCATCGTTTAATGTAAGTGTTAATTTATTCACTATGTAAAACTAAGCTTTTTTTATTTCTTAATAATTTAATTTTTCTAAAAAAATATAATCCACAATTATTAGTATGAAAGTGTTAAGAAATTTATTGGGCTTACGACCTGTTACTGGCTGGTCTTAATGATCACATAATACACTGTGGAACATTATCCGTTGTCCATTATTGAACATCCATTTAATCTAAAATATGAGAGCTACATTCCGCATATCTTGTACATGAACGTCATAAATCAAAATCGTCAATTTTCAGTTGTGCATGTTTTCGGAATACCCAGAAAATGTACTATATCCCACAAAAAGAGGCATATTTTTAACTTATTATTCATCCGCTACAGGGCAGAAAGTGTTGTGTTTGCATTTTGAAGAAAATGTATTGTATAATAATTTTTTAAAAATAAACTTAAAATTTTTTAAATGGAGAAAAAACATTCAGGTTTTATCTAAAAAGATCTGTTGCACAGTAAAAAGTTCAATAAGTGGCTTGATATTTATTTTTAATACATTGTATTATATTTTTAAACTTAAAAAACGTTCTCCTGAAAAATCAAGTTTTTTGATTTATGACGTTCTTGAAAGGAGTGAGCGATTTGTATTATATTTGATCCTAAAGTGACTTATATAATACATATTAGAAGTGTGCAACCATGAGCTAATTGGATTACGGGTATGCAACCCCGAGACAGAGTAATGTGGTTATCCATCATGGGTACCTACAGTGGTGAATGCAACACTGTTCACAAAGTGATCACTTAAACCGATAATGAAAGGTCGTAAGCCCTGTAAATAACCTTCATATTCCCATTTCAATAAACTATTTCGCCTTTGTTGCGATATCAATAAAAAAAATAAAATCCTAAATAATAAAAAAAAACTATTGTGTTAATCATTGCATCAAATTGATGCAATGTTGAATTTATTGTTTATTAAATTAAGGCAAGATGATCAATCCTGTGCTTCAGGTACCAGTCCAGAGTAATATCAAATAAATATTAGAGTAAAATCACACAGTATACATATGTATATCGTAGTCGTACAGGAGAAAGTGACTAACTAACACAACGTAAAATGTTCAGGAGGGCCATTTAAGTCACTTTTCTGTGGCAAGAAAATAAACATCAATGCAATTAGTCATTTTAACAAGTTAATATAAATAATACTTTCAAGTTAAAATCGCTTTGGGATTTTTTCAGAGCTGGTAAGATATCAAATAGCCAATGATCACGTTTTTGTAAAAAATGCACTTGGTCACTTTCTCCTGAATGACTACGATATATTGTGTGATTTTATTCTAATATTTATTTGATATTACTCTGGACTGGTACCTGAAGCACAGGATTGATCATATATATATATATATATATATGTAATGTAAATGTATATATATATAATTTTTACTTTTTTTTTAGCTGAATGGATTTCCTAATAGGTGGCGCTGCCGCCATGAGCGCAGTAGTCTTCAGCAACCCTCTAGACGTCGTCAAGACTCGCATGCAGCTCCAGGGCGAGCTCAAGTCGAGGGGTCACTATGCCGTCCATTACAGGAGTGTGCCGCACGCTATTTACATGATAGCCAAAAATGACGGCATATTGGCCCTGCAAAAAGGGCTGATCCCCGCCCTAGGATTTCAACTCGTATGCAATAGTACAAGGTATGGAAATTTCATAAACAAATATGCAAGTTACGTATGGAGTTGGCAAAAGAAGGATGAAAGTAGACTGAATGCAGTCGGAATGCGATCTCTCAGTGCGGTAAAACAATGTATGGTAGATCTTTCAATGTTGATACAATGAATGCAAGGCTGAGATAAGCATTATCGATAATTTACATTTTGAGTAAGTATATTCAAATACACCGCCTCCGTAGTGTAATGGTCAGCACGCTTGGCTACCGTTCTGGAGGTCCCGGGTTCGATTCCCAGGGGGGTCAAATAAATATTAGTGATTTTTGCACTGTAATATTTATTCAATATTACCCTGGACTGGTACCTGAAGCGGAGGGCTGATCACCTTTCCTTCATGTGTAAACGATCAAGATAACACTAAGTTTATATGACGCAGTGCCCTATGCACCATTGGGGTGCGGATAAGGGTTTTATTATTTATTATTATATTCAAATACTTTTTCACCAAACAGGATTTTCTACATTTAGTAGTTATTTTATATTTCGACATCCCAACTTTGATGAGTAAATAGTAGTATTTACAACATTTTGAGTGTGTCCAAATACTTGTTCACAAAATCTGGATTATCTCCAATTCCAGGAGTTATTTTCATATTATTTTTTGACATCTCATCAAAGATGAAGAAGAATATGGAAGTCTGGGCATTTACGGGGCTGACGACCGTCATGGGCTGGTTTAATTGATCACTTTACACACGTGTAACATACGCCAATTATACGAATCTGAGTAGTGTGGTTGTCAATAATGGGTAGAATTGGTGAATGTTACACGTGTGTAAAGTGATCACTTAAACCAGCCTATGACGGTCGTCAGCCCCGTAAATGCCCAGACATTCATATTCATCTTCATTTTTGATGAGATGTTAAAAAATAAATAGTAGTATTGTTCCATCCTCTCTGCCTACCCCTGCGGGGAAACGGCGTGATGGTAGTAGTAGTAGTAGTAGTAGTATTGTTGACAATCATGGGTAGAACTGATGAATGTTGAACGTGTGTAAAGTTATCATTTAACCAGCCTATGAAAGGTCACAAGCCCTGTAAATACCCCGACCACCATATTCTTCTTTATCTTGAGATGCCTGAATGTATGAAGAATGAAAAGAGTGAAAGAATTTAAAAAGAAATGCTTTGTTTACTGTAAGAAGAAGTAAATATGTATTTAATAGTATAGTAAATGATGTAGTGGTCAGCACGCTCGGCTACCGTTCTGGAGGTCCCGGGTTCGATTCGCAAGGGGGGTAAAATAAATATAAGTGATTTTTTCACTGTAATATTTATTCAATATTAACATGGACTGGTACCTGAAGCGGAGGGCTGATCACCTTTCCTTCATGTGTAAACGATCAAGATAACACAGCGTTTATATGACACAGTGCCCTATGCACCATTGGGGTACGAAAAAGGGTTTAAAAAAAGTGATATAAGCTAATTAAAGAAAAAAATCTAAGGTGAGTCGTCAATTTTTTTTCAGATTGGGCATTTATCAAACAGCCGAGTCTAATTCGCTCACAAAGAACAGTCTCGGCGAGACAGACACGCTCAGAAGCATTTTCTACGGCTCTGCCGCCGGAGTGACTGGCGCCTTCCTGGGCAGTCCGTTCTACCTGCTCAAGACGCGGATCCAGTCTAGCTCGAGTCAGTCCATAGCGGTGGGGCACCAGCACAACTACGCGGGATCCTGGCAAGCCGTGAGGGCTATCGTGAGGGGATCTGGTCTGATGGGGCTCATGAGGGGCTGGCAGAGCTCTGTGCTGAGGGCCGGCGTGGGGAGTCCGGTACAGTTGACCACGTTTGCCAAGTGAGAAAAGTCATCTTTGGAGAGGAATGTTTCATATCAAGCTTTGACACCTATGATGTTGGTAACGTTTCATATCATGTTTAGACACCTATGATATAGGTAATGTTTCATATCAAGTTTAGACACCTTTAATATTGGTAAGGTTTCATATCAAGTTTAGACACCTATGATAATGCTAATGTTTCACATCAAGTTTAGACACCTATGATAATAATAATGTTTCAAATAAAGTTTAGACACCTATGATATTGGTGTCTTAACATATACTACTTCTCGGCATCATCTATGGTTGAGTTAGGTGAGTTTTTTTTTAATTAACAGAGACACTCATGAAATAAATGTAGGATTCATTCACACCGAATTATTTGACAAACTTAGAGATGCCTAAAAACATGATATATTTTTTTTTAAATAAACTTATAACTAGTTATTTTAATTAAAATTGACTAATAGATTTATATTATCCACTGACACTTCGTGATGGAATTGCATTTTTAATATATTATTAGATTAAAACCAATATTTTTGGCTTTTCCACTTTTTTATTTGACCAGCGACCGGGTTTCGTCGTTACCGACATCATCAGACTGGTGGGAGGCTATACAAATTGTTATGTTATATATAAAACAAGGCAGGCAATCAACTCCTGCCTTGTTTTATATACAACATAACAATTTGTATAGCCTCCCACCAGTCTGATGATGTCGGTAACGACGAAACCCGGTCGCTGGTCAAATAAAAAAAGTGGAAAAGCTAAAAATATTGGTTTTAATCTAATAATATATTAAAATTGACTAGTTATTTTAATCACAATATTTCAAGTATGTTCAAACCTTTGTTCACAAATTAAGGTTTGTCCACTAGGAGCTGTTTATATTTATATCTCAAGAACGTGTCGACATGACATCTTGAGATGTCAGTCGCTTAAGTGGACAAATCCAGATTTGTGAACAAATATTTGGACACACTCACAATATTGCTTGTACTGTCCCTGCATTTACAGATCTAAGGATATGCTGAGAAGAAATAATATACTAGTTGATTCCCAAATACTATCGGCATTTGTTGCCAGTAATATAAGCGGAGTTGCCATAGCTATAGTGATGTGTCCTTTCGACTGCATAGCAACTAGGATATACAATCAGGGTAAGGATAATACTCTTCACAACACGTTGGATGCGTCCAAATCCTTGTTCACAAATCTGGACTTCTTTACTTGGGAGTTGTTTTAACATTTTATCAATAATGGGTACGCTTGGCTACAATAGTTTAGAGACTTGAAAGAATGTGTATTTGATGAGGCATTTTTATCCATTGTTGCGGGGTATGATGGATAATCCTGAAATTTACTGCATTTTTAGTGTGTCCAAATAGTCGTTCACAAATCCGGATAATTTTCCATTAGGAAATATTTTTTTACATTTTTTTTTGAAATCTTCAACATAGATGATAATTTTAAATAATAAAATAAAAAAGTTTTATTTATTGTTTCGGCATTAACTTTGTGGTAAGACATGTTACAATCAGTGGCGGACCTACCCTAGAAGCCCAGAAGCCCGGGTTGCCTAACAACTCCAACAATTATTAAAAATACATAATTAATGTATGCCTATTTTTAAATTATCGCGCGCTTTTTCGTACTACCCGAGATAGCCGAGTGTAAACATTCGGCTTTCGCCCTGTCTGTTGCAGGTGAAGGCGATACATGATTAGCCATCTCGCTCGCTCCCATTGGCTTCAATTTGGGCTTCTGCTTCCAGCAAAACGCATAGTTGATTTGGTTTAAAAACATAACTTTAAACCGTACAATGTAGGTACCTATATGGCATTTTGTATCGAGTTTGGAAGCCAGCTTCGGTAGCGTGAACATAGCTACAAGAAATTTAAGCTACAATTCGCAATATTTGTAACGAACGTATTTCATTATTGTTATCTGTTACTCATCTGTCAGATGCTTATCAACTAGTTTTATGCCTTTGTAGAGTTCATAAATATAAAATATAATAGATAATCCATAATTAAATACGGTAATTGTAGGAATTATTAAGATTTGAATAAGTTTTCGCATTATTATCGTTCTTCGCTACGTTTTTCGTAAGCACATTTTTGTTTGAATGTCATAATGAATTCGGATACGGCCGATGTCGTTTGTGCTGTTTTATTTATTTATTTGTTTTATTTATAAAAGTGGTTGAAGGAATTAATTTATAATGGAAAGGTGAGCGCATTGAATTTTATTAAAAAAAAAAGAAATGATTACATCTCAAGGTCTCAAAGACCTACTCCTGATTTAAAAATATCACAACTGTTAAATTACATAAAAGGAAGTTTAATCAGTCGATATACAAAACTCGTTGGATTAGAAACGTATTGAAATATATTATTAGATTAAAACCAATATTTTTAGCTTTTATTTTTATTTGACCAGCGACCGGGTTACCGACATTTTATTACCGTTACCGACATCATCAGACTGGTACTGTCGATGTCGATGTACTGATGATGTCGGTAACGACGAAACCCGGTCGCTGGTCAAATAAAAATAAAGTGGAAAAGCTAAAAATATTGGTTTTAATCTAATAATATATTAAAATGCAATTCCATCACGAAGTGCCAGTGGAAAATAAAAATCTATTAGAAACGTATTTTACTGCAGTCAACATTTTCTTTATTTCAATGTGATGGCTATTCCATACAAAAATTACATCTTTGCATTTTTTACACTCATTACAATACATTGTTTATCTTTATATTGTTTTTTTAAATAAAGTTTTGTCCTGACATTCCTTGGTTGAACTGCATTTTATAGAATAAAATAACAACTATGAAATTTTTTCCACTTGAATTTTATTTGACCAGCAACCGGGTTTCGTCGTAACCGACATCATCGGACTGGTGGTGTCAGTTATGACGAAACCCGGTTGCTGGTCAAATAAAATTAATGTGGAAAAAATTACATAGTCGCTATTTTATTCTGGCTACGCTTGGATGGCTTGACTCTGGCCAATATCTGTACCCGACGGATTCTCCAGTTCTTTAAACACGTTGTGCGTGGCAACGAGGATAGCCTGGAACGACTAGTTGTTATCGGTAGCCTAGAGGGAAAGAGAGAGTGAGGAAGATCCCACACGATGGACCGATCAAATTAAGGCAGCAGCAGGCACTTCAATGGTTGATGCGCTACGTGCAGCGCAGTCAAGGGATAACTGGAGAAGATGCATTGCTTCTGCAAGGGTCACAACCCTCAGCAATGAGGAATAAGACGGAGAAGAAGATTTTATTCTGAAAAATAATGGGCTTGCCTTACTGGTAAGCCCTGGGCACGCCACTGGTTACAATGATTAAAGAAAACATTTGTTTTTTACCACTTGAGTTCTATTAAAGACTACAGGTTTCAGAAGTTAAACTTCCATCATTCAAGTTTGTATAATAATATATATTATTATGTCAGTTATTATACAGACCTGAATGATGGAAGTTTAACTTCTGAAACATGTAGTCTATAATAAAACTCAAGTGGTAAAAAACAAGTGTTTTCTTTAATCATTGTAAAATAAAAAATATTGAATGATTCTAGATCCAGTTATGTATGTTTTTAAGAAAGGAGAGCGATAAAGTTTATATGGTTTATCCCATCCCTCAGGACCTCAGGGATTACTTATTCCCATAATTTAGCGAAGGCAGGTTCAGAATATAAATAGCACCGAGAAATTGAACGGAAACAGCTTGATATCTGCTATTTTCGAGCCATCCTGATGATGTATTGAGAAAAATAAGCCCAGCATTTTTTTATATGTTCTCTGTATCCACACCAATCTCATAAAAATACTGTATTTATATCTAAATCATAAAACATAAGTGAAATTTGTATGCTTTTTATTTTTTACTAGCTGTATCTAACCACACATTGCTGTGGCTTGTTAAAATGAAAAATTAAAAAAGAGAAATGACAATTTTTTATTGAAAATATGTCTAAATTCATACTGCTTGTGGGTATTCAATTTATATGATAAACGAGGATATTTTATAACTTCAAAACCATAGTAAAAAATATGAAATTTATTGTTGAACAAACTAGTACACACTACTTTCTTTGTGCGTAGCATTCACGTGCGGTTAATGTTTATACTCAAGCTAAGACAACCAAGTATAACACGTTCACTGCATTCAATATTTTGCGTGCAACCGCGAGATGCTGACAAAGTAGGAAATTTTCAAAACTCCAAAACCATATTAAAAATATGAAATAATATGATTTTTTGTTGATGTTGCATATACAAGTATACACTGTTTTATTTGTGTGTAGTATTCACGTGCAGCTCATGTTTATACTCGCTTTGAGACAAGCAAGTATAAGGATGGATCGTCGAGGGACTAAAGCTGACATTACACTTTCAAATCAAACATGAAATTGATTTTTTTAAAAAAACTTCTTTGATTCATTAAAATATTTTATTAAGACTGTTAGGATATATTTATAGTTACGATGTTTTTAAGCCTTTTGACTCATTATCAGCCATACGCGTCTAGCGCGTTTTCCGTACCGCGTAAAATAATGTACGCGCCTGGCACGTACGCCGTATCCAACGTATTTTTATACGGTTCTTTCGACAAATAAAAAAAATTTGGTTGATTGTGTTAAAAAGTAGTGTCTGATTTTTTTTACAATTTTTCAGAAACTGATTCAAAAGGAAGAGGAAAAAATTATAGTGGAATTATTGACTGCGGAGTGAAAATAATCAAATCTGAAGGCTTCTTTGGCCTTTATAAGGGAGTAGGACCTTTGTATTTGCGGCTGGCACCCCATACTGTCCTGTGCCTTATATTTTGGGACTATCTCAAGATTTTAGCGAAAAAATTAGAAAAATAAATGAATACAACCACTTTTTTTTCGTTTTATTAAAAAAATACTCAACATTTTGAGTGTGTCCAAATACCTACTCACAAATTTGGATTATCTCCATTTATTGCAGTATTTACTCATAGATGAAGAAGAATTATCTGGTGAAATTATAAGCTAAAAATAATAAAATGAAAAATATATTTTCTAGCGTTTCTCATGTATGTGATTAAAATCTAGGGTTCGGACATCAAATACAAATATAAGAGTTGCTGCTCAGTAAAAAAACTTCTTCATCTCACCAATAGATGTCACTAGCGAAAATTTTAGTGATTGTCTTGTACAATGTTTCAAATTGGATCATAAATATAAAACTTCCAAGAATTTGAGTAGTGTGGTTGTCAATCATGGGTAGAATTGGTGAATGTTACACGTGTGTAAAGTGATCACTTAATCCAGCCTATGACGGTCGTAAGCCCCGTAAATGTCCAGACCTTCAAATTTTTCTTCATCTATGTTGAGATGTAAATTTAAAAAAAAAACTCATCCTTCTGCACCAAATGTTGTATTTTTATTAACGGCTTACTTAAGCCGTTAATAAAAATGGCAATTAAGTCATGTTCGAAAAAGAAGAAGAAGATAATTCTTTATTTTATGCTTTATTCGTCTATTGATGTTAAAACGGGAAGGTTTAAACTATATTAGGTGATTCGATTATATTAGTCGTCCCATTAAACCGTACGATTTTCGTAACACCGCGAAAAGAGTATCAAAACGTTTTCGCAAATGGCTCAATGGGAAGATGGCCCAATCGATATCCGCCCCCCTCCCTCGTTCCACTGCGGGCTGCCTCCCCACCCGGGGTCCCGCCCCCCCGAGGTATATAACCCACCGACTTCGGCGTCACTTGTAGAGTGCCGGGAGGCGGCAACAGTTGATGACGGCGGATGTAGCAGCGCGGACGAATCAATTATCAAGAAAATTTTCTTCCAGATTGAAATCAATGCCGGGAGTTGAATTTTTTATACTAGGGGATGATACTTGAAATTTGGAGAGGAAGTAACCGAGATTGAAACTTTTAATGTCTTAGGTATTCTCTCAATTCGAAACCATCGCGAAATCAAATATTTAAGCTTCAACTTTTCCGATTACCATTCGCATCTCAAACAAAGTTTTCCAAAGGAATAAAATTGAGTTTGGAAATTAAGAATATATCAATAATTGCTTTTAATTGTACTCTTATTTGAATATCGTTGTTACTGTATTACCAAAATATATCTTCACAGTTCACAGCGAACGCTGTTTAAATGCGCTCTCTCAGACGTATGAAAAATCATTGTATGACAGAATTAAAAGAATTTTCAAGAACGTCATAAATGAAAAAAACTTGATTTTTCAGGAGAACGTTTTTAAAGCTTAAAAATAGAATACAATGTATTGAAAAAATATATATCAAGCCGCTTATTGAACTTTTTACCGTGCAACAAATCTTTTTTGGTAAACCTGAAGGTTTTTTCTCCATTTGAAAAATATTTAGTTTATTTAAAAAAATAATAAAACAATACTTATTGTTCAAAATGCAAAAACAACACTTTCTGCCCTGTAGCGGGTAAATATCAAGTTAAAAATATGCCTCTTTTGCTGAGATATAGTATATTTTCTGGGCATTCCGAAAACATGCACAACTGAAAATTGACGATTTTTGATTTATGACCTTCTTGAAAGGAGAGAGCGATATAAGAAAGGTTGAACAAGGAATAGTTGAAAATATTAGGAAGAGTTCTTTGCTGTGCACAGTGCGTTATTTTGGCAATCTAGGGGTACTTTATTATTACGCTTAAAATATACCGGTTTTAGTAGGTTTTTGGATACTATCACTTATAAAATACATGATTGAGTGAACATTTTGTGTTTATCTTATAGTATTTCTAGAAAGATATGATAAAATGGGTATTAAAACAACTTTCATGCTTTATGAAAAGAGGTCACAGTTAAATGTGTTTGTATTACACTTAAATGTTTTGGCAGATATTAATATTATTTAAATATTTGTTGTAGATGCATATATGCATAAAACGTCATCACCAATGTTTGTAAAAGAAAGGTATATATTCGTATATGAGGCCAGGAATAATTTGAAAATGGAGAATATTCAAGTTATGTTTTATTCAGAATCACTATTATTTAAATATTCTTCTGATTCATTAAACTCATATTTTAAGTTCTGTTTGAATAGATAAACATGATCACATGGCATTGGATACTTTACCGTCTATCATACAAAATTCATCGTAAGCTTCACGTGCATTTTTATTTCATTCACAAGTATTTTTGTTGGAGAAAGTGTCGTAATTCCATCCAAATTTTTTTCTTTCATCAACTTCTGTAGTCATTGTGTTCACCGTTTCTTTAATAAAAACCAATTAAATGGGGTGCCAATATCTAGTCGACAATGGTGCACGATTTTGCCAAATATATTTTTTGTTGTGTTTAACAGTTCCACTATAAGTATACATATTTGTATTGACATCATAGTAATACTAAACAATTTTTCGTCTGTATAATGGTCTTCTGAAAATTTTGTCGGTACCTATTTTGTCGGCACCATGACAGACCCACTTTAGAATTTTATTTTAACTAATGTTTTTCGAGTAACAAAGAGTTTCAAGCACTTCTTCTTGAACCTTGGATAATCGCGGCCCAGTATGATCGTTAAGTGACTAAAGCGGAATTTCAGCTGAAATTTCGTTGATGGTGATTGCTGGAGAATTTCACAGATTCTTTCGCTTAGTAAGGTGGATATTGTTTCCTATTTATATCTATCATTTGTTGCCTTATGATATCATACTGATGGGTTTTTCGATTATTTTATAGGTAGTGCTTAATCCGCAGATAATTCTGCTTATTTTTTATTGAAATATTTTTTTATTGTTAGGAAGGCAGAAGATAACTCTCTGATGAAGGCGGCAGAATCTCTTTTTCCAGTTTTTCTCAGTTTGATTACTGTGGCCAAGGACAACTCTTGTTGGGTTGTTAATTTAACATGATTTTGTATTTTTCGTTTTTTGACCTTCGATGCACACGATTCAAAAACCTTTCAAGGCCTACAAGGCTTACAAATTGAGCTACTTTTCAAAGTACTTGATAGAACTTGAGTAAAAATATTAGAAAACATAAGATTTCCTTGAATAATCTATAAAGAATTTGAACTCAAGAATTATTTTCGAGATCTACCCGATTTATTCCACTTTTGCCCAATTTTTTGACAAACACTTCTGATTTTTGTTTTAAAACTAGTCAAAATCTTAAATAACACTGAAAGCATATTAAATTGCTCCAAAATATATGCAATTATGGCTTCAACTCTCACGCGTTTCGAATCTACGACCCATATGTCAAAAATAGCCTGACGAGAAATTTACGTAGTCATTCTGAAATTGAGAAAAAAATGTATGGGTATGGCAAATTAAGCAAAAAGTTATTATATATGCTAATAAAAATATAAGTTAAGCTTTTATAAAAATACTGTCATAGTACGGTATTTTTGGGTATGGCATACTAAAAGCCTAGTTATAATTGGAATAAACCAATTATAATTTATATTTACGAGCTATAAGTTCAACAAGACTTTGCAGGCTAATGAAATAATATTTACTCAAATAAAAACACGTACAGTATACCTTGATAAATTAATACTATAAAAATATAAACAAATATTACACATACATAACACAAATTTATAATATGATGACTCAAGCGACTGATGCGCATTCGTTTAAAACCGCTCACCCCCAACGGCACGCTGAAGCTCGGGTTTCCGATACGATTATGTATTTTCGGAATGACTTAATTTAAAAATAATTAAACAGTTTTGTAAAATGGTTTGTTTTCTATTGGAATAAAATATTTTTTTCAAAATATAAGCCATCGAAAAAAATAATAAAGTTCCGCTAGATTGCCAATATAACGCACCGTGCGGTGGTATGGACATGTGTAGCGAATGGATAACGAGAGAATGACTAAAAAAATATATGTGGCGAATGTGAGCGGGAAAACAGAACGAGGACGACCGAAAAAGACTTGGCACGATTAGATCAATCAGATCCTAAAACCTGGTGGTGTCAAAAGTCTGCGTAATCGGAGGGCATGTATGACTAGATGTATGGATGTAAAGAAGGCAAGGAGTGTATGTCAGGATAGAAGAGTATGGCCTTCCATCCTTTCTGCCTACCCCTGCGGGGAAATGGCGTGATGGTAGTAGTATCAGAGGCATTTCTTTAAAGCCAATGAGAGACACATAAAATAAATTATAATTTTGTGTACGATAAAAAATAAATGAACAAATTTGGTATTAAAATAATCCACTTTTGTTATTACTATTTTTATCACAAATTTTTTCACCTCACGAATAATTCAGTGATAAAACGCCAAACCAATCTGTCTTTACTAACAATCTTTGCTTTCAACACATTCATGCAACTCCTTACATAATTGTCGATTATTCCGACTCCTGACCTGACCACATTCAAGAATTTGAAATACTTAATCATGCCAAGTTAACTTCTATCTTCCTCAGCTTCTATTTTCCACTACATTTGCCTCATTAATTTGTTTTACTTTCCTCTTTTTTCACTCATTAGATTCATATACCCAAACCATCTCGACACAACCTTCTTAAATTTATCAATAATGCTAATCTCAGCCTTGTGTATTCTTTCCGCATATCACCATGATCATTGAGCTCGATGTTTTATTTAAATCAATAAAAATTTTGACTTCAAAATCGAAACAATATTTATAAAAAATATCGCTCTTTTTTGATGAACTGAAATTTGAAGTAAAGTAATATTTTTTTATGAAATTTTCAGCGTAAAATTACTGAAATCGTTCGGCCTGAAAATCGCTTATCTTCCCTTCGACCCTAATTGAATTTTGAGGTTATGGTACTGAAGGGAAAATATTTTCTCGACATTTTTTGGGGTCCCCTTAAACGAAACAGTTTCTTGACGGCATCTTAAAACTTGACTTAATAAAAATGAAAAGGTATTCGAGGCTTAAAAGTTGACTGCATTAAAAAAACGTCAACTGAAAATGAGATATTTCGATATTTTAATTTTGAAAACGAATATTCCCGTCAGACCCAAATTCTGTCATTTTAAACTTTAAAAAATTAAACAAATTTGTTTTGACAACTTTTTTATTATAATATTTATTGATTTGGCATTAACTTTGTGGAATGACATGATTATTTTTATGAAAATTAAACACTTGAATAATCCACTTAATTGAGTTTTATGTTTATTTACGACTAGTTTCGAAAACGACAATTGTTTTCATCTTCTGGTACAAATTAAAACTGTGTTTTAATTTGTACCAGAAGATGAAAACAATTGTGTTTTCGAAACTAGTCGTAAATAAAAATAAAACTCAATTAAGTGCATTATTCAAGTGTTTAATTTTCATTTAAATTTTTATTATAAGTTCACTTTAACCTACCGGTTTTGACAAGAACCTTGTCATCATCAGGGTTTATGTACTTAATTCTAAAACATTGAAATACTCATAGTTAATTACCCTTCCCTTACCGAAAACTTCCACGCACTCCGTACACCATATGAAAACATGATTTAAAAAATATGATTTTCAAATATGATTTTGAAACTCCTAAATGCTGTTTTTATTATAAATTTATGTGTCATTTTAGTTTGAACGTGATAAGAGGTGTGGCATTTTGTTCTCTCTGCCTACCCTTTTGAGGAAGAGGCTTTATTTTTAGTTAATTATTAAGTAATAAATTAAGTTTTAAATTGTATATAAAATGTTCAAATCAAACACCGTTTTTTTTAGTGTAAAAAAAAACTAACTAACTAACCATCACGCCGCTTCCCGGGTAGGCAGAGAGAAAAGAACGCCACAACAATCTGTCTTTGCAAACATTATTCGCCTCTTCCACGTTCATGCATCTCCTCATACATACCCGCCGATTGTTACGACTCCTAACCTGAGCACTTTCAAGTATTTGGCATACCTGATCGTCTACTAAATTGTATTTAATTATTAATAAAACACACGAAAATAAATTTTGTGAAAATTGCTTCGCCTTATTATGACATTTTCATACGAATTTAGTGGACTAAAAAAATCAGTGTTTGATTTTAACATTTCATATTTAAATTAAAATAAAGTTTAGTGGAGACAAATAAAATACCAAATCAATAGATAATTAAGTTAAACTTGGTAAATACCACTAATTCTTACAATTTATTGTGATACGTGTTTCGATGTATCTTGAATCATTTTCAAACACCGTATACGTAAATACGGTGTTTAAAAACGATATAGAATGCATCGAAACGCATATCACAATAGATTTTAACAAGTACCTACTGGTATTTACCAAGTAAAGCTTAAATAAAAAAGGATAGATACTATCACAAAGTGACTGCCAAATCAATTAATTAAGTATTTAGTTATTTTTTGACATTTCATCAAAGATGAAGAAGAATATGGAAGTCTGGGCATTAACGGGGCTGACGACCGTCATGTATAAACTGACCATTTATTTTTGCCACCAAAACGGGACATATACCAATTTTTATGTAATAGTGTGTTTATTTAAAAAGAATCATATTTTTTCATAGTTTTTACGTATTGATAAAAAGAAAAGGAATGTTGATATAGAAAAAAAAGGAATAATTCATAAAAATATGAATGTTTTTTTGTTGTTTTATTGTTTATATAAAGAGTCGGCGGTCTTTATTAGTGCGAGTGTTTTTGCCTAGAATTTTCACTCATGAATTACATGAAATTATAGTAACTTTAAACATAAAGAGTAAATCCACTCACAAGTAGGCATAGGCTATGAAACTTATAAAGTTGAAGCCTGAGTAGGGACATGATAAACGGTATTGCATAAGCCGTAGCTAGATTTTAGAGTCACTTGGACGTTAGGTAATTAAAAAAATATATAATTAGTTAGTCTTTGCACATGACTCACCAGCCACCTGCTGTAGCCATATGTACCGAAATCAAGCTAGGATTTGTTCAGCAAAGTTGAAAAAAATGAAACGGTTATACTACAAACTATCGTCGATTTTTTGCAATTTTTTTTTATTGTTAACGTGTGTTGCTCTTTTTTTGAAAACGGGACATTTCGACGTCCCGAAACTTTACTTGGGGACAACGGGACAGGCTATCTAAAAACGGGACGGTCCCGTTCAAAACGGGACGTATGGTCACTTTAGTCATGTAGCATTCACCAATTCCATCCATTACTGACAACCACAGTACTCAAAGTCCTATATATTTGAAGCAAATTTTGAATCATTGTTCTTGAATCACTAGAGCTTCACTAGAGACATCTGTTATTATCGTAAAAGCTCAGACTTCCATATTCATCTTCACCTTTGATGAGATGTCAAAAAATAATATGAAAAACAACTCTTATAATTGGAGATAGTCCAGATTCGTAAACAAGTATTTGGACACACTCAAAATGTTGTAAGTATTTAGTTAATTAAAATTACCCTTTTTTTGTTTCGAATAAAAGTTAGGTAAGAGATATTGATCTGAGAAACGTTGGTGTATTGGTAATATTATCTCCGATTTTTTTCACGAATAACTTTATATGATAATACTTTTATGTAAAACATAATTATATTAAAGAAAAACACCCGTATTTATTATATTTTATACTGATATTCTCATGCTCAAAGTCGATTTGTAGTAAATACATATCGCTCACTCCTTTCAAGAACGTCATAAATAAAAAATCGACAATTTTCAGTTGTGCGTGTTTTCGGAATGCCCAGAAAATGTACTTATCCCAGCAAAAGAGGCATATTTTTAACATGATATTTACCCGCTACAGGGCAGAAAGTGTTGTTTTTGCATTTTGAAGAAAAGGTATTGTTTAATTTTTTTTTTTTAATTTTAAATATTTTCAAATGGAGAAAAACCTTCAGGTTTTACCTAAAAAGATCTGTTGCACAGTAAAAAGTTCAATAAGCGGCTTGATATTTCTTTTTAATACATTGTATTATATTTTTAAACTTTAAAAACGATCTCCTGAAAAATCAAGTTTTTTGATTTATGACGTTCTTGAAAGGAGTGAGCGATATTACATGGAAGGAAAGGTATAAGGACACCTCCTTCTCCAAATTAGTCCATTATATCGAGGTATACTGCTTATCCTTAAGTACAGATTTATCTTGTTTGTTTGAGGCGATTACTCCTTAATCAGGACCAAACCATTTCAATCTCGACATACCCCTAGGACCTGATAACCAGATGAAGCAAGTATTAATATTAAAATACCCCTTTGACACAGGGCAGCAGATGTCTGCACAGATGTATCAGCAAAGCGTACAATTGTACGAGTATTATTGTACACCATTATGTAAAGGTTAATAGAAACTTTGTCTGTGAGGTTGGAGGCTTTCACTCGATTAGGCCCTGGAGATTATAAGGAGATAAATGGATTCTACAAGGTGAACTTGAAATTGTTTCTCAAGTAACGCTTTATGTACTACATAACCGTATCCATTGCATATGTAGAAAGTATTCATTTATTTTTATTTTTATTTCATCTTTTACATGATTTCAAATTACAAAAAAATGCCCTCACTGAGTTTTCTCGTGTGGGGGGCACATATTACAATAATTATTTATAATTTTTGTGTATTAAAAGCATTTTTAACTTTGCGGTATGGTAATATAACATTCTCCTTATCTTTCATATTAGACTGAAAAATCACTAATATTTATTTTGACCCTCTTGGGAATCGAACTCGGTACCTCCAGCACGGTAGCCAAGTGCGCTAACCACTACACTATGGAGGCAGACAAAATTTTTATTAACCACTTCATAAAACATTGACCATTTCACAAAACATTTGGTTGAAAATTGGTTTGAACACAAGCTGTAAACATATTTCTAGTTATATTTTACGAATTCCCTCGCAAATATTGCTAAAATAGTTAGTAACATAATCTCCGATCAACCGAGACTAATGAAAGGTATTTATTTAATATGAACCTGGACTGGTACCCGAAGCGGAAGGCTGATCACCTTTCCTTCATGTATTTAACGATCAAGATAACACTGCTTCTATACGATGCAGTGCCCTATGCACCACTGGGTGCGGATAAGGGTTAGTAGTAGTAGTATCTTTCATATGAAAGATAAATGATAAGGAGAGTGTTATTTATTTATAAAAATATAAGAAAGTTTTTTTTACAAAGCTTTATTTGGTAAATACCACTATTTCTTAAAATCTATTTTTACTTTGAGTTTTGAATGATTCCGCATCATTTTCAAACACCGTGTGTGAAGTTTAGTCTACAGTAAGTAGAAATAGTGGTAATTACCAAGTAAAAATGGATGGATGGAGCCACATAGTGACTACCGAATAAATTAATGAAAAAAAATATTTATGAAATGATCTATTTTAGATAGACCTACTTTTTTATCCATTTATGAAAAGCTCTTTTCAAAAGCAAGTTTTCCTTGGTCTTTCTCTGTTTTTGTTACCATTTACATTCGCCTCATAAATTTGTTTTACCGTCTTTCCTCACTCATTCGATTTATATATCGCTCACTTCTTTCAACAACGTCATATATATGTCAATTTTCAATTGTGCATGTTTTCGGAATACCCAGAAAATGTACTATATTCCAGCAAAAGCGGCATATTTTAAACTTAATATTTATCCGCTACAGGGCAGAAAGTGTTTGTATTTGCATTTTGAAGAAAAGGTATTGTTTAATTATTTTTTTTAAATGTACTAAATATTTTTCAAATGGAGAAAAAACAGTCAGGTTTTACCTAAAAAGATCTGTTGCGCAGTAAAAAGTTCAATAACTGACTAAATATTTATTTTTAATACATTGTATTTTATTTTTAAACTTTAAAAACGATCTTCTGAAAAATCAAGTTCTTTGATTTATGACGTTGTTCGATGGAGTGAGCGATATGTGAAATTCTACAACACATTAAGAAATTGTTATTTTCCAATTTATCAGACTGAGTCGCAACAACGCGAGGTCAGATACACCTAGAATGGAATATATTTGTATTCCTGGCAACGTTAAAAATTGCGAATACTATATAACTTCGATATATTTCGAATGTCCAAACTCAAAACACAGTAAGGGACATTTTTTATGAAGTACTTTTTTTTGCATATTTGGACTAAGTAGATTCTACTTAGTCCTAAAATGGAAAAAAAAAGTACTACAAAAAAAGCACGAACAAAATTATATTTATTGTCTTCAAACATTCGTCGAGGAAGTAGCTTTTCTGTTTGATATCGACGCGCTTGCTTTCGGTATTCCTGCTTTGAAAAAGGCATCAAGTTTTGTTTGCACTTTAAAAGTGTGCTGTTTTTTAATATAAAATCTCTAAAATTACGTAAATACATATAATTTATTGACCAGATTATTTCTGCGTTATATCCGAAGTTCCTTAAACTGACTATCGTTATATCGAGGTTTTACTGTAAATAAATGAAAGTGAAAAACAGTTTCTAAACAGTCGGTGGTAGTAGAATTATTCAAGATACAGGATGAATTAATTCCAGCGCCGAGTTAGGGCTCCTCGTATCTCGATTAGCATTTCGCTCCCAAATACACCTGTCCATAATTATTAATACCATAAAGGCTGCGGAGCAACACAGGTTAGGTAGGCCAATCGTCATCCCTTCCGACTGCTGAACTTGTGTTTGAGTTAGGTCCCTAATTAACAACCCTCTCGCTTCCCGTCTCCTGGTATCGTCATTTTGTATTTTATCTAAAATAGGTTATAAAAATATTAATTGTTATTTATTCTAGGAGGCACTGGATTTTATGCCATACGGATGATATATTAATATTATAGGTATATCAGCTTATAATGAAACCTCTTAAGTTTATGTACGAATTATTAAAATGTTATTTCAGGCTCTCTTTTCTGAAAAATATTTGTGAACTTATTCTGAAATGTTTGATTGCAGTGTGTTGAATAAACATACGAATTTAATACAAATACATATACAAACATGTATATAAATATTTTATTTATTGTTTCGGCATTACCTTTGTGGTAAGACATGTTACAATGATTAAATAAAAATTATAATAATTTATTAAATAATATATTGTTTCAAAATTCTTCACCATTGCTTTCCATTTTTCCTTTGTTTTCAAACTCCGCCCCTTGACTAACCCTTTCCCTTTACTTTCCCCTCTCCTTATTTATAGAACAATTTCATATTTTGTATTTTAGTTATCAAACAGACCTGAATGATGGAAGTTTAACTTCTGAAACATGTAGTCTATAATAAAACTCAAGCGGTAAAAAACAAGTTTTTTATTTAATCATTATATATATATATATATATATATATATATATATATATATATTTATATATGTATATATATATATATATATATATATATATATATATATATATATATATATATATATATATATATATATATATATATATATATATATATATATATATATATATATATATATATATATATATATGTATATAAATATATTTATATATATATATATATATATATATATATATATATATATATATATATATATATATATATATATATATATATATATATATATATATATATATATATATATATATATATATATATTTATATATATATGTATATATACATATACATCTATATATGTATATATACATATCAATATATACAAGATATCTATAAGGTCATGCTGTTCAAACATGATAAACCTTAGTTTTTCCCATACAGAGCTGTTTTTTAGCATCTGTAGCAGTTTCGAGAGAAAAAGTTTCCATCGCATCGACCTTTCTTGACCTGGTCGGCCATACATTGTCGGATAAGCGAGATACATGTATCGCTGAGGGAACAGGGAGACGTATTTACAGGTTATGTTGTGAACAATCCAGGAACAAATAAATATATATATATATTTTTTTTAATTTGAGATGGGTACATCCAGAATTTGTGAACAATCATTTAGACACAGTAAAAATATAGCGAAAATAATAATGTTTAAATTTCTTTACAACATTTTGAGTGTGTCCATATACTTGTTCACAAATCTGGATTATCTCCAATTATAGACGTATTTTTCATATTATTTTCTGCCATCTCATCAAAGAAGAATATGAATATGTAAAGTGATTACTTAAAACCAGCTTATGACGGTCGTCAGCGCGTAAATGCCATATTCTTCTATATTCTTCCTTATCTTTCATGAGATGTCAACAAATGATAGTTTTAATTTCTCATTTTTATAAAATTTTGATGTAATAAATAATATAATTTACAAATTACTCATTCCACTCTCATAAATTAAAATTATTACACCTTGTTCCACTTAAAAGCCAAATTATGAATTATTTAAAAAATTTAAATCTAATAATAATTTATTAAATAATATATTGTTTCAAAATTCTTCACCTTTGCTTTCCATTTTTCCTTTGTTTTCAAACTCCACCCCTGACTAACCCCCTCCCCCTAACTTTCTCCTCTCCTTATTTATAGAACAATTTTATATTTTATATTTTAGTTATGATACAGACCTGAATGATGGAAGTTTAACTTCTGAAACATGTAGTCTTTAATAAAACTCAAGTGGTATAAAACAAGTGTTTTCTTTAATCATTGTAACATCGGCTGTCCAAACTTAAAACTAGAAGTAGAATCTACTTGGTCCATAAATGCAAAAAAAAAACGTACTACAAAAAATGTCCCTTACTGTGTTTTGAGTTTGGACAGCCGACATGTCTTACCACAAAGTTAATGCCGAAACAATAAATAAAATATATTTTGATGTTTTTAGAATCGTTTTCTGCAATTAGGAAATTCGTACTTAAACAAATCAAGTAGAAACTGATTTATTACAGATGTAAGAGGAAGTTTGGGAGGAACTGGAGTTTGTGTCTATTTGCTCATCGCCCCTGTAATTGGAAATGACAAGAAAGAAAGAAGTAGGTTGGGTGGAGAGAGAGTACGTTAATTAAGAGAAGTGTGCTGAAAGGTGGTTAGAATCGGAAAATAAGAGAAAGGAAGAATGCATTAAGAATATTAATGGAAAATTATATATATATACATATATATATATATATATATATATATATATATATATATATATATATATATATATATATATATATATATATATATATATATATATATATATATATAAATATATATATATATATATATATATATATATATATATATATATATATATATATATATATATATATATATATATATATATTTATTTATATATATATATATATATATATATATATATATATATATATATATATATATATATATATATATATATATATATATATATATATATATATATATATATATATATATATATATAAAACCCTTACCGCACCCCAACGGTGCATAGGGCACTGCTCCATATAAACGCAGTGTTATCTCAATCGATTACACATGAAGGAAAGGTGATCAGCCCTCCACTTCAGGTACCAGTCCAGTGTAATATTGAATAAATATTAGAGTGAAAAAATAATTTATATTTGTTAAACCCCCCTGGGAATCGAACCCGGGACCTCAAGAACGGTAGCCGAGCATGCTGACCATTACACTACGGATGCGGACAGGACGGAAAATACATTTATGTATTTTCTCTCCTTATCATTCATTGTTCACTTTGCGTTATACAACTTATTCGTGACTACCGGTTTCGGAAAATAATTCCATTATCAGGTCATTAAAATAAAATTGTTAAGATTTGATATTTGTATAAAAATATATTTTCAAAAGAGAGAGAGAGAGAGAGAAGACAAATGAATCACGATGGGAATATTTTCAAAAGTGGACTCGAAGTTCAATTTCGATAAATGAAATAAAATCGAAAATGAATTAGACTTTTTTCATTTTCATCTTTTTGATTGTTTTTTTGTTGTTGTTAAAACCAAATATTTGTAGTTTAAATTAGCACTTTTAATCTTATTTTATTTTTGATATCTATTGTATTCTTGCCAGTGCCCTTTATTCTAACTTAAAATAAAATGTATACCCACGCACAGGCCATGCCTTTATAGGATCTTTTTTCGTATTAATATCATATATTTTTATACATGTAATTATAATAATATTGTAAAATGCAAAATAAATAAAAATAAAAATAAAATAAACAAATTATTTAGTTGAATTAGTTGTTTAGTTTTGTCTGCCTCCGTAGTGTAATGGTCAGCACGCACGGCTACCGTTCTGTAGGTCCCGGGTTCGATTCCGAGGGGGGTTCAAATAAATATAAGTGATTTTCCACTGTTATATTTATTCAATATTACCCTGGACTGATACCTGAAGCGGAGGGCTGATCACCTTTCCTTCATGTGTAAAACGATCAAGATAACACTGCGTTATATGACGCAGTGCCCTATGCACCATTTGGGTGCGGATAAGGGTTTCATAATTTTATTTTTATTATAAATGATGAAATATAATTAATTTTACCATGTATACTTGTATATTATGCATACTTAAGGGTTCTGCAGAATATTATCACCCCCCTCATATCACAAAGTACCATTCCGGATACAAACACAAACTTTCGCAGCTTCGCTAACTTTGAAATTCTGTTTGTCTCTGGATACGCTCTAAGGACAGTTCCAGCTACCTACGCAACTTTGACAAGACGGAATACTGTATATGTGCCCGCACTTTTCAAAAACAGCCACATCCAATCCATAGTTCACGGAATCTTAATTTACCGACACAGCCAGGTTAAAGTAAACACATTCAAAATGTGTTTTCTTAAACCAAAACAAAAATAATACACATCGCTCACTCCTTTCAAGAACGTCATAAATAACGAAAACTTGATTTTTCAGGAGAACGTTTTTAAAGTTTAAAAATATAATACAATGTATTAAAAATAAATATCAAGCCACTTATTAAACTTTTTACTGTGCAACAGATTTTTTAGGTAAAACCAGAAGGTTTATTTCTCCATTTAAAAAATATTTAGTATTTAAAAAAAAAAATAATTAAACAACACATTTTCTTCAAAATGCAAAAACAATACTTTCTGCCCTGTAGCGGGTAAATATTAAGTTAAAAATTTGCTTCTTTTGCTGGGAAGTAGTACATTTTATGGGCGTTCCGAAAACATGCACAACTAAAAAATTGACCATTTTTGATTTATGACGTTCTTGAATGCAGTGAGCGACATGTGTAAGACTACATTTGAGTCGAGAACTATAGGTTTTCTCATTAACAGGTAACAATACATAAAAACTGTTTTTTTTTTACTTATTGATGAGAACATCCGTAATTCTCTTTACTAGTTGTAAATTCAAAACAGTGGTTATTTATGTACTAGTGTTTAAAAAAATCGTCATATTATTCCACAAAGTCAATACTAAATCTTTAATATTTTTAAATAATTTAACATAAACATGTTATATACACATACCTGGACTGGTCCCTGAAGCGCAGAAGTAATCACTCTGCCCTCACGTAAGTAACGATTAAGATAACACTGCGTCTATTGACGATTAGTACTTTATAGACCCTTTGGTGCGGATAAGGGTTAGAAGATGTATGACAGGCATCAGAAGGAGAAATATATATTTTTTGGATGTGTCTGCCTTTGAAACGCAAGGACACAAGTCTCAAGATGGCGTGCATAGCACCGCTTCAAATCTTGCATGCTGTATTCCGGAATATAATACATATGTAATAAGTAGACTTTGAATATGTTTCCAGTGAGATTAATATCGAAACCTTCACGTGTTTATTTCAAAAGGCTTTCACGTCATGTGAGATGAAGAAGAAAGATGAGTTATTAGGTAGGGTGAACGGTACAATTA
Organism: Brachycentrus maculatus; assembly: GCF_059751285.1. Classification (NCBI taxonomy): domain Eukaryota; kingdom Metazoa; phylum Arthropoda; class Insecta; order Trichoptera; family Brachycentridae; genus Brachycentrus; species Brachycentrus maculatus. Next base: position 263,898 of record NW_028280807.1, read on the forward strand.
CTGTCGTTCCATAACTGTAGGGTAACGCGTCTAGTTATTGACGGTTATGGAAATAATACAATCTAAGTAAAAAACTGAAAATCAGCAAAACGACCAATATTCACAAATTAATATTTAAAGACTAATTTGGTACATTTATGTATAAATATCTGCTTAATACCATTGTTTGGTGGTTAGCGCGTATGGTTACCAAGTTGGAGGTCCCTAAAAGTAGTTTGACTCCAATGAAGGGTCTATAATAATAAATATAAGTGATAAACTTATCAAAAAATAGATAAGACCAAAAAAATTATGAAAGCTACAGAAGGATACATTTTAACTACTAAACAGTGTATAAAGAGTGATATTTTGAATAAACATGAATGAAATTTTCATAACTAACTAACTAACCATCACGCCGCTTCCCCGCAGGGGTAGGCAGAGAGAATAGAACGAAAAACCACTGTCTTTGCAAACATTCTTCGCCTCTTCCACGTTCATGCACCTCCTCATCCATACTCGCTGAAATTTTCATGCTAATATTTATTTAATATTACCCTGGAGTGGAGTGGCTGATCACCTTTCCTTCATGTGTTGACGATCAAGATAACACTGAGTTTATATGATGCAGTGCCCTGCAGTGCATCATATAAACGCATTGATGAATGAAGATGAATGAAGACAGAAAGATAACATGATTGGAAGACATGATCTAGATGACTTTGTAAATGATAGAATGACCTACAGCCTGAGGACGAGGAGAGCTGATCTTAATAGTCTACAAAGACGATATGTTGTGAAATTTAGATAGTTATGGAGCAAGGAATAAAAATAAGGTGTATTTTTTGTACCAGATATATCTCGAGTATTTGATGTAATAATTTCCGCTTTCCGCAATTCACTACCTTATAGCGCCAATCGCGCAAAGTTTCTGCACAAAGTTGAACACCGTCTTAATTTAGTACCTTCGAGTTCAGTAGGCACTTCGGCCGGGGCGTCATTAATCATACAGGTAACACCTTCGCGAAGGGAGGAAATGTGACGTCACCGGATTTTTTCAGTGAACAGGAAATTGCGTTTCAACTTAAACAAGTTTGCTATTGCGCGGTAACGACGATAGCGCTGGCGAATTCGCGAACTTTTCGACTTATTCATAAACATTTCAAATACTTGACAAATCTAGGTTTTATCACTTAGGAGATCTCAACATACCTAAGATTAATATGGAAGTCTGGTAATTTACAGGGCTTACGATCTATCATATGCTTGTTAAGTGATCACTTTGCACAAGTATAACATTCACCACCGCCTCCGTAGTGTAATGGTCAGCACGCTCGGCTACCGTTCTGGAGTTCCCAAGTGAGATAAAATAAATATTAGTGATTTTTTCACTGTAATATTTATTCAATATTACCCCGGACTGGTAACCTGAAACGGAGGGCTGATCACCTTTCCTTCATGTGTTAACGATCAAGATAACACTGCGTTTATATGATGCAGTGCCCTATGCACCATTGGGGTGCGGATAAGGGTTTTTATCTTATCTTATCTTAACATTCACCAATGTTCCCATGGTTGAAAATCACACTACACAAATTTTGGAAGTCATACAAACATGATCAATCTCACTACATTCCGTGATTGAGTTCACAAGAGCCATCTATGATTTATAATTAAATCTTTTTAAATTCCCAGATTCCCAGATATCCATATTCCTTTTCATTAATGTTACATTGAAACGTCAAAAAATGGAAACAAACAAATTGATAACTCAATTTTGATAAATGAGAGCATAGAATTATAGGTATGTACAGGGCAGGGTTTACTACCTGTTATATGCTGGCTTAAATGATCATTTTATAAACTTGTAACTTTCACCATCTTAGCATGCTTTCACGATGCTTGTATGTAAAATACAGTGCCAATTGAAAAAGAAAACAGCTACCAAAGTTCAAATTAACCAAAAAAAAAAGTGGTTAAAAGCAAAGAACAAATATATTTGATTTCTTTTATAAAGAATATACAAAATTTTGTATTTTCTCCTGTTGACGTAAGCATCTAAAGTTCTCAAAACTAGTCGTGTTTATATTACAATCTCAAAAATGGTCTTACACCAGGGTTTTATTATTATAATTATTTTTAAATTACCTAACGTCCAAGTGACTTTGAAATCTAGCTACGGCTTATGCAAATATAGCTACCGATTATCATGACTCTACTCAGGCTTCAACTTTTTAAATTTTATGGTCTATGCCTACTCGTGAGTGGATTTACTCTTTATGTTTAAAGTTACTATAATTTCATGTAAGTCATGACTGAAAATTCTAGGCAAAAACACTCGCAACCAGTGTTTTATTTTTATATTCAAATCCTCCCTCTCCCTCCAAAGGCCCAGGCCCTTCAAATATCCCAAAGAACCATATCAGGGCCTCGTAAAAGAGGAATTCAATCCGATATCAACTTAAGCGATTACAGAAAAATATTACACACCGGATCCTGATTGAATTTCCATGTGCAAAGTTCTAACGGTCTTATTTTTTCATCGGCACCAAGTCCTAGGACACATTTCCGAAAAGATACGCGGTGACAAACGCAATTTAATTAAGAGTTGGACCATTCGGGGGTAGTTGGAGCATTGGTCGGCAAGGTGTGCCTCCGGAGCCAGCTCTTTGACTTTTTAAGTCCGATTAATATCCCCGGAAAGACTCTTCGACTCTACGTATTGAAGCTAACAATCGTTTTACAACATTTTGAGTGTGTCCAAATACTTGTTCACAAAATCTTCATTATCTCCAATTACAGGATTTTTATAAAATATAATAAATACGGGTGTTTCTCTTTAATGTAATTATGTTTTACATAAAATTCTTATAATTAAGTTATTAGTGAAAAAATCGGGGATGAAATTACCAATACACCAACGTTTCTCATATCGATATCTCTTTTATTCGAAACAAAAAAACAGTAACTTTAATTAACTAAATACTTACAACATTTTGAGTGTGTCCAAATACTTGTTCACAAAATCTGGATTATCTCCAATTACAGGAGTTACTTTCACATTATTTTTTGACATTTCATCAGAGATGGAGAAGAATATGGAAGTCTGGGCATTTACGGGGCTGACGACCGTCATAGGCTGGTTTAAGTGATCACTTTACACACATGTAACATTCACCAATTCTGCCCATTATTGACAACCACACTACTCAAATACTCAAGTTCTATATATATATATATGAACGAATTTTGAAACATTGTTCTTGAATCACTAGAACTTACTACAGACATCTATTGGTGAGATGAAAAGAAGCTTTTTATTGAGCAGAAACTCTTTTTTTGGTTTGAGAGGTCAGAATTCTGGATTATAATCACACACATGAGAAACGCCAGAAAATATCATTTTCATTTTAATCATTTAAGCTTTTAATTTGACCAGATAATTTATTTACAACATTTTGAGTGTGTCCAAATACTTTTTCACAAAATCTGGATTATCTCCAATTACGGGAGTTATTTTCATATTATTTTTTGACATATTTTTGAGATGTCAAAAAATAATATGAAAATAACTCCTGTAATTGGAGTTAATCCAGATTTTGTGAACAAGTATTTGAACACACTCAAAATGTTGTATACAATTGTACAAGCTAGATTTCCTGATTACTTAAAATCATTTAAAATGGAAATGTAACGTTTTTTTGAGGACCTCCAAATTTAGCTCTCAAATTTTTTTTAACCCTTATAATGTCAATTTTTGGCTCTTTGGCCGATAGGTTTGCCGACCACTGCGCTAGAGGGATGTTCCGTCATATTGGGAAAGTTTCCAAACTGTAGGGGAAGGGTTTTACGGGGTGGCTGTTCGTAGAAGACCGGGGCACTAAGGTATGGTAAGTAATGGGATTATTAGGCTCCGTGTTGCTAAACTTGACTTACTTTAGCCTAACTTGATGGGGTGAATAACTAACCTTGTTAAATACCATCTCATTCACAATATTAATAGCTGTATGGTCTATTTTTTCGCAATATAGCTCTATAATCTACTTCCATTACCCATGAAAAAATACATTTACAAATAATATACTCAATTTTTTTTTAATTTTTTTTATTTTATTTTTTATCTAGTGATGTTTTCGATCATTATTATTATAACATTTTGTCCGCCTCCGTAGCGTAATGGTCAGCACGCTCGGCTACCGTACTGGAGGTCCCGGGTTTGATTCCCAGGGGAGGTCAAATAAATATAAGTGATTTTTTCACTTTTATATTTATTCAATATAACCTTGCACTGGTACCGGAAGCGGAGGACTGATCACCTTTCCTTCATGTGTAAACGATCAAGATAACTCTGCGTTTATATGATGCAGTGCCCTATGCACCATTGGGGTGCGGATAAGGGTTTGAAATGAATGAATTATTATAACATGAATGTGGAATTGTGTAATCGGCTTTCTTTTTTTATGAATTTATGTATTTTTTATTATATACTTTTACTAAATGTAAAGCTGTACAATTCCCAAATAAATAAATATATTTTTTTAAAATTAATTTTAATGTTATTTTACTAATTATAATATATATTGTAATTTTGCCAGCGCCTTTACTATGACCTAAATATAATGTATACCCACACACAGGCCATGCCTTTGTGGGATCTTTTTTTTTGTATTTATATAAATAAACATATTTTTGTACTTGTATTTATATAATGTTGTGAATGTGTGACACATTCGTTTGAATGTGCCATAAGTAGGCGAAACAATTGTCACGATATTAATTTTTATGAGTTTTTTTAACAATAAAATACAACTTAGTAGACTCAAAAATGTGTGTTTGATTTTACAATTAATACATAAAAATCTTGTTTATTAAATTATTTAACAGTGTTCCCAGTTATATGGTTAATGGTTAAGTAATTTGGTTCCGAAAAGGAACGTTAATATTTATTCATAGATACATTTTTTTACATTTTTTAAAATTACTTGTATTACGGTGTTTAGAATTTTTATATCTAGGAAGCATGTTCACAAGGGATGGAAAAGTGGATAAGGATATTGAGAGAAGAGTGAATGCAGGGAATAGAATAAATGGTGCGTTGAACAGAGTGATTGGGAATAAGAATATGTCCATGGAAGCCAAGCTAGCGGTTCACAACGGCGTGCTAGTACCGACACTAATGTATGGAAGCGAAAGATGGAACTGGCAAAGGAAGGATGATAGCAGAGTGAACGCTGTTGAAATGCGCTCCCTCAGACGAATGTGTGGAAAATCATTGTGTGACAGAATTAAAAACGACGATATAAGAAAGGAATGTAAGGCTGAACGAGGAATAATTGAAAAGATTGGGAAGAGTTCTTTGCGGTGGTATGGACATGTGGAGCGAATGGATAACGAGAGAATGACTAAGAAAATATATGTGGCGAATGTGAGAGGGAAAACAGAACGTGGACGACCGAAAAAGACTTGGCACGATCAGATCAATCGGAACCTAAAATCTGGCGGTGTCAAAAGTCTGCGTAATCGGAGGGCATGTATGACTAGATGTATGGATGTGAAGGAGGCGGGAGTGTATGTCAGGACAGAAGAGTGTGGCATTCCATCCTCTCTGCCTACCCCTGCGGGGAAACGGCGTGATGGTAGTAGTAGTAGTAGTAGTAGTAGTAGTAGTGTTTAGGCATGGTCTGTGTTGAGCCGAAATATTTACATGTTAATACAATAATTTTTAAAAGAAATATAACTAGATTTTACACACTACATACAATAGATACAATAACAATTTACAGTAGAAAGGTTTGACAGTAAAATAATTACACCTGGACATTATTGATTCACTTTCCACCTTGTCCCTACCAACGAGAAGCAACCATCGACGGACACTGTTCTTAAAGACATTATCACTTCTGGAATTCTTAATGGTTACAGGTATCAAGTTAAATATGTATCTTTGGCGCAAGGAATAAAAAGGTTTTTAGTGCAAAATTGTTTTAACGAATGGGCCAACAAGATTTATATTTTATGTATTGTTTCGGCATTTAGTTTGTGGTAAGACATGTGAAATGATTAAGGAAACACTTGTTTTTATTAAGGTTTATATTTAATACCGCCCGGTTTGAACATTTTGTTGAGTTCTTACCTTATCTATTTTACTCCAGAAGTGAATCAATGCTTCTTTGATTTTCATTGTCCTCTGGATATGGCTGTGTTGTTGACTAATGATCCGATTCGAAGATTGCGATTCCCTGCTCTATGGTATTATTAATAGTCTCCCCGATCGCGACAATTCCCAAGTTTCTCGGTTCAAACTTCCTGGGAGTTTGTGTGTATAATATTAGACATAGTGTTGCTTTGACAGTATATACGTGAATCTAGCAGACATCGGGTTACTCAGTTCTTAAAGTTCTCTCGATTCACCGAACTGTTCTGCTATCTTGTGATGATAAATGATTGCAGATTCCTATGTTACCGACAGTCGCCATTACTCTTGCTGACCGCAATGCAATATCATCTTCTATAGCCTTGGTTAAGTAAGGTTAGGTTAGGTTAGTTTAACCTAGCAGCCTCGAACAGCGGGGTTTGAAATCCCCACGTATGAATTTTAATTCTAAAACCTTAGTTTTTTGACATCTTATTTAAGAGGAATGAGAATATGGAAGTCTGGGCATTTCCGGGGCTGACGACCGTCATAGACTGGTTTAAGTGATCACTTTACACACGTGTAACAATCACCAATTCTACCCATTATTGATAACCACACTACTCAAATTCTTGGAAGTTCTATACATATGAACCAATTTTGAAACATTGTTCTTGAATCACTAGAACTTCACTAGAGACATCTATATGTAACCCCTTATTTAAGTTAGGTTAGGTTAGGTTAGTAGCAGAAACCATTGATTTATTTTAGATCTTAAACAGGGTGGCGCAAAATTAACCACCCTATCAAAAGATGTTATAATTTTTGAAAATGGCGTAGAACGTCAATCGTATTTGATATTTGTGAACTAGACAGCTACAGTTAGTATTATGTATTGATTTTGCGTTTAATTAATAGAATGATTAAAGAAAACACTTGTTTTTTACCACTTGAGTTTTATTATAGACAACATGTTTCAGAAGTTAAACTTCCATCATTCAGGTCTATATAATAACTAAAATATAAAATAACTAAAATATAAACTAAAATATAAAATATGATGATGATGAATGATGAATGATGGAAGTTTAACTTCTGAAACATGTAGTCTATAATAAAGCTCAAGTGGTAAAAAACAAGTGTTTTCTTTAATCATTGTAACATGTCTTACCACAAAGTTAATGCCGAAACAATAAATAAAATATTTATTTTGATTTATGTATTACATAATAAAGATGTCGTAATTGAAAAAAAATATTTGCTATTTCATCACCCTTTATATACCATATATACGTATGATATATTTTTTTATGTACTAATAATAGTCAAATCAAACAAAGTTTTTTTTTTGTCTAAGTTGTATTTTATTGTTGAAAACACATAAAAATGAATATTGTAACTTGGCGAAACAACTGTCACAATATTAATATTTGTGTGTTTTTTAAAAAAAATAAAATAGAACTTAATAGACTCAAAAAAACTATGTTTGATTTAAAAATTAATACAGTTAGTATTGTTTGAATGCTGTTATAGTGATTGTCCTGACGAAGAGACGAGTACGTCTTAAAACCGGTAGACATGATAATCTCGGAGAGTGGTTATATACTAATATTAAATTTGTATTATTTTTTGACATCTTATCAAAGATGAAGAAGAATATGAAGGTCTGGGCATTTGGACCTAACATACTAATATAAGAGTTTCTGCTAAGTAAAAAGCTTCTTTACATCTCACCAATAGATATCTCTAGTGAAGTTCTATTGGTTCAAGAACAAGGTTTCTAAATTGGTGCATATAATTGGTGCATATAATGCCGTAAATGCCCAGACTTCCATATTCTTCTTCATCTTTGATGAGATGTCAAAAAATAATATGAAAATAACTCCTGTAATTGGAGATAATCCAGATTTTGTCAACAAGTATTTGGACACACTCAAAATGTTATAAATTAAATTTGTGTAAAAAAATATGAAAGTAAACCATTAAATATGATTAAACATGCTGTAGATGCTTTTCATCCCTTGAATTTCTTGTATACACAACGTATAAAAAAATCATGAAATCAAAATAAACAAGGTCCTTTATTTGTTTACGAGAAAATATTAAGATTTTCGTAGATAATGTCCCTTTTTATACGAAAAAAATGCATTATTTGAGCAAATACATTTACGATATATCCGTTTTTAAAAGGATATTGTATTTTTTTACACATCCTTTAAGCGACAATTTAACAGGATAACGTAAATAAAGGATAAATTGAAACAATATTGAAGAGATCAAACGTGCCTTTTCACTGTTTTTGAAGCTGTGAGCGAAAAAATACTACTTTTCGATCCTTTAAGTGAGCCTTTTTAGTTTTCCCGAAAAAAAAAACATTTTTTCAAGTTTTAAATGCCAAAAATAATACTGCCACTTTTGATTCTTGTCCGCACCCAATGGTGTATAGGGCACTGCACAAAATTGATGTTAATTTGATCGTTTATCATATGAATGCGAGGTTGCGCTATCAGTCTAGGGTAATATTAAATGAATATTCCTTCCTTCAAACCCTCATCCGCACTTGATGGTGCATAGGGCACTGCATTTCATAAACGCGAGAACTTAAAAGTGTTATCTTAATCGTTGACACATAAAGGAAAGGTGATCACCCCTTCTCTTCAGGTACCAGTCAAAGGAAATGAAAATAAATATCACAGTGAAAAATTCACTTATATTGATTTTATGTTATTTTACTTGTTAAGGAAATATGTATACAGCTTGTACATAAAACTTATAAAAGTAGTTACATTGACAAAAATAAAGCTTATGAAATAATTCCATATTTATGTTATGAGTAGGTACTGTTGAACATCAAGAGATAAAAAAGAGAAAGAAAATAGAATTAGACCTGGGAATTGAGTCCTAGACCTCCAGTACGGTAGCGGAGCGGGCTGAGCATTACACTACGGAGGCGAAGATCTAGATATAGTTCTAACAAATATATACTTTACATACAATTTTGAATATTTACATTAATTTTTGCCATGAAAAGGTTGTTTTATTTCTTAGATTTTCTTTTGAAGGCAACTCAAAAAGATATTTCAGGCTTGAGTAAATTTTGCGTAGCTGACTGACTGTAAAAACGCTTGGTAAAGTGGCTTTGGCGCATTTCAGTTTGTTGGGATTTCAAGAAACCGCCGGCCTGAAAACGACGCATCCCTGCATGACGCAAACACGGACTATTATTTCGAATAAATAACCCATGGATATAGACGACAAAGCCTTAAACGAATATAAAAAAGATTCTGAGTTGTTATTTTATTATATTTCGCTCGTGTTACTATTCACATAGTAAGAGTTAGTCCCGTCAAACGATTGTAGCTTTTTCAGATATTTCAGGAAAGCTTATGGCGTGTATTATGTGTTTATCTTCCCCATTTCAGCTGCGTACGTTCAATAATAGAAAATTGTGTGCTAGATTTCTTTTCTATTATGTTTCATATTGTGTGTTTAATTTTTTTTAACATCTCAACATAGATGAAGAAGAATATGGAAATACTTCCATATTCTTCGTCATACATTTTGAGATGTCTAAAAATAATATAAAAATAACTACTAATTGTAAATTATGTCCGCCTCTGTGTGTAATGGTCAGCGCGCTCGGCTACCGTCCCGGGTTCGATTCCCAGAGGGGGGTCTAATAAGTATAAATGTTTTTTTCACAATAATATTTATTAAATATTACCCTGGACTGGTACCTGAAGCGGAGGACTGACACCTTTCCTTCGTGTGTTAACGATCAAGATAACACTGCGTTTATAGGATGCAGTGCCCTGTGCACCATTGGGGTGCGGATAAGGGTTCGAATGAACTAATTGGAGATAATAAGGATTTTTGAACAAGTATTTGGACACACTCAAAATGTTATAAACTGTGCTAAATAACATTAAAACAGTTCAGAGAACAATAATTAAAGTCCTCTTAAAAAGATAAATCGTTTTCAAAAATTTCTTATTTTAAATTTACCAAATCCCAAAAAAAAAACATTTTCAAAAAACGAATTCTCCAACTGTTGAAGGATGAAAAATACTTAAATCTTAAGAAAAATTTATCTTCGAGATACCAAAATGACTTTACAATACCAAAATGCAATACAAAACAAAGCCTATGAATACACTCGTATTTCAAATACTAGGGGAAATACGATGTTAATTTTTTATGAAGCTTATAAATCACCAGTTATTTCGATCACTTAAATCAGCCTATAATGAGTCGTCCATATAATGTCCGCCTCCGTAGTGTAATGGTCACCACGCCCGGCTACCGTTCTGGAGGTCCCGGGTTCGATTCCCAGGGGGGGAAATAAATATAAGTGATTTTTTTCACTCTAATATTTATTCAATATTATCCTGAACAAGTACCTGAAGCAGAGGGCTAATCACCTTTCTTTCGCGTGTTATCGATCAAGATAACACTGCGTTTATATAATGCAGTGCCCTATGCACCGTTGGGGTGCAGATAAGGGTTCGAATAATGAGTCGTAAGCCCTGTAAATACCCAGAGCTTCATATTTTTCTTCATCTTTGTCGAGATATCAACACGTAATGTCTTTTAAATTTAAAAGAAAACTGAATATCATTGCTTCATTCACATCCATTTAAAAAAACTCCTTGAAAAAATATCAATGCATCCCTTATTTTTCTTTGGAGGGGTGGCAAAGAGAGGGTGGCGTGACTTTTATTTGCAAAAGTCGAAAAGTTTGTTTGAGGAAAAAATATATAAATGAATATTTTTCATACTTTTCCATACCAAGTCGTACTTAAACAGAGTTAAAAAAGTTTTCGATGAAAAAATGTTCGCGTAAATATTATCCATCGGACGAAGTTTGTTTTTTATATGATTCGAGTCAACAAATTTATTGTGGATCGTTCATTTGCTGCTATTGAAGCGGAATAAATATTTGGAAAGGAAACTGCGCAGGGAGTATATCAAACTTGATTTAAATATAAAAATCAAACAAGGTAGGTAGAGAAAATAAATTACAGGGATGGTTAGCAGGGTTGCATATCGTAGTCGTACAGGAGAAGTGACCAACTAACAAAACGTAAAATATAATAAAAATGTAACTTAGTGTATAAAATCACTATAAATATTTTATTAAATAACGTAATTATAATGTCTACCGGTTTCGATGTTAACCGTTTCCTTATCAAGACTGATTAATACTAAAACACTATCTACTAGACAATATTCAAAATATTTTGACGGTTAGGGAAAAAATCTTAGGTAGATACAATAACTATTTTTTTTACTTTTTATTTTTTTAATTTCATTGAATTTTTTTATTTGTAACCATTTATTTTAATCACAATTTTTATATTATTTTTTGACATCTCATCAAAGATGAAGAAGAATATGGAAGTCTGGGCATTTACGGGGCTGACGACCGTCATCGGCTGGTTTAAGTGATCACTTTATACACGTGTAACATTCACCAATTCTACCCATTATTGACAACCACACTACTCAAATTCTTGGAAGTTCTTTATATATGAATCAATTTAGAAACCTTGTTCTTGAATCACTAGAACTTCACTAGAGACATCTATTGGTGAGATGTTAAGAAGCTTTTTATTAAGCAGAAACTCTTATATTAGTATGTGAGGTCCAAATCCTGGATTATAATCACACACATGAGAAACGCCAGAAAATACCATTTTCATTTTTATCATTTAAGCTCACAATTTTTACATATTTAGAACCTTATTTTTGCAGAGACCCACTAAGCCACCTTGTGTGTCTTGTCGTATAATTGGAGACAATCCAGATATGACGGTCGTCAGCCCCGTTAATGCCCAGACTTCCATATTCTTCTTCAACTTTGATGAGTTCAAAAAAATATTATGAACAATAACACCATTTGATAATGCATTACTCGTATATGTAATGATAATTCTAATATATTATTAGATTGAAACCAATATTTTTAGCTTTTCCACTTTATTTTTATTTGACCAGCGACCGGGTTTCGTCGTTACCGACATCATCAGACTGGTTGGAGGCTATACAAATTGTTATGTTAAATATAAAACAAGGCAGGAAATCGAAAATAAAACAAGGTATTAAATCATGGTTATCAACTCCTGCCTTGTTTTATATATAACATAACAATTTGTATAGCCTCCCACCAGTCTGATGATGTCGGTAACGACGAAACCCGGTCGATGGTCAAATAAAAATAAAGTGGAGAAGCTAAAAATATTGGTTTTAATCTAATAATATATTAAAATGCAATTCCATCACCAAGTGTCAGTGGATAATATAAATCTATTAATGATAATTCGTTCATTGGACGATCTGCCGACAGGGTCGGCAGATACACATTAGCGCTTTAGCATTAGCGCTTTTACCAGGTAATAAATACATCACTCGCTCTCTGAGGGATACATTACGTTGGACCAAGCGAGCCACGATTCAACAGATCGAACTCTGCAGAGGTCCCTCGATCAGCGCTGTTCTGATACATACGGTTAATGGTGGAATCAGCTAATTTTATATTAGTCATTTAAAAAAGAAAAAGAAACGTTTTCAATGTAAAGCGATATTTTATTTGGGTGGCCTCGATATTTTCGAATGTACCGATGCCCCTAACTTGAAAGATATGCTTTTATCTTTTTTGTTTACGTTACTTCGATGAACGAGGTATTTTTTTTAAATGGGTATCTTATGCACCTGTTTTGAAAATGTATTTCTTTGCATCATTCATCAATTACATACAACATTTTGAGTGTGTCCAAATACTTGTTCACAAAATCTGGATTATCTCCAATTACAAGAGTTATTTTCATATTATTTTTTAACATCTCATCAAAGATGAAGAAGAATATGGAAGTCTGGGCATTTACGGGGCTGACGACCGTCATAGGCTGGTTTAAGTGATCACTTTACACACGTGTAACATTCACCAATTCTACCCATTATTGACAACCACACTACTCAAATTCTCACCAATAGATGTCTAGTGAAGTTCTAGTGATTCAAGAACAAGGTTTCTAAATTGTTTCATATACTTATATAGAACTTCCAAGAATTTGAGTAGTGTGGTTGTCAATAATGGGTAGAATTGGTGAATGTTACACGTGATCACTTAAACCAGCCTATGACGGTCGTCAGCCCCGTAAATGCCCAGACTTCCATATTCTTCTTCGTCTTTGATGAGATGTTAAAAAATAACATCAATTATATTTATTTAAGTGGTATCCAATAACGCGATATTCTCACATTATTAAACGTAAATCTAATGCACCTACCTTCCAATAACGCGATATTTTCATCTTTTCAAACGGATATCTAATGCACCTACCTTAAAAGATATTCAGAAACCTTTTGTTTGCGTTTTCGAATAACGCGGTATTTTTACTTCTTTAAACGGAAATCTAATATTATGCACTACCTTGAAAAGTACAGTTATTTTGGTGGTCTTTATCAAAGGGGCATTCTTACCCTATTAAACAAATATCTTATGCGCCTATTTTAAAAATTGTCACAAGAGGTAGTATCATATTGTACATGATAAAAATAGTGAAGGACATTGGTAACACAAACCAAAGTAGGACACAAAATGCCGAACCCTCTTCTAGTGGAACGGAAGGTCTGCTGATGACAGTCAACAGTCCGCCTTCTCCTGAGGAGTGCAACGTGGTTTCCTCCCAGCAATGAGCAAATGCTGAGAAGTCCCTATTTGACCCACACTAGATTATCCCTCCTGTTCCCAACAAAGATTCAAATGAAAACATTTTTGATTAGCTAGAAGAAACAAAAATCCACTACATAATCTATGCACCCTTCTTAAAAGGTATTCGTCCATCTGTAGTTTGCATGGCTTCGATCAACGCGGAGTATTCTTACCCTTTGAAGTAGATATCTTAAACACTACTTCAAGTATTCATTCATCCATCTTTACTTTGCTTGGCCTCGATCAACGCGGTCTTCTCACCACACCGACAGACCGCGCAGCCCGAGGCACGCCGCGACCGTTCTACCGTTCTACCGGCGAGTACTCGTATAAATCCCTCCTGATTTACAGCCGAGCACGCGATGTAAAGGCAGTCGGGGTATAATTCAAGGGCTACAACCGAATCTGCCGGGAGTCGCGCGACCGGGAAGAATTTATGTCGGGATTCCGTGCGCCCTCGCCACATCTGCGAAACAAATTGAAAGATTTCCTCGTTCTTAATGGCCGACCCTAAACGCTAAGATTCTACCGGCGTTCATCATTGCTGTCGCCTCATATATTATTTCTATAAACTTCGATCCGGATTTGTTGATCTCGGTCCTGCTTTGTTCGCGAGGTTTTCTTGCAGTCAATATCACCTAATTCAATTTGATAAGAATATACGCTTGCATCAGGTGCTTTTCTGGTCCGGATTTTTTGTTCAAAAAAAGAAATATTTGTGTTTTTAATATTTTCACAAATATTTCAATTTCATACTATTTCTGTGAGCCTAAGCGGCACATTATTAGAAATAGGTATCAAATTGCGGTAAAAGGGTTGGAACCGAGAAACTCTGACTAAAGAGACACTTGACACTTCTTTATATATATTTTTTGGATTCATTGTTTAGTATACCTTTTTTATCAGCTATATCCGGGTTGTTTTGGCGCAGTCTGGTTGAAAGGAAGCAAAGGACAATAGAAAATACACATTTCTAATAACAAGTTATAAAAAAGTGAAAATCACAAACATACAAAAGATGTACAATTACAAACATACAATATTAGTTCACTTAAGTGTTGGAAATCGGTGTTTATTATAATAACTAAAACTATTTGTTATTTTTGCAACAGTAATGGAGGATAAGAAGAAAAAGGAAAATAATAAAGAAGAAAAGAGAAGAATAAAATAAGAAAAAATATGTAGGCAAAGGAGAAGATGCTTGGAGAATGAGATTAGGGATGAGAAGGTTAATACCACTTGTAGGTCTATTAAAATAAACATATTTTCTAAAAGAGATGTTTGTATTTTTACTTGTATAGAAACCTTGTTTTACTAGAAGTTTTGTTTTATTAGAAGCCTTGTATTTTTCCCGTAAACGGGCGAGAAAATAAACAAGGCTACTAATACAATAGAAGTAGGAGGAGGAAAATAAAGAGAAAAAATAATAGAAAGGTAAAAGGAAGAAGAAAAAAAATAATAAAGAAGAAAGGAGAAGAATAAAATAAAATTGGCATACTGGAAAGCACTAAAGTAAAATTGTAAAAATGCCTTACCCGTAGCATGACCTTGCATTTGGAAGCTGGGTGCAAAAAAGTGACAGAGAAAAAAAAGAAGAAGAAAGAAAAGAAGAAGAAGAAAGAGAAGAAGGAGAAGAAAGAGATGAAGGAGAAGAAAGAGGAGCAGGAGAAGAAAGAGAAGGAGAAGAAAGAGATGAAGGAGGAGAAGCAGATGAAGTAGAAGAAAGAGAAGGGGTAGAAGAAAGAGAAGAAAGCGAAGAAGGAGAAAAAAGAGATGAAGGAAAAAAATCAGATGAAGTAGAAGAAAGAGAAGGAGTAGAAGAAAGAGAAAAAAGAGATGAAGGAGAAGAAAGAGTTGAAGGAGAAGAAGCAGATGAAGGAGAAGAAAGAGAAGAAGGAGAAGAAAAAGAAGAAGGTGAAGAAAGAGATGAAGGAGAAGAAAGAGAAGATGGAGAAGAAAGAGATGAAGGAGAAGAAAGAGAAGAAGTAAAGAAACTTGAAAAAGGAGAGGATAGAGAAGCAGGAGTAGAAGGAGTAGAAGCAACAGTAGTAGGTAGTGGTGTACTCACTCTGGCGCCGGTCGGAAGGCGGGCTGCGGCAGGTGCTTGGCCTGCGCGGCGCGCGCGCGGGCCAGCAGCCCCATGACGGTGCGCTTGGTGGGGCTCATGGCCGAGCGGGGCCCGGAGCCCGCCAGCAGCGCGGGCCGCTTGCGCCCCATCACGGAACCGCCCACTGCAACATACCAGGTATTTATTGACATACTCAAACTCTTCTTCTTCAGTTAGGACCGTTCCTGTTACTGGGAGATGGAAGACCAGCTGTCTCTACGTAGTTTAGGTGGTTTTCCTGGGGGCCTGGTACCTCTTATGCTGCTGCCTACTGATATTCTTACCACTCGGAAAGCTTAAAATCTATAGAAAATTATCAAATCTTTAAAAATTACATAAAAAAACATATAAGACTCACCCCTACCTAGACACCATGCCAAAGAATATATTTTTATTTTTATTTTCCTCCTCCGTAGTTTAATGGTCAGCACGCTCGGCTACCATACTGGAGTCCCGAGTTCGATTTCCAGGGGGGGTCAAATAAATATTAGTGACTTATCACTGTAATATTTATTCAATATAACCCTGAACTGGTACCTGAAGCGGAGGGCTGATCACCTTTTTTTCATGTGTTAATGATAAAGATAACACTGCGTTTATATGATGCAGTGCCCTATGCACCATTGAGGTGCGGATAAAGGTTCGAACGAATGAAATGAATGAAATTTGAAATTTAAATTTAAATTTACTTTGTTCAAAAAAAAATATTGTAAAACGAACTCCCTCTCTAAACACAAGGATCTACTTGATTAGAGAGGTAGAAACGTTATATTTGAAACGTATTGTATATTTACCATTTGTTATAGTTTAGTCTAGGTGATACCATTTTCCTCACATGCGCATACCATTGTCTTTTCATAAATAATTTCATTATTAAATGGTTTTATAGCAAATGAAAGCAGGCTACACAGTTTTTTTGAGTAATACTCAAAGTCTCTACAATAAAATATACCTACTTAAAATGGAGTAAAGCCTTGTTTTTTTCGTACAACCTTCACGTATAATTTAATAAGCCGCGCATAATCTAAACAAATTTTGTGTAATGGCGAAAAAGCTTACTCGAGAGCTTAAAAAAATTAGACGCTGAAAATATGTCAGCGAAAAATCTTTTTCCTCGAAATTTTCATATCTGGGCAATTCTTCACAGATGGTTTGCGCTTTTTTTGTCTTTCATCGTAAAAATAAAGCGTTCGTGCTTGTCACGCGATGAATGCGCTGAAAACTGCCCGCTTTCAGGAGTACGGAAAATCGAAGTCGCTGAAAGTTTCGAAGAATATACACCCACGTGTCTATCTGCAATTATTCTGTTGTTTATATTTGAAATATTAATTTGAAATATTCATTTATTTGTTGAAAAACCTTTTCTTCCTCTGTTTTTTCTAAGCAAACCCACCAAGCCAATGTGTCTTATTGGTGGAATTATTTTGACATAATATATATATTTTGGATTACCTAACGTCCAAGTGACTCTGAAATCTAGCTACGGCGTATGCAACACCGTTTATCATGACCCTACTCAGGCTTCAACTTTTTAAGTTTCATAGCCTATGCCTACTCGTGAGTGAATTTACTCTTTATGTTTAAAGTTACTATAATTTCATGTAATTTATGAGTGAAAATTCTTGGTTAAAACACTCGCTAATGAATACATAAACAAATAACGTTATATACTCGTACACATAAAAAAGGAATAAAATATATTATATTTTACAATTTTTAGAAATAAATTGATCATTTAAATTCTCGAAACCAGTCATGTTTACATGAGTAATCTTAAGAGTGGATAAGTGATTTACATTTATGACATTTCAATATAGATGAAGAAGAACAAGTCTGGGCATTTACAGGGCTTACAACTGTCATAGGCTTAGTTAAGTCATCATTTTACACGCGTGTAACATTCACCAATTCTGCCCATGATCCCAACCACACTACTCAATTTTTGGAATTCCAGGTATATAAATCAATCTCGTGACACACTACATGTGAGTTCACAATCGCCATCTAAGTTGGAATAGGTTAAGCTTTAATTTAAAAGCGAAGACTCTTTCTATTTGTGTGCAAGGTCCAAAATATTGGATTCACTTGACATCCGCCTGAAAACATGATTTATTTTTATTTTTATAAAGATAATTTGACCAGTTATTTTTTACACAATATGTTGGATATAAAGGTGTTTCAGATTGTTTTTCATTTTTAAACTTAAAAATAAAACACCAGAATTCAAACAACCTTAAACATCCCGTACAAGTGATTTTTAATATATTAAAAATTATGGATATATTAAATCAAGATGAGACACCTATACTATTTATATTATTTTTTAACATCTAATCAAAGATGAAGAAGAATATGGAAGTCTGGGCATTTATGGGGCTGACGACTGTCATAGGCTGGTATAAGTGATCACTTTACACACGTGTAACATCCACCAATTCTACCCATTATTGACAACAACACAACTCAAATTCTTGGAAGTTCTATATACATATATATATATGAACCAATTTGGAAACCTTGTTCTTGAATCACTAGAACTTCACTAGAGATATCTATTGGTGAGATGTTAAGAAGCTTTTTATCAAACAGAAACTCTTATATAAGTATGTGTGGTCCGAATCCTGTATATAATCACACACATGAGAAATGCCAGAAAACACCATTTTCATTTTTATTATTTAAGCTTATAGTTTGATCAGATAATTTATTTACAACATTTTGAGTGTGTCCAAATACTTGTTCTGGATTATCTCCAATTACAGAATAGTAATCTGTAATTGGAGATAATGCAGATTTTGTGAACAAGTATTTGGACACACTCAAAATGTTCCTATACTATTTGTTATATGAAATGAATGAAACAATTAAATATATGCTGTGTAAAGAAATATATAGTTTTAGGAAAGGGTTTTTCTCAGAAAAATGAATAATATATTTGAAGGGCCATGAAGTCTTCCTACCTCGCACATATCCGAAGTTCAGTAGACGCGAGAAAGCAATAACGATTCATTGTTTTTCAATAAAACATAAAAGGATGGATTTCGTTCATTTTATTAGAACCCCGTTTATTGCTCCAGGATATTTTATTACATTACATATCTGACTATGAAAATAGATATTACCGTAGACGATGAAATTTATTTACACGAATTTGTGTGCTGAATATTAATAACTAAATGTTTATCGCAGATAGTTTGTGGCACATTTTATAAAAAAATAATAATGATGGAACTTTGTTTTTAACCACATTTTACTTTTTGATAGATGCTTTTCTCCAACCGGTTTCAACAGGATCCTTGTCATATTCAGGGATAGACTTTTATGTATATATCTACGCCTGAATATGACAAAGTTCTTCGCAGAGGTATTCAGAGAGATAGAACGCCACACCACGTCTATGTAAACATCATTAGCATCTTCCACATTCATGCATCTCTTCACGCGTACCCACTGATTCCGACTCTTGACCCAACCGCTTTCAAGTATTTGATAGACCTGATCATGCCAAGTTTTCCTAGGTCTTCTCTTAAGTTTTCTGTTCCTTTTTAACTTAATTTACCTTGTCATATGAATAAGACAAATAAATGAGCTATGTCTCGAATCATGGTTGATATAGGATGTTGAATTCATTCTATATATTGTATTGTTGCATCTATTGTATTGTTTTTAGAGATCAATCTCATAAATTAATTATTCACTATCATTTTTAAAACAAATGAACTAATTATGTTAGAAATCCTTGTACATAAAAGGCAAGGAAAATTATCCACTAATAAAAATTGAAAATTAGCAACTAATAAAAAAAATACATTCGCATTATAAATTTATTTAACCGTTATTTCTCCATTCATTTGTTCCACATGTCCAAACCAACTCAACGCACCTTTCTGAATTTTATCTGTATTTTTTTTCATCTTACATCTACTTTCATCTTCCTTTTGCCAACTCCATTCTTCACTTCCATATGTTGTTTTAATTTTTTTAATCTCCATTCTAGGGACTCCGACTCCAACGAGTCCGATCATTCATTATTTTACCGCATATTCGTCTAAGGGATCGCATTTTAACATTTTATGTAAACGCTCATATAACAGGGCTAGTATTAAAATTGTCAGAAATAACCCTATTCTCGGTTACCTCCATTATTTCACCCTTTCTTTAAATCTCTTTCTTCCCGATCTTCTCGGGGCTCAGTACACCTGAACTTGATGGGTTTTAGTTAAGAAGGGTGGTTTAAATTAATCATCATTATTTATTCACCTTCCCCTAAGTTAAAGGCTTACAGAAGACCCAGGAAAAAGAAGCCGGAAGTACTAGCGGTGGAAGTCATAAAAAGTATGCAAAATCTACTACCCACGAATTTGCAAGCTGAGATAATCGCATTTGAGTGTTTTCAGAATTAAAAAAAAATATAACATCACTATTATTTTGTCCGCCTCCGTAGTGTAATGGTCAGCACGCTCGGCAACCGTTCTGGAGGTCCCGGGTTCGATTCCCAAGGGTTTGATTCCCAATATAAGTGATTTTTTCACAGTCATATTTATTCAATGTTATCCTGGACTGGTACCTGAAGCGGAGGGCTGATCACCTTTCCTTCATGTGTAAACCATCAAGATGACACTGCGTTTATATGACGCAGTGCCCTATGCACCATTGGGGTGCGGATAAGGGTTTTATTATTATTATTATTATATTGTTGGGTAATATTTCCAAAATTAAACAAGGTTTATTTGGTTGAATTCTACATTTATTTATGTATATGTTAATACGTGACGCGTTTCTTCTTCTTAGGACATTATCAAACACAGCGTTTTTTTTGAGTCTTTGATAATGTCCTGTAAGACGAAAAGCTTCACGTTTAAACATAAAAATAAATAAATGTGGAATTCAACCAAATAAACCTTGTTTAATTTTGGATATATCATCCAACAATTCAATATGGAATTCTACCAACTGTCTACAGTTACAATAAATCACTTTTATAAATGATAGTAGTTAGGATTGTTGGAATATTGCTTTAAATAAGCATTATTCACCTTCCTTCATCCTTCAAACCCTTACCCGCACCCGATGGTGCATAGGGCACTGCATCTTACGTGCTGATAAGGGTTAGTAGAAGAAAAATGATGTATAAGTTGATGATAATGATATATGTACTTGTAAATGAAAACACTTGTTTGTTTACCACATGCGCTATATTCATTTGAACAACAAGTTTTGGAAGCCACAGATGCTTCCATCATCAGGTCTGAATATAAGTTTATATTCAGACCCGAAGATGGAAGCATCTACAGCTTCCGAAACTAGTCGGTAAAATAAATATAACTCATGTGGTAAAAAACAAATGTATCATGTCTTACCGCAAAGTGAATGACGAAACTTGTCGGGTTGTGGTTTCGTGGTTAGTGTCGCGGACTCTTGAGTCAGAGCCTCTCGGTTCGACCCCACTCTACCACAATTTGATACATATTTCTAATAATGAGCCGCTTAGGCTCACAACATAGACAGAAATTGAAGTATTTTTGTAAATAATAAAAACACAAATATTTCTCTTTAAAAAAATTAATAATAATGATACACGTTGTATTATTTCGTCCTTATGTACCTGTTTACCAATTTGTAATTCCAAGGTAATACTTTCCTTCATAAAAAGGTTTTCTTTTTATTATTTAAAAAATACTTTGACTTTCATCAACTTACATTAAAAAAATTCAAAGACTACGCATTTTAGATATGATCGTTAAAAGCGCTTTTACAATAAATACCTCATTTGGCATAAAGCGTACAGCACACAGAATACAAAAAAAATGCTGTAATAAAAAGAGAACTTTTAACATATTTTAATATTATATTTACGATGTTATATGTTATATGTTACACTTGGCTTTGTATTTTATTTTACATCCATTATATTTTTGGATTGCTTGACTGGCAAATGTCTGTACACGACGGATTCTCCTGTCTTTGGACACGTTGCGCATGACAATGATAACCTGGAATGACGGTTTGTGATCGGTAGCCTGAAGGGGAGGAGAGGGAGAGGATGATCCCCACACGATGGACCGAACAAGTTAAGGCAGCAGCAGGCACCTCGGTGGTTGGAGCGCTACGTGCAGCGCAGTCAAGGGATAACTGGAGAAGAGTCGTTGCTTTCTCAAGGGTCACAACCCTCAGTAATGAGAGAGAAGAAAAAATTTTATTTTTTTATTTTCTATTATAATTTTACTTGATTTAACTTTTTTAATACCACTCTTTATTAAGGTCTATTGTGACATGTGTTTTGATGCATACCTGACACCGTAGTACTAATATAAATATATTATTTTGAGAAATAAAATGACCCTCTTCAGGGTTTATTTAGGGGCATCAGGTTGTTGCCGAAACTAGTTGGTTGTTAATAAAAAAGTAAGTGTATCAAAAAACATAGTCTTTTTATTCCTCAAAATAATATATCACAATAATCCACAATGTTAATGCTTTCAATATTCAATATATATATATATATATATATATATATATATATATATATATATATATATATATATATATATATATATATATATATATATATATATATATATATATATATATATATATATATATATATATATATATATATATATATATATATATATATATATATATATATTTATATATATAAATATATTAAATATACATAATTATTTCTTGAATGTTTTTCGCAGATACTTTGTGGCACATTTTATGAACTTAATAAAACATTGTTATTTATAAAATACAATAAAATGTCCAATATGTTTAGTAAAAGGTCCAATTTGATTTGCTAAATTTTCTATTCGATTTGTTATTCGTCCTATTTGATTTCTAAGTCGTCCAATTTGAAATGTAAAACTTATACTCGTATAAGTGTGTGAGAAGAATGGAACCATCCAGACTCCCCCACATCGCACTGCATGGCCAACCCCAAGGTAGTCAACTCTCATGCAGACCATCAAAAATATGGATTGACAGCTGGGAATCGAAATCACAGGAGGCTAATCCCTATTAAAAACAGGCCACAAAGCCACCAAGAAGAAAAAGAAGAAAAGTTATAATTGTCTTAACTGTCCATCAAACTTCATACCTTAGTTTTTCCTCTAACTCCTTCCCTAAACTCCCTTTCCTTTGCCTTTCTTACTATCATCAATTTGTAATTTTTATAAATATTAAATTTAATGTAGTTGCTTAATTAATACAGCAATAAATTGTGATTTATGATTTATTTTTTCTTTCTCATTTGTACTTTATGCCCAAGCACTATCTATCGTCTGATTGCAAAACAGCTATATAAGGGATCAAACGTTTTGACTAATATCACGAAGGAGAAGAAGAAGAAGAAGTATTGGTTGTAACTTGATGTAACTGTTCTGTTAAATTCCCAAAAAAAAAATTACAAACTTTTCGATCCTTTGGTGTGTTGAGACCTTAAGGCAGTACTTAATTT
The DNA here is from genome assembly GCF_059751285.1 of Brachycentrus maculatus. NCBI lineage: Eukaryota > Metazoa > Arthropoda > Insecta > Trichoptera > Brachycentridae > Brachycentrus > Brachycentrus maculatus. Next base: position 287,293 of record NW_028280807.1, read on the forward strand.
TTACGTTGATCATTTTGAGTTCGGGAATTTTACGACAGCCTCCTCAGTCACCGTGACAGATGACAGACAGATGTCACCCGCGACGCCATCTCCGACGGATTTCTCACATCGCCCGGGCGGAAAGCTTAATCTGCGAAATGACATTAATAAAATCAAGTACCTACTCACTTACGGAGGCGCTTTTGCGCTTTAAGCTCCACTAAGAAAAATCTTGGCTTTTTTACGGGACCTTGACTTCATGTGAATTCTATATTTTTAGAGCTTTCACACAACACATCATGATTAGATTAACGCAGAGAAAATCGTTGTCTTTTTTTAGATGGGAATTGCATTAATTATTTACCTTGCTTATTGTGTATAATTTTAAAAGATCATTTAACAGATTTTCGTTTATTCTAACTAATTAAATGTGTTTTTATTTAAATCTGTGTTGGAAAAAGGAGGGATGATCTAGTGTGGGCCACATCAGGAACTTCTCAGCATTTGCTCATTGCTGGGAGGAAATCACATCAATAGTAAGGTAGAAGAAAAACATGGTATGAGCGCATGGTAGAGAACCTGAACATATTGTAAACCAGGCGATTGCCATGAATCTGAATAGAGGAAGACCAAAATTCAATGGATGCTGCAGAAAGATAACATAATTCGAAGGCATGGCCTGGATAATGTTGTATATTTTCTCTTCTTTTATAATAGATTTATATTATCCACTGACACTTCGTGATGGAATTGCATTTTTAATTTATTATTAGATTAAAACCAATATTTTTAGCTTTTCCACTTTTTTATTTGACCAGCGACCGGGTTTCGTCGTTACCGACATCACCAGTCTGATGATGTCGGTAACGACGAAACCCGGTCGCTGGTCAAATAAAAAAGTGGAAAAGCTAAAAATATTGGTTTTAATCTAATAATAAATTAAAAATCTTCTTTTATAGTTATATAGTTGTGAAGAACTGTAATTGGAACTCATGATTTAATTTTTTGTATTCTTATTTATCATATATTGTAACTGTTGTTCTTCCTTCCAATAAAATAAAAAAAATTAAATACAAATAAATATAATTTCTAGAATATTCAACGATATTGTCACATATTATTTTTTGACATCTTATAAAAGATGAAGAAGAATATGGAAGTCTGGGCATTTACGGGGCTGACGACCGTCATAGGCTGGTTTAAGCGATCACTTTACACACACATAACATTCACCAATTCTACCCATTATTGACAACCAAAGTATTCAAATTCTTGGAAGCTCTATATATATGAACCAATTTTGAAACATTATTCTTGAATCACTAGAACTTCACTAGAGACATCTATTGGCGAGATGAAAAGAAGCTTTTTATTGAGCAGAAACTCTTTTATTAGTCTGTGAGGTCCGAATCCTGGATTATAATCACACACATGAGAATGAAAATGATATTGTCACACACCATTTTTGGACCAAAAGAAACATCAAAAATACAATTTTTACAGAAGAAAGAAATACTATAACACGTTCGAATAAAAAAGTATTTACTGATTAAAAAAAGGTCGTTCGTAATTGCCAATTCGTGCAGTAATATGATTAACATAATTGCTTTATTAGTCAATGTAATGTACGCTTAGCGACCATTGCGTACTGCATAATGGACGAATTAATTACTTACCCCAGTTTTCCCACTGTCCACGGAATGTACAATGGCCAATCAGGATACGTGAGCGACGTCAGAGATGTTTTCAGAATAGGGATGTACCTATCCGAGATCCAAATACATGTACCTACACATGTAGGTACGCTGTGTGTATTCATTGAGATTGATCCTACATTCGAGTACCTATGATACGGACGGATAGACCCAAGACGTATTAGAATTGGTTGGTAGCATTGAATTGTTCGTGTGTACCAATCTACTCAAGCAATGACCAATTTAGGGATGGGCAGAAAATATCGTTATTTATTTAAACTTTAATTAAATTAAGAATTAAAAAATAATTAAAAAATAAATAGAGGTAAAATAACTGTGAACAGAGTGTAACTTGTTTCGTTTTTTTGCATCTCTATATAAGTCATTTTGATTCCCAGGGGGGGGGAAATAAATATAAGTGATTTTTTACTCTAATATTTATTCAATATTAGGCTGGTTTAAGTGATCACTTTACACACGTGTAACATTCACCAATTCTACCCATTATTGACAACCACACTACTAAAATTCTTGGAAGTTCTATATATATGAACCAATTTTGAAACCTTGTTCTTGAATCACTAGAACCTCACTAGAGACATCTATTGGTGAGATGTTAAGAAGCTCTTTACTAAGCAGAAACTCTGATATTAGTATGTGAGGTCCGAATCCTGGATTATAATCACACATATGAGAAACGCCAGAAAATACCATTTTCATTTTTATTATTTAAGCTTATAATTTGACCGGATAATTTATTTACAACATTTTATGTGTGTCCAAATACTTGTTCACAAAGTTATTCTTTGATGAGATGTCAAAAATTAATATGAAAATAACTCCTGTAATTGGAGATAATCCAGATTTTGTAAACAAGTATTTGGACACACTCAAAATGTTATTCAATATTACATTGGGCTAGTACCTGAAGCGGAGGGCTGTTCACCTTTCCTTCATGTGTTAACGATCACTGCGTTTATATGTATATATGCAGTGCCCTATCCACCTTTGGGGTGTGGATAAGAGTTTGATGAATATACATTAAGTAGAATATCGGAATATAGGAAGTCTGGGTATTTGCAGGGCTGACGAACTGTCTAGTTAAGTGATTACTTTACACACGTGTGACATTCACCAGTATTTGGACACACTAAAAATGTTGTAAGTATAACTAGTCGTGTGTGCTGAAATAAAACTCATTGATTGATTATTACACGCGTGTTTAATTTAAAAAAAAACTTAAATTGTTAAGTATTAAATATTTATTTAATAAAATAGTGAAAAACACGAACCTGATATTCAACTAAGAGTGTTTTTTTTTATTATTATTAATTTAGCATTTTATGGCCTAATAATTGACAGTAATAATCGGTAATAATTTTGTAAAACCACTTTGATAAGCAGTAATTCGTGACTACCGGTTTTGGAATAAACATTCTATGATCAGGTCATTAAATTAAAATTATTACGGTCTGAAATTTATTAAAATATACTATTTTGAAAGAGAAAAAGAAGACAAATGAATCAAATTGGGAATATTCGTAAAAGTGTACTTTCTTGTAGTTATGTAAATTGAATTGTTTATTTATTATGGGCAGGCCTTTATTAATTACTTTACTTATTTCAAGTGTGTGTCCTAATACTTGTTCACGAATATGGATTTTCTCCAGATAGGATATATTTTACAACTTGAAATCTCAACAAAGATGAAGAAGAATATGGAAATTGTGGGTTTTTTAATTTAGCATTTTATGGCCTAAAAATCGGCAGTAATAATCGGTAAATGTCGATCAGGCGTCCCATCCCTATGGCCCCCGGCTAAACTGTGCGAATGCAAGGATAACGATGTTGGAATAGGAAAGTCGCCTTTGTCCGAGATTCGATTACGCTAAGGCAATAATAACAAAGGATCGTATTCTATCCAGATTGGGTCGGCCCAGTGAATCAACTTCCCGACTAGCTACGTCACTACGAAGCTCGATACGATATCGAACTTGTAGAAGACAAATACTTGAGGTCATCACTAATACTTGTTCTCTATAGGGTGAATTATGATGACTTTTTTTCCTTAATAAACCATATTTACTTTTAAATGAATAATTAAATGCCTATTTAAGAAATTGAATATAACGTATCTTTGTCATACAGGAGAAAGTGACCAAGTGCATTTTTTTACGAAAACGTGATCACTGACTATTTGATATAATATTTAGCTTAATACTGCCCTGAAAAAAATCTCAAAGTATTCTAAACTTGGAAGTATAATATATTGACTTGTTAAAAATAACTAACTGCATTGGTCTTTATTTTCTTGCCAAGCAAAAGTGACTTAAATGGCCCTCCTGAACATTTTACGTTTTGTTAGTTGGTCAAATTCTCCTGTACGACTACGATATATGAATTGTGTCCCTAATTTCGTACAATTTGTCTTTGATTTGAGCTTTGATCTTCTCCTTTCCCCTTTCCCTCCCTTCCGTCCCTCCTCCAGGTATTTTCACAAATTTTCAAATGTGTAATATTATTATTGGAACAATACAAGTACTCGTTTTGTGAAACTTATTTCTGTGTGACTTTATTGATGTCACTGTTGTACAAAATTGCTAAAGAAATATGTATTTATATATATATATATATATATATATATATATATATATATATATATATATATATATATATATATATATATATATATATATATATATATATATATATATATATATATATATATATATATATATATATATATATATATATATATATATATATATATATATATACATATATATATATATCTATATATATATATATATATATATATATATATATAAATATATATATATATATATATATATATATATATATATATATGCGCATATATATATATATATATATATATATATATATATATATATATATATATATATATATATATATATATATACACATTTACAAACTTGTATTTATTTAGATTGACAGTGACAGGAATATTGGAAACTTTTAAATGTAAATTTATAGTTAAATCGGGATACAATTTTGTATTGTTTCACATTTTCGATAAATTTCGCAACTTAGTACAAAAAAAAATGCTTTGCAAGAGCAGATCTGTTAGGAAGCCTAGATGCTTCTGTATCAGATCTGGGCATGCGGTGGGACAGCTTTCAATAGGCGAATATTTGACATAGATTGGTGTGAGGGTCCTTTTCACTCTGCCTACCCTTGTGGGGAGTAGCGTGATGGTTAGTTTTAGGTATTTACCGGAAGGAACAGCATGAAGAGCTGATGGTTTTAGTCCTCGAAGTGCAGGATGTAAGGATCCTCCTACTACCTGCTCACCAGGACCTCCTGAAAGTAAAAAAATAAGTCCCTTAGTGAGTCATCACCTTCTCCCGCTCAACTCCGTACCTGATCCTAATACATATGCCTTCAAATTTTTCAATCATCAAAACCCTTATCCGCACCCGATGGTGCATCATAAAAACACAGTGTTATCTTGATCGTTAACACATGAATGAAAGGCGATCAGCCCTCGGCTTCAGGCGCCAGTCCAGGGAAGTAATGAATAAATATAAGAGTGAAAAAATCACTACAAAAATCTACACAAAATGAGCGATGAATGATGAGGAGAGTGTTATATTACCATGATAAATAATAATAATAAAACCCTTATCCGCACCCCAATGATGCATGTCATATAAACGCAGTGTTATCTTGATCGTTTACACATGAAGGAAAGGTGATCAGCCCTCCGCTTCAGGTACCAGTACAGGATAATAATATTGAATAAATATTACAGTGAAAAAATCACTTATATTTATTTTACCCCCCTTGGGAATCGAACCCGAGACCCCCAGAATGGTAGCCGGGCCTGCTGACCATTACACTACGGACGCGGACATTATACGGACTGGTCAAATTATAAGCTTCATAAAAATTTTAAATCGTGTTTCCCCTTAGTATTTGAAATACGAGTGTAGTCATAGGCTGTGTTTTGTATTGGATTTTGGTATTGTAAATTTGGTATCTCAAAGATAAACTTTACGTTAGATTTAAGTATTTTTCATCCTTCAACAGTTGGAGAATTCGTTTTTTGAAAATGTTGCTGACCATTACACTACGGAGGCGGATATTACCATAGCACAAAGTTAATAATGCTTTTAAAATCCTTAAATATTTGATTTATTAGAAAAAAAAACAAAAAGCTTACAACAAATGTACACTTTATGAGTTATAAATTAACATAAGAAGCTACTTTACTGGTTTAAGTGATCACTTTACACACGTGTAACATTCACCGATTTAGCCTATGACGGTCGTCAGCCCTGAAAATACCCAGACTTCCATATGCTTCTTTATCTTTGATGAGATGTCAAAAAATAATATGAAAATAACTCCTGTAATTGGAGATAATCCAGATTTTGTGAACAAGTATTTAGACACACTCAAAATGTAGTCTACTTAGATTTGACGACCGTCATAGGCTGGTTTAAGTGATCACTTTACACACATGTAACATTCACCAATTCTACCCATCATTGACAAACACATTTAAATTCTTGGAAGTTCTATATATATGAACCTATTTAGAAACCTTGTTCTTGAATCACTAGAACTTCACTGGAGACATCTATTGAAAATAATATAATAATATATTATAATATGAAAATAACTCCTGATATCGGAGATAATCCAGATTTTGTGAACAAGTATTTAGACACACTCAAAATGTTGTCTTCTAAGATTTGTTTATTTTTTAATAAACAGGTAATTAAACAAAATGTTTAATTGACACAAACTAAAATTGAAATAATTAGTATCTATCATACAGTCCTTATTTCGTTTGTAAACTTAAGTAAATTGTAAATTACTTTGTACTTTGTAAATTGGCAATGTATTTGTCATTGTAAGCTCAAGGGTATTATGATGTCACATTAAAGCTTCATATTGCAAAGAAAAAGCTTGTAAAATGACGCTACTACAGTTGCTACAGCTGCATTTTAAGACATAAACTCGTAAATTCTATTAGTTTTCTTCTCGTGTCTTTTACAAGTACAAGAGCTTTTTTCATTCAATTTGCTAGACTCAACCCTAGAGCTTTGTGCTTAAAGATCTACCCTTACTATGATTTTCATTTTATTTTATTTTTAAAAATTACTCTATGAAATGAAGAGATGGGTTTTGATTCTGTAGTTAGTGTATCGGGTTCTAAGTCAGTGCTCCTGGGTTCAAATCTACTCTATCACAACTTGACCGCATAGGCCTTCGAAAATGGCTACTAAAATAAAGTTTTCAGGCGGTTCCTAGTATGAAAATATAATCTGGAATATTGCATACAAATAAATGGGCTTCTGCTAAATAAAAGCTTTTTACTTATTTATTTTTTTACAAAAATGTTAATAAAATTAGTATATAACCACTCACTGAGATTTTTACGTCTACCGGTTTCGAGACGTACCCGTCTCTTCGTCAGGACAATCACTAACACAGCATGCAAACAATACTACCCTTCACCACCATAGCACCATTTACACACTCAAAACTACACAAATTGTCTAACACATGCGATTTTTGGTCGACCCGAAGACCAACATGCACTATAGTTTTCAATACAGACATGCGTTACGAGCCGAGGTTAAACGTATATTATATACGTTTAACCTCGGCTCGTCACGCATGTCTGTATTGAAAACTATAGTGCATGTTGGTCTTCGGGTCGACCAAAAATCGCATGTGTTAGACAATTTGTGTAGTTTTGAGTGTGTAAATGGTGCTATGGTGGTGAAGGGTAGTATTGTTTGCATGCTGTGTTAGTGATTGTCCTGACGAAGAGACGGGTACGTCTCGAAACCGGTAGACGTAAAAATCTCAGTGAGTGGTTATATACTAATTTTATTAACATTTTTGTAAAAAAATAAATAAGTAAAAATGACTAACCACAAAGTAAATGCTTTAAATATTAATAATATTGAGAATAAAAGCTTTTTTCAATCCAACGTAGATGGCTGTTGTGAACTCATATGTAGGTACTGTGTCACGAGATTGATCAATATATCTAGGAGTTCCAAAAAGTTGACTGGTGTGGTTGCCTATCACGGAATTGGTGAATGTTGTACTTGTGAAAAGTGATCACTTAAACTTCAAAAAGTCTGCTGAAAATTATTGGGGAGTACATTTTTTTTTTGTGTAAAGTTGTTTTTTTTTCATGGATCTGGGAAAATGATGAAAAAGTTTTCATGTTCTTTATGTGTGTAAAAAAATATGTTTATATACAAATATGATCGAATTATCAGAAAATGAATGTTTAACACCACGTCAAGTGATCAATTAAACCATCCAATGACAGTTTGTTAGCCCTGTTAATACACTTACACTTCCTCATTCCCTGAATTGTTTTTTTGACAATTTTTATATTTATTATTTTTTTTCAAAATACATATTTAAATAATACAAAATAGTTGTAAAATATACAAAACATTTCAAATATAACGTTTCTACCTCTCTAATAAAGTAGATACATGTGTTTAGAGAGGGAGTTCGTTTAACATTTTTTTATTTTATATTTATAAATAAAGTAAATTAAAAATTAACAAAGTAAATTAAAAGTAACAAAGTAAACAAAGTAAATTAACAAATCCTTGGTATGGAGTCTAGGTATAAAATACATTGAAAGTTTATTAGAATCCAGGTAAGAAAACTACAAATTACCAGGAGAATATAAAAGAGTAAGAGCTTACCAATGAGGTGTGTTTGGCCACCATTTTGCGCTAATAGGTGAGCATGGGCCGCTCCTGTGACGACCACTCCATGAGCCATCTGTGAAAGAAAAAAAACATTAATTAACATATATTTTGAAATCTAAAGTTATTTTAGAAATTATTAATATTCTTCTTTTGTGCGTCTCATGCCAGGTCCTCTTGACATCGACTATCGCTTGAAAGTATTTGTCCTTGTCTTGGGCAGCTCTAAACAGTCCTGATCCCCATCCAATCTCGTATATTCCGGAGCCAGGAGATCTGCCACCTGCACACACCTCGTGGACCCTCCACTAGGTGCAATAGCTCGTACTTGTCTCCTCTCAGTACATGCCCCAGATAGAACACCTAGCGGACTTTTACATCAGTCAGCAACTGTCATGTGTAATTATTTGTCACATAATCCTGGTTTAAGAGTGCAGCACGGAGTTTTTATTATATATTTATATATGTATATATATATGTATATATATATATATATATATATATATATATATATATATATATATATATATATATATATATATATATATATATATTTATATTTATATACATATATATATATAAATATAAATGTATATATATATATATATATATATATATATATATATATATATATATATATATATATATATATATATATATATATATATATTTATATATATATATATATATATATATATATATATATATATATATATATATATATATATATATATATATATATATATATTTATATATATATATATATATATATATATATATATATATATATATATATATATATATATATATATATATATATATATATATATATATATATATATTATATATATATATATATATATTTATATATTTGTATATATTTACAACTTTTTACAGTAAACAAAACATTTATTTTAATATTCTTTCCGACTCTTCTCATTCTTCATACATTAAGGCATCTCATCATACATTTTCAAACCCTTATACATTAAACTACTTTGTGTTCAGGTTTTTTTCAATAATGGCGGTTCTTAATCTGTCCTTATTTCTAGTAATATGTTCATGATTTTTTTTAACACTATGTTATCCTTAAAACATTTGGGTAATTTATTAATTAAATATGCTGATCTATATATATATATATATATATATATATATATATATATATATATATATATATATATATATATATATATATATATATATATATATAAATATATATATATATATATATATATATATATATATATATATATATATATATATATAAATTATATATGTATATATATCAGCATATTTAATTTGAGTAGCTTTTTCATAAATAACCAGTTTAGTTCTTCTCTCATTTTTTCTATATTATTAAATAATTTTTTTGACCACCATTCTCATCGCTTAATTTTGTATATTTTCCAATTTATGTAAATTTCCTTCATTCGCCAAAAATTATATTGTTGAGCAGTAATCTATATGCAGTTGGCAAAAGAAGGATGGATGCAGACTGAATGCAGTAAAAATGTGATTTCTTAGTACGGAAAAAATGTTAGAAAAGTGAAAGAAGAACCATTAAAAGAAAATGTTTTAGGGTGTTATTGGTGAGTTTGAAGGGAGAATTTGCAACAAAAAAAACAATTCCAAATCAAAAAGTTTCTATCAATCGACCCACTAACTTCCTGAGTGATGGATTATACACGTATATCAAGAATATCAATCCGCAGCTTAAAGTTACAATAAGACAAATTAAGATCGATTAGCTGTTGATTCGAAAGTATCTTTTTATTTTAATGTAAACATTTTCTTGGGAAATTTCACTTTCTAATCAAATATTTTGTCCGCCTCCGTAGTGTAATGGTCAGCACGCTCGGCTACCGTTCTGGAGGTCCCGGATTTGATTCCCAAGGGGGGTAAAAATAAATATAAGTGTAATATTTTCACTGTAATATTTATTCAATATTACCATGGACTGGTACCTGAAGCGGAGGGCTGATCACCTTTCCTTCATGTGTAAAACGATCATGATAACACTGCGTTTATAAGACACAGTGCCCTATGCACCATTGGGGTGCGGATAAGGGTTTTATTATTATTAATCAAATAGATTTTGACACACGTTTGGATTCATTCAAGATAATTATAACCATATGCCGCTCACTCCTTTCAACAACGTCATATATCGAAAAACTTGATTTTTAGGAGATCGTTTTTAAAGTTTAAAAATATAATAAAATGTATTTTAAATAAATATCAAGCCACTTATTGAATTTTTTGGATGTCATGTATTATAGATAGGGAGAGAGATGGCAGAATTATGGCAAAATTAAAAAGTATTGGAAGAGGTATTTATATCCCACTTCACTACACTACACTTACGTTAGAGGTCAGAGATGTCTATGAAAAGACTAGCAAACAAAATAAAGTACAACGTAATTCAAATGAATAAAATATCTTCCAGCAAATCGCACAAAGGAAACTATCAACATTCCTGTTTTTAGTAAATATATAATAACACACCCCTAAATGAGTATGAGACAGACAGTTAGACACGAGAGCTGACAGACGCCGTGACAAACTACAGGGGAAGGCAGAGAGGCTCTGTAAGTGGCGAAGTAATTAGATATGCCTCGACACTTATTAGCTTCCTACGTGATTCTGGAAAAGGAACTACGCAAACACGAACGCGATCAGGGAAGGGAAACGATCAGGAACACGTATTTAATGCGATTTACTTTCATCTCCGGAAAATATTGAATTTAAAAGTATCCACTCTAATGTGATTTCCATTTTTTTTGTAATGCATTGGCTTTGGAAAGATTTAATGCAAAAAAATATTATTATTTATTAATTTAAATATCAGATACTGGATAATTCATCCTGCGGATGACATATCAATAAAGATGAAGAAGAATATGGAAGTCTATCAGTGCTACGACCAGTCAAAGACAAGTTTAAGTGATCATTATATATATAAATAGGTACCTATATGTTTTTTAAGTATGATTATGCCAAGTTTTCATAGGTCTTTCACTGCTTTTATTTCCTACTGCATTCGCCTCATACATTTTTTAACCGTTCTTTTTTCACTTATTCATTCCAAATAGAGTGATATATTAGCATTCCACAAAGTTAACAATCCTTTTATTATAATACATTACACATTTAATTATTTTATCGATAATGCTTATCTCAGCCTCTCGCATCCTCTATACATGTATTATATTGAATCGCAAAAAAGGATTGAGGTGGTTTTCTTTTCTATATATATATATATATATATATATATATATATATATATATATATATATATATATATATATATATATATATATATATATATATATATATATATATATATATATATATATATATATATATATATATATATATATATATATATATATATATATATATATATATATATATATATATATATATATATATATATATATATATATATATATATATATATATATATATATATATATATATATATAAATATATATAAACAAAACTGTTTTAAAATAATAATATCTATACATTCTCCTTAAAATATCTATTGTATTCTTGCCAGTGCCCTTTACTATGACCTAAAATCTATTGTATACCCACACACAGGTCATGCCTTTGTGGGATCTTTTTTTGTATTTATATTTTATAATTTTTTATTTTATTTGTATTTATACAATGTTGTAACAGTTATTACAAGTTATTTTGTTCTGCGGCAAAGATTTATTCCTGAATAGCAAAACGTACTAATTACCAAATCTGTGTATTATGTATCTCCTTGTAGGATTCATCACTGTCAGCGTTAAATAATACAATGGCACCTCCTTCACCCTCGGTTTCACACCCCTGCCCTCTCATTTATGCCGGGGGAATACAATTAAAGTTGGTAACTACTACCTTTTACTTATTAAAACCGCCAAGGGAGGTTTCTGGGGCCCTTAACAATAAATATACCTTCCCCGCTCTCGAACAGGGCTGCGGTGGCGACGATGTGGTGCGCATTTCTGGCACTAATAACGTACAAAAGGTGTGTAATCTTATTTCTGATAGGATGTAATCAAATTAAGTACTAGCATTTAAGCTGATAGTTGAGAACATAAGGAATTTTTCATTTTCATCTCACCAATAGATGTCTCTAGTAAGGTTCTAGTGATTCAAGAACAATGTTTCAAAATTGGATCATATACATATATACAGAACTTATGATTATGATCCAGATAATCACATACTAATAAAAGAGTTTCTGCTCAATGAAAAGATTCTTTTCATATCACCAATAGATGTCTCTAGTGAAGTTCTAGTGATTCAAGAACAACGTTTCAAAATTGGATCAAATACATATGTATATATAGAACTTCCAAGAATTTGAGAAATGTGGTTGTCAATAATGGGTAGAATTGGTGGATGTTACTCGTGTGTAAAGTGATCACTTAAACCAGCCTATGACGGTCGTCAGCCCCGTCAATGCCCAGATTTCTATATTCTTCTTCATCTTTGATGAGATGTCAAAAATAAAATGAATGGGGAACATTGAAGACATAACACTCTCCTTATCATTCATCGTTCACTTTGTGTAATCCCACATTAATAAACACTAAATTGTGACTACCGGTTGCGGAATGATCGTTCCATCATCAGGTAATTAAAATGAGATTATTACGGTCTGACATTTATTAAAATATACTATTTTGAAGGAGAGAAAGAAGACAAATGAATCAAATTGGGAATATTCGTAAAAGTGTACTTTCTTGTAATTTTGTTTATTTATTATGGGCAGGCTTTTATTAATTGCTTTACTTATTTCAAGTGTGTGTCCTAATACTTGTTCACGAATATGGATTTTCTCCACATAGGAGATATTTTTACAACTTGAAGTCTCAAGAAAGATGAAGATACAAATAAAAGGGTCTCCTGCTAAATGAAAGCTTTCCTCAATCCAACATTGATGACTGTTGTGAACCCACATGTCGCTCACTCCTTTCGACAACGTCATATATAAAAAAACTAGATTTTTCAGGAGATCGTTTTTAAAGTTTAAAAATATAATGAAATATATTAAAAATATATATCAAGCCACTTATTGAACTTTTAACTGTGCAACAGATCTTTTTAGGTAAAACCTGAATGTTTTTTCTCCATTTGAAAAATATTCAGTTTATTAAAAAAATAAATAAAACAATACCTTTTCTTCAAAATGCAAAAACAACACTTTTTGCCCAGTTGCGGTAAATATTATGTTAAAAATATGCCGCTTTTGCTGAGATATAGTACATTTATGGGCATTCCGAAAACATACACAACTGAAAATTTACTGTTTTAATATATATGACGTTGTTGAAAGGAGTGAGCGATGTACATTGTCACTAGATTGATCAATATATCTAGGAATTCCAAAAAAATGAGCAGTGCGGATACGGTGACTGTTATACGTATGTAAAGTGATCTCTTAACCAACCTACGACAGGTCATAAATACCTAATAAATACCCATACTTACATGTTTATCTTTATCTATACTGAGATGTCAAAGAAAAAATAAACATCTGAGTTTATTCGCGTAAATACATAATTTAAAAGGGTAGATATTTTTTTAAAGTTAAACAATGTCCATCTGCGGTGTTTACTCTAGAGGGGGGTTGGTTGGTTAGCGAAGCCTCCGCTCTAGGGGGTTGGCCAGGCTAACTGCAAAACTAAAAGCGTTTTCAACCAAGCGTGTTGACTCGGTGTTCTGCAAACTATGTTTGCCCTGCTCAGAGCCATGGGGAATCTCCGGCGTCACATCTTAATTGTCTAACCGTATCACTGGAGGGCTTATTTGTTTATTTTCTTTGCCAGTTTGTTGCGGAGACAGCTAGTACATTGGCAGGGATTTTTAACAAAGTGAAACGTTAAGCACTGTTTTATCAAGACTGATTAATACAAAAACACTATCCACTTGACAAAATTCTAAATATTTTGACAGCTAGGCAAAAGAGCTTGGGTAGATCTCAAGTGGCTTTATTTTTTGTGTTGATTAGCAGTCACAGTCAAAAGGTGTGATTATTTTCTATTAGGTCTAAATATATAACACACTTTTAATCTCTATAAAGATGAAGTGAAAAATGGAAGTCAATCATAACAGGGATAACGACAATCACAGGCTGGTTAAAGTGATCACTTTACACACGTATGATATTCATCAATTCTACCCATGATTGACAACCATGATTGATTACTTTACACACGTATGACATTCACCAATTCTACCCATGATTGACAACCACGCAACTCAAATTCTTTGAAGTTTTATATACATGATAATATTTCGAAACATTGTACTTGAAACACTAGAATTTTCACTAAAGACATCTATTGGTGAGATGAAGAAGCTTTTTATTAAGCAGGAACTCTTATATTTAATGAAAAAGTACACAGATTCTTAGAAATCAGTTCATATTTTTAAGGCGCATGCAATAATACATATGGGTCTTAATCTTCCCTGAAAGATAAGACAATGTCTATATACTGCCTAGGCTTGTGTTCTCAGAATCGAAATGAAAATAAAAAATAAACTAATACGTTTGGTTTACCTAATTTGAGAGAAACACATGTCATTCCACAAAGTTTATGTCAAATCAATGAATACTATAACTTTAATAAACGTCATAACAATGAACGTAAATTCATAGAATTTTCAATTACGATTTGCTTTTCTGCCAAACGACCTCATTCCAGACATTGACCGTTACATCGGCTGAAATAACGGTTATGGCTCTGAACGATAACTCGATATACCGTATTGGATGATATTTGATTGAGATTATATCAAAACATTCCGTCTCGTAAAAATTTAATACCACGATTTCGTAGAAAAACATCGTAAAAATATTATTTCACTTTATATCTAAAGAAAAACAGAATAAATTACTAAGGCTGGCGATAAAATATGAAAAAAATAGAAAAAAATAGAAAATTTTCACATAACAAGGTAAAAATCATAAACGGAAATTCTTTAAATTCATTTTGCTTGATTCACACACACATACATACATATACATATATATATATATATATATATATATATATATATATATATATATATATATATATATATATATATATATATATAGATATATATATTATATGTAAATATATATATGTTACGTATCTAAATTAAGTCTGCCTATTAATCTTCTTAACTTTTGCTTTGTTTTATTCTTGCTTTTTACTTTTAACTCATATAACATTTGTGAAATTTTGTAATTGGAATGTTACAATAACCTATTTTATTTGTTATTCATTATTGTAAATGTATTTATGTTAATGTTCTGTAATATTTCTAAATAAATAAATAGAAAATAATATCTCACCTGTTGTTGGTTCGCGACCAAGACCTGATGATGAGCAGCTTCCTGCTCTATGGCAGCAAGAGCTGCAGCAGTATCATGTCCATTGACTCCTTGGTGCATTTGAACCTGGTGCATTTGCGACTGCTGATGGCTGGTCTGCATGCCTTGGTGGTTTTGCTGCAAGGTCTGATGGTTCGTCTGCACGGCCTGATGGTTCGTCTGCAAGCCCTGGTGGTTGACCTGCATGGTCTGGTGGTTTTGCTGGATGCTTTGGTGGTTCTGCTGGATATTTTGGTGGTTCTGCTGGATGTTTTGGTGGTTCTGTTGCAGAGATTGGTGGTTCTGGTTGAGGGCTGGCTGTAGAGTTTGGTGGGGCTGTGGAGTCGCTTGGTGGCTCTGTCTGGCCTCGAGGGATGGGGTGAGCAAGGGGAGAGTCTCCTCGCTGCCGCTCTGGGAGGAGTCTGGGGGAGTCATGTGCTGGCGCTGCGTAGAGAGTATCTGCATCTCCCACATCTGTTCCTGCCTTATGTCGTCATTGTAGTCCTGTAAAGAAAGAGAATGAAACATTATTAGCAAATCATATCAAATCACAAAAAACAGGTTGTAACCACTTCAAGAAGACATATTTAAAGAAAACTTTGTTATAAAACCACTTAACATCATAAAAAGAAAAAGTATAAAAGTATAATATGAATCCTGCATACTGCCAGTGAATAGATGTGCACTAAAGACAAAGATTTTTTGAAAAAACTTTATAGATCTTCTATATTTAGTTTAATATATATATACATATATATATATATATATATATATATATATATATATATATATATATATATATATATATATATATATATATATATATATATATATAAAAAATATAAAACCCTTATCCGCACCCAAATGGTGCATAGGGCACTGTGTCATATAAACGCAGTGTTACCTTGATCGTTTATACATGAAGGAAAGGTGATCAGCCCTCCGCTTCAGGTACCAGTCCATGGTAATTTTGAATAAATATTACAGTGAAAAAAATCACTTATATTTATTTTACCCCCCTTGGGAATCGAACCCGGGACCTCCAGAACGGTAGCCGAGCGTGCTGACCATTACACTACGGAGGCGGATATATATATATATATATATATATATATATATATATATATATATATATATATATATATATATATATATATATATATATATATATATATATATATATATATATATATATATATATATACATACTAACTTTGTACGTTTCCATAAAGTGTGTCAATTGTGATTTGCTGGGATGTGTTTTTTGTATGATATGAGAGTAATTCTGAAATGCATATCGCTCACTCCTTTCAACAACGTCATGTATCAAAAATCGTCAATTTTCAGCGGTGCATGTTTTCGGAATGCCCAAAGAATGTACTATATACCGGCAAAAGCGGCATGTTTTTAACTTAATATTTACCCGCTACAGGGCAGAAAGAATTGTTTTTGCATTTTGAAGAAAATGTCTACTTTATTTTTTTTTTAATTTACTTAATATTTTTCAAATGGAGAATAAACATTCAGGTTTTAGCTAAAAAGATCTATTGCCCAGTAAAAAAATCAAAATGTGGCTTGGTATTTATTTTTAATACATTTCATTATATTTTTAAACTATAAAAACGATCTCCTGAAAAATCATTTTGTTTGTTGATTTATGACGTTGTTGAAAGGAGTGAGCGATATGTAAGGATTGTTTTTGCGTAAAGTTGTTGTAATTTGTAGAATATTTCCTCAGTGAGAATTTTAAGGATATTTTCAATATTAATTTTCGGACAACAATAATACTATTGAATAATGCGTTACTCGTACCACCCCAACCAATAATCTCATAGGCACTGTGAAATAGACTAACATAAATCTAACTGACTATAATATAAATTTACATAAAATATTTTAATACAATTTAAAAAAAAAGTTTTTCAAAGAAATTGTAAAACGATTATTCTCTAAAAATGAAGCTGCCAGTTTAAATAAGGATCGTGCGAATCCAAGGTAATATAATAGAGTCCCGAAAAACCTTTTTTAATTTAAAATATGCGACACTTGGAGGAGAAATGCTAAAAAATTAAGCGACCTTTTCACAAATTGAGAAATGACCGTCAAATTTTTGTAAAAGCCACCACCATGACAGAATAATTTTTACACGAGTTACTTAATTAATATAAATTACCCTCCATCCCTTGGCACCAACCACCCCTTAGTCAGGAATCCAAGCCAGGTTGAGGTAAATATTTAAAAAAAAAAAAAACGCTTTTGCTGGAAAAAATTCTGGCCAAGCGTCTTACCTTTAAAAATGTTTAAAAAAAACTGACTAACCACCACGTTGCTTTTCTCAGGAATAAGCAGATAAAATTTGTTTTACTTAGTAAATACCACTATTTCTTAAAATGTACTGTGACACGTGTTTCGATGCATTCCGCATCATTTTCAAACATCGTATGCGGAATGCATCGAAACACGTGTCACAGTAGATTTTAAGAAATAGTGGTATTTACTAAGTAAAACATTAATTAAAAATGGATAGATTTTACCACAAAGTGACTGCCAAATCAATTGATGAAAAGATAATTAATGATTTATTAAAAATTAAACACTAGTATAAATCACTCATTGAGTATTATTTTACACCACCAGTTTCGAAAATCTCATTACATTTTTAGTAACACCACTGTCACTTAAAATTGTATAGCTACATAAGGACCGTAGTCCATTTGATCTTCACATTCGTTTGATAATGCCCTAACAAGGCGAAACAATTGTCACAATATAGTTTTTTATGTGTTTTTGTTAATAAAATACAACTTAGTAGACTCAAAAAATCTGTGTTTGATTTAAAATTAATACAGAAATTCTTTGATTCTTATTATTTTTCAGAGTTTGATTTTAGACAATCTTTAAATTAGTTACGCTGTTCTCTGCAATAAAGAGACTACTGAAAAACGTTTTTTCATGCATTCCACATAATTTTAAATCAACGAATAATACGAAATGCCTCGAAATTGTAATTCAAAATTCTTCACCTTTGTTTCCATTTTTCCTTTGTTTTCAAACTCCGTCCCCTGACTAACCCCTTCCCCTTACTTTTCCCTCTCCTTATTTATAGAACAATTTTATATTTTATATTTTAGTTACTATACAGACCTGAATGATGGAAGCTTAACTTCTGAAACATGTAGTGTATAATAAAACTCAAGTGGTAAAAAACAAGTGTTTTCTTTAATCATTGTAAATAGTGGTATTACCAATGAAGACTTAAATTAAACATTATTTTTGTAAATATTACATAAGTAAACTCAAAAGTGGTCTTTAACCAGTGTTTTATTTCATATTATTTGATTTTCAGTATTGGGTGTGAACAAATTCGTAAAACACGTGTCAAGCTGCTCGTTTTTCGACACGAACGGAGCAAATATAAAACGAAAAAATACGTTAAATGATGTCGTATAAACAAACTTACCTCGTTACTTCGTGCCTCTCTCTTTATAAGCGGGAGTAAACCTATTTTGTACCTTGTTAGATGGGATTTGAGCAGTTATCACGTAACGGTGAGATCGCGTGAGTATGTTAGTCGAGCGTAATTCCCCCATATAAACACACATTCATTTTGTATGCCGATGCATTTAGTGCTTCCTCGTGAAAAAATGGTCTCTTGTACTTCATGTTATCCTGGTAGATAATTACACAGTGGCATTAACCATTGGCGTTTCCATGCAGGGGTTGGCAAAGAAGATGAATGCCAGACTGGTCTGTCCTGACTTTTTTTTTTCATATTCGGTCGTCCTCGTTCTGTTCTTTATTTTCTAACAACTTTTTAAATCTCTCTCTCGTTATCCATTCGTTCCACATGTCCGAATCAACTTATATAACTTTAATTAATCTTTTCAATTATACTTTATATATTCTCTCCATCTTTATAACCTACCTACAGAAACGTCGCAGAAAATGTGAATTTGAAGGATATTAAATAGTTATTTTTATATTTATCCGCACCCAATGGTGCATAGGGCACTGCATCGTATTGACGCAGTATTATTTTGATCGTTACTTACATGAAGGCAAGGTAATCACTCTAGCACGGTAGCTAAACACGCTGACTTACACTACGGAGGCAGACTTTGAATATAATAATTATAATAAAATAAAATAACTGCTTAAGTCAATAACAATGAAATAACTGTTGTTTTTTATCACGTTATTACATGTACAATACAGATTGTTGAAACCATCAAATACAACTTTTATTTAACGATACTTTGTAGTTTTGAAATTTCAGTACGACTGAGTTTTCAGCCGGTACAAGAGGCCATCACCTCCTGCAATAAAAGTCCGTATTGCAACCTTGTCCCTTGTATATATTTCAAATATAGCTACATCCGCCATTTTTATTTTTTTATGTTTTATTTTTTGCTGTTTTTGTTGTTGATTTTGTTTTCGTTTTTGTTTTCATTCCTTGTTTTTGTTTGTGTTTTTGTTATTATTTTGTATTTACCTCTGTTTTTGTTTCGATTTGGTTTTGACATTTAGTTTTGTTTTTATTTCAGTTTTGTTTTAGTTTTTTTCTTGTTTCTGATCCTGTTCTTATTATGTTTATGGTTTCATTGAAAAGTTATAAATATTTATTTTAACCCCCCTCCCTGGGAATCAAACCCAAAGCCTTTAGATAAACACGCTAAGCATTGTACTATGGACATGGACTAAGTTTTTAAATATTATAAAAATATCAACATTTGGATAATACTACTTTTAAGTATGTGACTAGTTTCAAATAAAAATATGTTTTCATCAACTGGTGATAATATGATAGTTTGAATGTTATTTAAAGTTTGCGTTGTGAGGAATTGCATCCCATCCACAAACTACGCTTTTTTAAATTCAATTTATTTATTTGGGTTAACAATAGCAACACACATCACTCACTCCTTTCAACAACGTCATCAATCAAAAATCGACAATTTTTAGTTTTGCATGTTTCCTGAATGCCCAGAAAATGTACTAGGTATATCTCAACAAAAGCGGCATATTTTTAAATTAATATTTATCCGCCACAGTGCAGAAAGTATTGATTTTGTATTTTGAAAAAAATGTATTGTTTAATTTTTTTTTAAATATCCTATATATTTTTCAAATGGAGAAAAAACCTTCAGGTTTTACCTAAAAAGATCTGTCGCACAGTAAAAAGTTCAATAAGTGGCTTGATATTTATTTTTAATGCATTGTATTATATTTTCAAACTTTTAAAACGTTCTCCTGAAAAATCAAGTTTTTTTATTTATGACGTTCTTGAAAGGAGTGAGCGATATGAAACAAAATATTAAAAGAAATACGTAAAATAAAGCCAATCATAGTTAACCATAGAAAAACAACCAAAAATGGTACAAAAGATGAAGTGTAGATCTAGCTGGTGAATGCATATCTATAACATCATACTAGCTATCAGAAAATCATAAAAATAAATGAATCTTTGTATTTTATTTCAAATAATTAACCCTTCATTTATTTTATTCCCGCCTCCGTAGTGTAATGGTCAGCACGCGCGGCTACCGTTCTGGAGGTCCCGGGTTCGATTCCCAAGGGGGGTAAAATAAATATAAGTGATTTTTCACTGTCATATTTATTCAATATTACCCTGGACTGGTACCTGAGGCGGAGGGCTGATCACCTTTCCTTCACGTGTAAACGATCAAGATAACACTGCGTTTATATGACACAGTGCCCTATGCACCATTGGGGTGCGGATAAGGGTTAAAAAAAAATATTACAAATTTGAAGATACAAAGTCAGTATGTATTTTAACCTAATGTTGAGTAAATCTGTACTCCTCGAAACTAGTCGTGTTCACAGTGATGAATTCTAAAGTGGCCTTTTTCAAATGTGTTATGTATATATTCAAATCATTATGTTATCCTATACAGTAATAACCAAAGTTATGATCATTTTAGATGTAAGCGTTCACTGGGTCTATGCTAAATAATTGAATAATAAACAATATACAAAAGCTGTTTTTCTCAGCTTAATTCCTCAAGGTTGTGTCTGCATTTGAAATGTAAGGGCTCATTTTCCTCACCTCCCCCCATTGTCAAATTTAAACGAGTAATAAATTTGTCGCTAAGCTGTCCCTTCGTCGGTGAATGGGAATTTCAACGATTGTAAAGCTTTGACTAAGCAATTTTATAGGCCCTTAGTAAAAAGGTTTGTATATTTAATCCCAGGGGAGTCCGAAATCGGATCTTTACGACCCTCCGCCAATAAGAAGCGTGAAACAACCCCTAGTTTTTATTATTCTGCAATCATATCAGCTGTTATGGAAACCCTTTGTATGTAATAAAAAGGTGAAACAAAAGTATCTCTGGAATAATGTTCTAATAACGTTTAACTGGTTAGGATCCGAGGACGAGTTTACTCGCTCTAGCTGGTCGTATAAAATCGGCGAGTAAACTCGCTGTGTCGGGTTGTGGTCCCGTGGTTAGTGTCGCGGACCCTTAAGTCATAGTTTCACGGTTCGAACCCACTCTACCACAAGTTGATACATATTCCTAATAATGAGCCGCTTAGGCTCAAAGAAATAGTATGAAATTGAAGTATTTTTGCTAATAAAAAAATCACAAATATTTTATTTATAAATTTAAAAAAAGCTTTTCATTATTTTAAATGGCTAAAAAACATTTTAAAATTATTTTTTTTTGTCATTTCTACTTTTCCAATCTGAAAATTAATAACTCAGTTCTCTCCAATAAAGAGACCAAGTTCTATCTAATGCCTTTTTTATAAATTGATATCTCAACATAGATAATGAAAATGCCGCGCTACGCTAGAAGATGCTTAAGAAAATGGCGCTATGTAAATTATCCAAAATTTAAAAAATAAATAAATTGACAGCTATACGCGTAACAAACGTTTATCTTAGTGATAAAAATATTATCATCAATCGATTTGGCAGTCACTTGGTGGTAATATGTTATTTAATTTAAGTTACTTGGTAAATACCACTTTTTCTTAAATTCAATTGTGACATGTGTTTCGATGCATGCCGCATCATTTTCAAACACTATACCGTATTTCTATAAAGATGTAAATGTAAATATGAAATATATCAATATTTATGACCGGCATACTTTACTGAAGTAAACTAAGAAATAGATTCTTTAAATTTTCCGATAGATTTTCTTTCGAGAATTGAATTTCCTGACCTAGTTTTACGAAATGGGTTTTGTTTTCAATTTAAATCAATTTCAAACGGAGTGAATTCACTTCTTAAAATCAGATAACAGTTGGCTGTGTTCCCCTCGCAGACCCGATATCCTGGGTCCCGGGCGGGTATCGAGGACATTACAGTTACATTTTATTGCACCGTTTCAAAAATTAAATTATCCCTCCTCTTTTTGCTTATTACTTTTACACACACACATATTATATATATATATATATATATATATATATATATATATATATATATATATATATATATATATATATATATATATATATATATATATATATATATATATACATATATATATATATATATATATATATATATATATATATATATATATATATATATATATACATATATATATATATATATATATATATATATATATATATATCATTTGCATATCGTAATTAACGTATGCAAATTTAATGATTGCAGTTGCAATATTATGTAGATTTTCTGTAATCATTAAATGGACTTTGTTGACACAAATCTGACGCAAATCGATATTTATTTATTTATTTATTGAACGGCTAAAGCCCTTAACATAATACATAAATACAGTGTCCAATATAAAAATACACCAATGAACACTCTAATAGAGAAACAAAAAGTCCTTGGCATAAAATAATAATAAAATAACAAATAGTAATCACAGAGTTTAAATTTATCCATTGCAACATGGAGAAGAAATTATATATATATATATATATATATATATATATATATATAAATATATTTATATATATATATATATATATATATATATATATATATATATATAAATATATTTATATATATATATATATATATATATATATATATATATATATATATATATATATATATATATATATATATATATATATATATATATATATATATATATATGTATATATATATATATATATATATATATATATATATATATATATATATATATATATATATATATATATATATATATATATATATATATATACATATATACACATACATATACTTACACTGAAGTTACAATATCCGGTTTATAAACTGAAAGCTCGTGTGATCTTTAATGAAGTTTATATGTGTAAATATTAAACTTGCACGCTTGACTCGAGAGCATTTTAAGGCTGAAATCACAGACTCGATAGTTCTCACGAGAGTACGGATTCGGGTGTGTACAGGAAGCAGTGCGAGGCACTTTGGCGGGGGAGGGGGTGGTAATACCTTCCTGAAACCTTCCAACTTTAGGGACTTTTCAGAATCCTATCGTGCATACAAGCCTCTCAGCGCACTGTGGATCCTTTCACACGCTACAAAGACAAATTTCAGTAAAAATCTTTGCTCACAAATCAGGGTTTGACTGTACTTAGGAGTTATTTTCAATAAATTTCGCAACTTAGTTAAAAAAAAATGCTTGGAAGAGAAGGTCTGTCAGGAAGCCTAGGTGCTTCTGTATCAGATCTGGGAATGCGGTGGGACAGCTTTCAATGTACTGAGAAGTTAAAATATTGTGAATAAATTTCTGGTTAAAATTTAAAATAAATTAATTCAGTAAAAATTTAAAATGATGTTTCAGTATAAGAAAAAAAAATTGAAAAGCGTTTGACATACGTTATATAAAGCTCTCTGCTAATTAAAAACATTCAACTATGGATAAAGAAACCAGCCGAGAAATAGGTGAAGAATGCCAGGCTGAGGTAAATATAAAAAGAGGATAATATAAATAAATAAACATCCTTATATCTGTTATTGGCAGAATTTATTTATTAACCATAATGTCAAGGAGTAAAGCATGAAGTTGGCAAAAGAATGATGAAAGTAGTCTGAATACACTGTAGTGCGATGTATGATAGATGTTCCAATGGTGATATAAGGAAGAATTGCAAGGCTGAGGTCATTTTCGATAAAATTAAGGAAGGTGTATTGAGAACGAATGAGTAAGGAAAGAACAGTTACACAAATTTATGAGTCGAATGTACTTGGAAATAGGAGCAGAGTAAAAAAAAAAGAAAATTATGTGTGATAAGTATGTTATTCATAATAGTATGTTAGTCAGAAGACGTAATTACCGGCGAGTATGTGTGAGGAGATGCATTAGTGTGGAAGAGGCGAATATTGTTTGCAAAGACTAAGTTGTATGGCGTTTTTTTCATATACTTATGGCATGTCACTGCTGGATAACACATAAATAACGTTAGAATTAATTTTTGTTGTTTAAATTACGTTTTTTTAACATCAAATATATCGCACACTCCTTTCAATAACGTCATGTATCAAAAAACTAGATTTTTTTAAGTTTAAAAATATAATAAAATGTATTAAAAATAAATATCTAGCCACTCATTGAACTTTTTACTGTGCAACAGATCTTTTTAGATAAAACCTGAATGTTTTTTTTTTTATATTTGAAAAATATTTGGTATATTAAGAAAAAAAAAAATTAACAACACATTTTCTTCAAAATGCAAAAACAACACTTTCTGCCCTGTAGCGGGTAAATATTAAGTTAAAAATATGCCGCTTTTGCTGGGATATAGTACATTTTTTGGGCATTCCGAAATCATGCACAACTGATAATTCTCAAGTTTTGATATATGACGTTGTTGAAAGGAGTGAACGATATATCCGTTGCAACTGCCATGTGGACAAGTTTAGTAGAAATAGTTTTGTTCTCCTCGCTTATGCGAATGTCCCATAGTGTGGTGTAACGAAGAATCCATACTCAGAATTCAAGTAAAGATATCCTTTAGAGCTCTGCAGGATAAAATGACTTTGGAAAAATGACTAAAAATAACATCAAAATAAAGTAACATGATACATAAGAAAAATAAAGCAAACTTAAGTCACGATTTGAAAGTGTAGGAGTGAAATTAACTAAATAAAAAAAAAACTTTTTGATCATATTTTAATATTTTTTTTAATATTAATTATTACTTTGCCTTATTAAATATGTAAATGATTATTATTCTCAATCTATTTTAAGAATTCTTTTGTCTTGGGGAACAGCCTACGTGTACTCTTTTAAAATCAAATAATAATCTCTTTTGATATTTTATAACGCGAAATAACGAGGGTAGTCATTATTTTTTTTTTCTGTGGAATAAATATGGAAAAATAATTATCAATTAATGAATTATGTGATATTTCAGAAAGAAATACCTGCTCTTAGCTCAATGCTTATATAAATTATTAGAGTGTGTTCAAATACTTACATATTATGGAAAAATAATCCCTTAGTGAAGAAAACACAAGTTTGTGAACAAGTATTTGTACACACTTGTTGTGAATAAAAATTACTGGTTAAATTATAAGCTGCATAAAATAATAAAATCATGTTTTAAGGCGTTTTCCAGTATGTAAAAATATTTCAGGGTTTGAATCTTGCATGCAAATAAAACTGTCTGCTGAATAAGAGCTTTTCATGAGAACCGTGAGATTGATCATATATCTAAGAGTACAAAAAATTGAGAAGTGTGGTTGTCAATCATGAGTAGAGTGGGGAATATTGCACGTGGGTACGATCATTTACTTAACCAGCATATTACAGGTCATAATCTCTGTAAATACTCAGTTTTCCATATTATTCTTTGAGATGTCAAAAAAAGTCACCTTTTAATCAGTTGCTGATTTCATTAATAAAATTTAAAAATATATTTTTTTTTTTACTTTTTTATTTGTATGTATAAAACAAATTACAACAAAGATAACTGAAAAAAGAAAATATTTAGAATGTTATATTTTCGTATCCGTAAAATTCTAAAATTAAAATTTAAAAATGTATGTGGGTAATATTCAAATATTACAAGTTAATTACTTTCGCAACTTTTTAAAACTTTATAAAAATATTTCGCGAAAATATTAAAGTTGAGAATTCGCGAGAGTTGAGAGTTGGATTCTGAAATCTAAGAAAGATTTTCTGGGAAGCTCAAATAATTTAAAAAATTCTTTTCATAAATTGGATGAGATGAATTTTTGTTATATCACGTTTCTACTGGGTCAACATAGATTCGTAATTGCAAATAAACACGAAGGGGAACTGAAAACGGTATCTAATCTTACCAAACCTAACCTAACAGTCAAGAAAGATGAAATTAAATAACGGTATTAAATAACAGAATTTTAAACCATCCGCATATCAGTTTTTTTTTTCAAAACATGTATACAAAGACACTAATTGAATATATCCCCGCAAGTAAGAAAGTTGCCCCGCCCAGAGGAGAGGTGATATGATTTGTCAAACAATGAGGCGCTAATATTTTGCACCTGATAAAACGCGAACAAATATAGAAATAATATTGAAATGCAGAAAAAGGTACAGCGCACTAAACATATTAATTTTTGTGTTACAAATCAGTCCGACCAATCATAATGCTCGCGTGTTTGAGGCGTCAACGGCGTTCAAATTCAACAGAGTTATAAAAATAAAATCTCATGAAATTGTAACTTTTACAGTTATACCAATAAATATGGTACATATAACTATTATGCACGTATTTTATCGTGTCTCTAGATCAGAAATGTGATAAATTAACAAGAAAACATAAAAAAAAACTTAATAAAACACTAAACCTGGGATTTAAAGTTTTGATTTCTAACTGATTTTAGTTGATATTTCAATCAAAAGGATTATTCTATCCTTATAGGGACCATCTTTGGTCAAGTGTCGTCAGTAAATTTGTATAAAAATTATAAGAAATAATGCAATACAAAAAGCTTTCTGTACTGATTTGTAGATATCGTGGTAGTTCATATTATAATCTAGTCTAATCTAGTATCTTTATAATATGAACTACCACGGATGGGGGCGTGGTTAAAACTGCGACTGATTTGCAAATGTAAAAACATACCTACCGCCAAGGTAGGCGAATAGGTTAAATTCCCATCCTATTGACATATCAACCGTTGGATGATTAATCCAGTTACTGATATTAAATAATAAAAAATTGTTTAAAAAAAAAGAAATATGTCCTTACCGGTACAAGGAACCTTCTGACTTCTGCGAGGGCATATGCGATCCTAGCATGTGCTTCTGCAGGCGTGGCGAAGGCGCTGATTTCCACATGCAGATCCTCAGACAGATGAGAAAATTTGGGGTCGCCACTGGTCCTTAATTCTTCTTCCTGCAAAATATACAACAAAACGCTGAATTAATCATTTCGACAGGATGTTTTTTTAAGAGGTATACAAATTCAAATTTCCCGCAATATGTCGATGGTGGCACTCGTCGTGTGGCTTGTTGCGCCATCTTGTCAAAACCACAGCGTTGTCACATCAATGCCATTAAATTGAGGTACTAATAAGTCAGTTATAATGGTTTTGCAGCGCTTTCCATTGACCATAACATTCATAATCATCTTTAAAAAAATATGGGCCAATGTATATATATATATATATATATATATATATATATATATATATATATATATATATATATATATATATATATATATATATATATATATATTTATATGTCAGCCTCCATAGTGTACTATTAAGCGCGCTAGGCTACCAAACTGGAGGTCCCGGGTTCGATTCCCAAGAGAGTCAAAATAAATATTAATGATTTTTCAGTCTAATATTTATTTAATATGACCCTGGAATGGTACCTGAAGCGGAAGGCTGATCACCTTTCCTTCGTTGATTTAACGATCAAGATAATACTGCTTCTATACGATGCAGTGTCCTATGCATCATAGGGCGCTATGCATCCTAGGACATATATATATAAATATATATATATATATATATATATATATATATATATATATAGGACATATATATATAAATATATATATATATATATATATATACATATATATATATATATATATATATATATATATATATATATATATATATATATATATATATATATATATATATATATATATATATATATATATATATATATATATATATATATATATATATATATATAAATATATATATAATAACAGTAAATAACATGTAAATACCCGGACTTCTATTTTCTTCCTTATCTATATTTTGAGATGTGAAAATCTAACATTGCTTACCTTCTGTCTGTCCTTCATAGAACCTCTTCCTAGAACTGCCATTTTGCACATTGTGTCTTCTTGTAGTCTTTTCAGCGAGTTTCCTTTGGGTCCCAGTAGCTTTCCCACAAAATTAAACTGTAACAAAAGAAAAATCATATTAATTATTAAATATTTATCAGTAGAATTTATACCAAATTCAGTTTATATATCTTAAAAATGATAGTGAATATGTAAAATTAATAATAATTGAAAAAAGTTGATCCCTAAAAACAATACAACAGAAACAATGAATTTAACATCTTACATCAATAAAGATTATTTATTGATTTGGCGTTCAATTTGTAGAACTCCATTTTAATTTATGTTTTAATTTTAAATCAAACACAGATTTTTTAAGTCTACTAAGTTGTATTTTATGAACAAAAAAACATAAAAACAATTGTCATAATATAATTTTTTATGTGTTTTTTTTAATAAAATACAACTTAGTAGACTTAAAAAATCTGTGTTTGATTTAAAATTAATACATCAGTAAAGATTTGTCACAAAGTTCATTTTTTTGTCTAATAATACAACTTATAATACAACTTATTAGATTATCATATTTAGTAAATAAGAGACCACTTAATCTGATAGATCTTTATACCCTATTGCCTCATCAATTTCATCATCAATGAAGCGCCCTTGAGGTAGTTTATTACGAAAAGGAGCTTTATAAAATATCCAAATTTTTATTTTTATTTCGCCGAAAATAATAAATTCGTGACATTTTATTAAGTTAATCTTAAACCGGTCTAAAAATAAGGGTCGCACACGGTTTTACTAAAGAACTGTGTTGTTCTTTTTGGCGATAAAACATTCAGGCGTCGTAAATGGAAGGTGTGCCTTCTTGCGATGGCATCCACCCTTGCGGGCGGGGGATGAATGATTCAAGGTTGTACACTCCTGCATATGTATGAAGATATACACGACTGTGGACAGGGGTAGATGAATATAAAAATAAGGGTGCAAGAATTTACAGGTAGGACAGTTTGGTCATGCAAAGTACGGATAGAATATAGCTCAACATGTTTTTTTCTAAAGTAATTTGGTTTTTACAAATTTATCATAGATTTTTTTTGTAAACATCTATGAGAGAGATGAAAAATCGTAGTTTTATTACATCTTGTGTCGCTGCTGTGTGAAGTTGCTAATGTCTTCTTACAAATCCTGAATAAATTAGGTATGTTTTGTATCTTCAGTTTGTTGCCAAAAATCAAAACAATTGCTTGCGTTTTCTCTACTTGAGAGTTTTTTTTTTCACATTTATTGACATCTCAACATACTTAAAGAAGAATATGTAGTCTGGGTAGTTACAGGGTGCGAAAATTGACATTTTTCTATAGACTTTTTCCCAGCCCTGGAACAGAGTCTAGCTCTGGTGTTTTTATGTTCGATATGCGTTCGTACTCGTACGCATATCGAACATAAAAACACCAGGTTTAAAACGTTTAAAAATAAACAAACAAAATAAACAAGTATAATATATATATTTTTTAAAGATATTAAAAGTATTAATGTATTATTCATTCAAACCCTTATCCGCACCCTATGGTGCATAAGGCACTGTATCATATAAACGCAGTGTTATCGTGATCATTAACACATGAAGGAAAGGTGATCAGCCCTCCGCTTCAGGTACCAGTCCAGGGTTATATTGAATAAATATTACAGTGAAAAAATCACTAATATTTATTTGACCTTCCCCTGGAAATCGAACCCGGAACCTCCAGTATGGTAGCCGAGCGTGCTGACCATTACACTACGGAGGTGGACTAAATCAGTTGAGAATTTGTGAAATTTTTACAAGTACATTTCTGAAATTGAATTTCATTTTTTAAGGAACTTTCAAGTAATATTTTTATGAATACAAAACTAGACACTACTGTAAATTTGAACAGCTTTATTAATTTATTTATTGTACCTGCAGCCTGGTTAGTAGTCGGTACAATTCCATTTTGAATTGTTGGATAATATACCCAAAATTAAACACGGTTATTGGATTGAATTCTACTTTTATTTACATATAGGTATACGATAATATGTGACGTGTTTTATCTTACTAAGACATTACGGCTGTCCGAATTTAAAACACAGTAAGGGACATTTTTTTGTAGTATGTTTTTTTTGCATTTATGGACTAAGTAGACGAAAATGCAAAAAAAAACGTACTACAATAAAAATGTCCCTTACTGTGTTTTAAATTTGGACAGCCGATTATCAAGCACTAGTTTTTGGTAATGTCTTATATACATTTATTTAAATCACAATTTTAAACATTTTTTAAAGTATTTTTTGGAGAGACCCACCAAGCCACCTTATGTGTCTTGTCGGTGGAGTTCTTTTTTGAATACATTTTTTTTATTGTTTTTAACGATTTGAACCTAATAAACACACAAAAATATAGAAAATTTAAGAATTTGAACATTTTACAATTTTCATAAAATGAACTCTTGATCCCACTCCTTTATTTCCCATTACACCCATTCCTTTATTTTACCTTTGTTCCATATTTTGTTTTGACGTCTAACCTCCGTCAGCAACAAAATAAATATGTTCGTTTAACTCTAGAACACTACCCTCAACTTTATAGGCATGAATACTACCGCGGAGTACCTGAGTACCCCGTAGATATTTATGAGTTAGAAATAAAACTATAAATTTATCAATTAATTTCTTGTAATTACTCAAATGTTCTATTACTTAGGCATACAAATAAAACAAATTGAAATAATTTTAAAATTTTTTGAAACAAGGATAATATTTAATAAAACTTACCAATAAATAACAAAGTTCAGCCGCCTTCGAATTTGAATAAACTTTGACAACTACTACCGTGGGGTTCTAGAGTACCCCGGAACACCCGCCCACACGTCTGTACCTGCGCGATACTAGCGTGCGATGGACAGTTCGTCACAGTAACTAATAATTAGAGATTAGCTTGAATGGCGCAAGTGTGGTTATGATATTTTTTTAAATATTGGGTTTTTAAAATCTTGTGGGGTACTCCAGTACCCATGGTAGCGTTTAAGAGTTAAAATTTGTAAAAATCAAATAAAAAATATTGCAGTGTTCGACTCCCATATTTACTGTTAATTCGTGGGACCATCAAACCATTGTTGTGTGTTAATCGTAAATCATGGTTGTGTACTAAAAGATTTCGATATTTTTATTATTACGTAACAACTTTATTAATTTCCTAATACCTGCTTATATTTTAAAACTGTTTTTTAAATAAATTTTATGTTTTTGTGTCAAGTAGCTATAGTTTAAAGGTAATTAAAAAAACTTTACTCATTTCCTGATACCTGCTAAGGCTAAAGTGAGTTTGGTAAACATTTACAGGGAAAAGCTAATGATTTCACATATTGTATAATAAAATGAGCTTTACTATCATGAACGTAATAAAGTCAGAAGAGATTAGGACTTAAACGATGGAGTAGGGCCATTATACGCCTATATGAGTTCTGAGTTAAATTCTGGCTACCACAAGTACTCAAACGTTTCACCTAGCTGAACCTTCGAGTATATTATATATTGATTCGGCATTAACTTTGTGGAAAGACATGATTATTTTAATAAAAATTAAACACTTGAAAAATCCACTTAATTGAGTTTTATTTTATTTACGACTAGTTTCGAAAACGACTGTAATGTACGTAATAACGTAGTGTAATGGTCAGCGCGCTCGGCTACCGTTCTGGAGGTCCCGGGTTCGATTCCCAAGGGGGGTAGAATAAATATTAGTGATTTTTTCACTGTCATATTTATTCAATATTACCCTGGACTGGTACTTGAAGCGGAGGGCTGATCACCTTTCCTTCATGTGTAAACGATGAAGATAACACTGCGTTTATATGACGCAGTGCCCTATGCACCATTGGGGTGCGGATAAGGGTTATAAGTGATTTTTTATTATATGCTTTTAAGGTTTTAATATTATTATTATTTCATGTCCCAAAATGAAAAAGGGAAATTACTTATCGGGAATTTTATATATAAAATTAATGTTAAAAAAAAATATGACAGCGACTCAAAGGTTGAGGACCGCTAGATAATAATGTAAGTATGTGAAGTAATTCTAGCTCATCGTGAATATAGTTTAATCTCTATCTGAAGCTTTTATCTGTTTTCGAATCGTGGATTTATTCGGCTACTCAGAAAAACGTAAAGTGCCTACGTTTTTAATGTTGGTACGTATAAATTAACGTCAATTACATACATTCTTCCTTTTAATTTGCCTGTATTGTGCGTAAGAGTTATAACCTTATAACGCACATCAATAAATTTATGAAATCAAGATTTACGTAACTTCTAAGTGGGGCAAATCCTGAATTAAGGAACAAAAATTTGGACATACATAGAATATTAAAAAAAATATATATAATGGCATTGCATATAAAATATATTATTTTTACCAATTGTTGCGTAATATATCCAAAATAAAACACGGTTTGTTGGATTGAATTCTACATTTATTTATGTATATGTTAATACGTGACGCGTTTCGTCTTCTTAGGACATTATTAAACAACAAACAAACTCTTTTGGATATATTACCCAACAATTAAATATGGAATTCTACCAACTGTCTGCAGTTACAATAAGTAAGCTTTTAGCAATGTCAAGTTAATTAAATAATATTACTCAATTATAAAATACGATAGACTTATTATTAAACTATAAATTAATTCCGTTCCAATGATTAAAGAAAACACTTGTTTTTTACCACTTGAGTTTTATTATAGACTACATGTTTCAGAAGTTAAACTTCCATGATTCAGGTCTGTATAATAGCTAAAATATAAAAAATAAAATTGTTCTATAAGTAAGGAGAGGGCAAAGTAAGGGGAAGGGTTTAGTCAAGGGGCGGAGTTTGAAAAAGGAAAAATGGAAAGCAAAGGTGAAGAATTTTGAAACAATATATTATTTAATAAATTATTATTAGAATTTAGGTTTTTTTGGATTTCTAAATTTTCAAGATAATTCATAATTTGGCCTTTATATGGAACAAGGTGTAATAATTTTAATTTATGAGAGTAAAATGAGTGATCCGTTCAATTAAAAAAAAATAACTAAAAGTTTGTAGATAATTGGGTTCGCCAGGATGAGATGGATATCTGTAGGGAGGGGAATAAGCGAGGCCAGAGTTTTTAAAAAATGTTGGCATTTGGTCATTTATTGGGCAAACAAAGAAATATATGGTAAGGGTCTTCCTCTTCAAAATACACTCGCAAATGGCACTCGAAACGTGACCAGCCCTCCGCTTCAGGTACCAGTCCAGGGTAATATTGAACAAATATTACAGAGGAAAAATCACCAATATTTATTAGAAACCTTCTTGGGAATCGAACCCGGGACCTCCAGAACGGTAGCCGAGAGTCCTGACAACGGATATAAGATACCTATTATATAATATTTGTTAATATATTATCCGAAACTAACTAACTAATTAACCATCACGCCGCTTCCCAGTAAGGGTAGGTAGAGAGAATAGAGCGCCACACCACTCTGTCCTTGCAAACATTCTTCGCCTCTTCCACGTTCATGCATCTCCTCATACATACCCGCCGATTGTTACGACTCCTAACCTGACCACTTTCAAGTATTTGGCATACCTGATCGTGCCATGTTTTTCTCGGTCTTCCTCTGCTTCTTTTCCCAATAACATTCGCCTCATATATTTGTTTTACCGTTCTTTCCTCACTCGTTCGTTCTACGTGTCCAAACCATCTCAACACACCTTACTTAATTTTATCGATAATGCTTATCTCAGCTTTGCGTTCCTTCCTTATTTCACTATTCGCACATCTATCATACATCATTTTGTCACACATTCTTCTGAGAGATCGCATTTCGACTGCATTCAGTCTACTTTCATCCTTCTTTTGCCAACTCCATGTTTCACTTCCACACATTAGAGTTGAAACCAGGACTCCGTTGTGCACTGCCAGTTTAGCTTCCGCTGATAGGTTTTTATTTGCTATAACTGATTTCAGTGCACCATTCACTTTGTTCCCAGCATTCACTCTCCTTTCTATGTCTTTATCAATCTAATCTATTATCCGTACGTTAAAAAATTATGTGTCTGATAGAAAATAAATAAAAATATATTAATTTACTCATATGTGTCGGGTTGTGGTCCCGTGGTTTGTGTCACGGACCTTTGAGTCAGAGTTTCTCAATTTGAACCCACTCTTCCACAATTTGATACCTATTTCTAATTTATGCATTAATTTTAAATCAAACATTTTTTTTTTGAGTGTACTAAATTGTATTTTATTAACAAAAACACATAAAAATTATATTGTGACAATTGTTTCGCCTATATAATTTTTTATGTGTTTTTGTTAATAAATTAAAACTTAGTAGGCTCAAGAAATCTGTGTTTGATTTAATATTAATACATAAACTAAAATGGAGTTCTACAAATTAAACGCCAAATCAATAAATAACGTATTTCTAATAATGAGCTGCTAAGGCACACAGAAATAGTATTTATGTAAATATTAATAACGCAAATATTTCTCTTTGTTATTAAATAAATAAAACATACTGGTATATAATTATATTCCTTATTTCTCTCGTATCAGTCGGTTTGTAAATGAATTTCAGAGAGGCCCTTTTGGCTTATAAATATAAGGTTATCGCAGTTCAAATTTCAATTTTTTATCGCGCCTGAAACGCTACCACATCACGTAACTCCTGAAATATTTACGGGGGGTAGTAAAATAGCCACCGTAATCTCCGCGCGGCGCGAAAAATCAAAATGGCCTCCCCTAACGACGCCGTTACAGATTCTGAAGGCTGTATTTACCTCATGCAAAAATCCGATGCCCGATAAAGCAGCGACATGTGGAAGATTATAGTTTTTCATGTCATATCTCGAGAAAATACCGCGTTTCATGCATCTAAATAACATGGTAAAAAACGTTTATTTTTATCTACCATCTTTATGACGGTTTATTTTATTTTAAGTAAGTGATAGGGAAAATTATGGAAGATTTTGTTAAATTATATATATATATATATATATATATATATATATATATATATATATATATATATATATATATATATATATATATATATATATATATATATATATATATATATATATATATATATATATATATATATATATATATATATATATATATATATATATATATATATATATATATATATATATATATATATATATATATATATATATATATATATATATATATATATATATATATATGTATATCTTTGGATTATATTAATATACCTTATTGAGTTATTTATTCAATACAGATACATTGTTTCAATTAGAGCAAGCGGAAAGCATATTAACGCCGAACAAATAACCAGAGCTTATCTGAAAACAA
The DNA here is from genome assembly GCF_059751285.1 of Brachycentrus maculatus. Taxonomy (NCBI): domain Eukaryota; kingdom Metazoa; phylum Arthropoda; class Insecta; order Trichoptera; family Brachycentridae; genus Brachycentrus; species Brachycentrus maculatus. Next base: position 323,699 of record NW_028280807.1, read on the forward strand.
ATGATAGCAGTTGCTGTGACGTAAAGCATTTAATTTTATTGTATTAAATTAATGCTATATCGTATATTGTGGTTTGAAAGCTCGTTAATTTACAAGCTGTTACTAAATACATACATCAATTATTTAGTACATATTGTTTGCCGTATATTTAAATGTACGTCTAGCCAAAAAGCCAAATTGAATGTAACAAATCCACGAAAAATCGAATAAATCAAAGCAAAAAAAAAAATATATTAATTTGTAATAATAATTTATTTACCATGAAAATATTTATTTCAACATATTACTTAACTCAAAAGTGGTCTTAAACAAGTGTTTTTTAAAAGTATTTTGTATTAAAAGCATTGTTAACCTTGTGGTATGGTAATACAATACACTCTTTATCATTCATCGTTCACTTTGTGTAATACCACTTAAAACACTACTTCGCGACCATCGGTTTAGGAATAATCATTCCATCATCAGGTTAAATGTAGATAAAAATGAAAATTAAAATTCTGCTTAGTAAAAAAGCTTCTTTACATCTCACCAATAGATGTCTCTAGTGAAGTTCTAGTGATTCAAGAACAAAGTTTCTAAATTGGTTCATATATATAGAACTTCCAAGAATTTGAGTAGTGTGGTTGTCAATAATGGGTAGAATTAGTGAATGTTACACGTGTGTTAAGTGATCACTTAAACCAGCCTATGACGGTCGTCAGCCCCGTAAATGCCCAGACTTCCATATTCTTCTTCATCTTTGATGAGATGTCAAAAAATAATATGAAAATGTAAAGGTCTGACAAAATATAATAAATACAAAAATAATCGTAAAATTTAGTTTTTTTTTCATATTTTTTTTTATGTAGATGACAAACCACGACAATATCATTTTAACCTACTTTTGACCTGATGATGGAATGAATATTCCTAAACCGGTGGTCTAAGTAGTGTTTTAAGTGGTATTACCCAAGGACAACGATGAATGATAAAGAGAGTATTGTATTACCATACCACAAAGTTAACAATGCTTTCAATACAAAATACTTTATAAAAACACTTGTTTAAGACCACTTTTGAGTTAATTGTCTAATGTAATCACAGCTTGTTTTGAGAATAACATATGTTCTCATCAAAAGGTGAATCTCGAATCAACATCTCAGTTTGAATTTTTACTTGCTTATAAGAACATCTGTAGTTTTCAAAACTATTTTACTTATAGAAATTATTATGCTGTTTTTAATATTATATTTAAATACCACTAGTTCTTAAAATCTACTATGACACGTGTTTCGATGCATTCTGCATCATTTTCAAATACCGTTACGGTGCTTGAAAATGATTCGGAATGTTTATTATGTAAAATGTATTTATATAATGAATTACCTAAGTAAAACATTAATTAAAAACAAATGTTTCCCTTTTCTTAAAAAAAATATGTTTTAATTTTAATATTTAATTCATAAATTGAAATGTAATTTTACTAATTTTAATTCAAATCTAAAACAAATATAAAAAAATCATTATAATTCCCAATTTTTGGGTGAAAGAAAATTTTATGGTGTTTCGTGCCATAAATACACAGCGAGATGTGCATCATATAGCAGTCAGACGATGCTTGACCGAATTCGAGAGGGCGATGAATTTTTACGACGTTTATTAACGCCCCAGCCGGCGGTTTGCGACCTCTGGATGAGATTGTTAGGGTTTTACAGCCACACTCA